>NC_092334.1:383550892-383868571 GCF_046630445.1 Rutidosis leptorrhynchoides
CCTTGCCGCACCCGTCCCCGCTAACTTGGGACATTCCGACTTACGATGTCCTTCTTTTTGGCAATTGAAGCACACCATACCATCACCCTTTGGTACCGAACATTCCCAAGACTTGTGATCCCTCACGCCACAATTGTAACATCTAGCCGCACTAGAATCCGACATACCCATTCGCGTACCACCCGTGCTCACACTCGGACCCTTAGCCCTCTTACTCGGAGCACCATAAGAAATGACCCTTCGCTCATTTGAAGGTTCACCCTTTTTCAATCGTGAATACGACTCGAAACCTCTAGCCAAGTTGAATAATTCCGAAAACGATTTCGCTTGACCCCGACTAATTTTACTTTTCAAGTCATCATTCAAGGTCCGATAGAAATCCCCCATCAACAAACGATCATTCCCCAAATACTCCGGACAAAAATGAGCCTTCGCCATAAAGGTCGTCTTGAGAGTACTCAAATCCATAGATCCTTGTCGCAAATTTCGCAACTCATTACGCAATTCCCACAAATCGGCCGAAGTCCGGAACTCCTCGAAGAATTCCTCCTTAAAGTCGTCCCACGATAAAGCCATAAACGTCTCGCCACCGACAAGATCAATCTTACCATCCAACCAATCCCTTGCCCTACCCCGAAACAAACTCGTAGCAAGTCTCGTCTTTCTCTCGGGAGGGCAATCAGTAGTACGGAAACACCCTTCGACGTCCGAAATCCAAGTTGTGCTTACCAGAGGATCCGGTTTCCCGTCATACATCGGGGGTTTAGTCCTCATGAAGCTCTTAAGATAACGCTCCATTTCACTACTACCTTGAAGTTCGGAATACCTCCTTTCCATTCTTTCTTCCAACGCACCCATTTGCTCCGCAACGGCGGCCGCAACCCTAGCGTTAGACTCCACGTCATTCGCCTCGGTCTCGTTTCGCGTCGTCATTCTAAAGAATGCAAAACGATTAGTCCACGAACGTGTAAAACCGTACGCACGACACAGCCCCATCTTGCTAAACACTCGTCGTACATCACTTGTTAGACACAATTTGCACCCGTAATAAGGTTTGCAAGTTCTTATTACGCACACACGCCACATCGACTCGTTAGTACAACGACCGTCTCGCTCGATGATATAAATAAACACAACCAAAATTCTACGCGGTACAAACACACGCGAGAATTATTACCACAACACAAATAATATATTAATAATATCCGCATTACCAATATAAACATTAGTCAACCTATAAACAAGGCACTAACTAAACCCATTCCAACCCGTAATCCTACAAGTCCCGCAACAAAATAGCACACACAAAAGTCTAAGTCTAGGCACCTATCTCAAGTCACCTAAATCCCTTAGACCATGCTCTGACACCACTTGTAACAACCCAAACCATCCAACGACAAAACCACGTGGAAACAGCAAAATAAAAAAAAAATTCCTGAACAGCATGTTGCGCAGCGCGCCATATAGGCCGCGCGGCGCGCCAAAGTGGACTGTCCAAAAAGTTCTTAAATGCGAAAATGTTTGACTAGTTCCCGACGTATTTAGACAAAACGCTTTTAACCGCATGTTCAATATATGAAAACTAGCGCGTTCCATTAATAAAATTTAGTTTACGAAGCGGGGCCCACATTGACCCAAATTATCCCTTAAGTACCAAAATACAATTTTCGACCATAAGACTTTTAATACAAAACAAAGCCGCGCATGGCGATTGGGGATACGCTACCCAATCCTAATAAATCCAGAAGCAAGTCTCTAAAGCAACTATGCAAGTCTTCTAGTCCCCGCGCTTACCCGAGCCACCGTCCGCATGCAATCTATAAAAAGAGTCAACAACGAGAGGGTAAGCTAACGCTTAGTGAATGATAATATACTACATACATATATATGTATAAAATGAATACGCCACACAAATATCAAATACCGCATACCGAACAACCAAGCATAAAGGCAAGCTAGTCTAGGCGTACCGTACAAACACTAAGCACGAGCTAATATACAACAACAAAAATATAAGTTCACCAACGACGATGTGAACCACGCCAAATAGCTACACCCGGAGGGTTAGCTACAACACAACAATACATTAATATATAACAATATAAACGAACAAGGTTAACACCTTAACCCAATACCGAGAACCAAATACCACAATGAAGATTGGCCGAACTACACGAGCCTTAGTAATCCAAAACCACACGAGATTACTATCTTCAAAACATCGAGGTTGGCCGAACTACACGAGCCTTAGTAATCCGAAACCACACGAGATTACTACCTCAATAAGATGACCGAACTACACGAGTCATCGTGAATCCGAATACACACGCGATTCACTTCTCAACATTAAACCCTTCGCCATTGGGGTTATATCAACCACATCACAACCACGTGTGATAATGTACACGCGAACGTGTACTTCGCCAAAGATGGTCAACCAAAACACACAACCGTGCCAATTGGACTCATGCAAAAGTCCATCAAGTCCACCTACATGTGAAGTGAGCTCTATAGCCGAGAATCACTTCACCCGACCCGCACCCATCCTACACATACATATGCACATAGGATATTATCACTCACCTTAAAGTCTTGAAGAAAGCTTCCAAGTAAACCGCAACTCGCCAATGGAAAATACCTATTCCATTATCACAATTACAACAATACACTTAGAGTGGATTCACAAATCAACCCAATTCGACACTTAGTGCAAATTTGACCCAAATGCACTACCAAGTACAAACCGCGCCCAAACTAACCAATAATCACTCACACAAGTGAGAATGGTCCTAATATGCCAAATAAACCCGAACTCAAGTGTTAAACACGTGTCATACCCATTTTGACACTTAAACCCTAATTTTGACCCATAAGGTCAAAATCTCACCATTTACAAGTTTTGACACCAAAACACATTTAACTTGGTTTTATACTTCAACTTAGTCCATTTCAAGTTTATAAACCTCATTAAATCGCCAATTGGGTCATAATCACCACCAAACCCTAATTTGACCCAAAGTCAAAATTAGTCAACCAAACAACCTTAAATGGGTTTCAATACTTCCAAAATCACTAACTTAAGTGATTAAACCCAATTTCAAGTTCTAAACATGGCCAATTAGTTCACCAACCCAAAATCCACCAACAATTAACAATAAACCTGATTACTAGCTTCACTAAACCCATTTCATCACCTAAAAGGGTTTTACCACAAACTAACTCAAAACCCTAACTTGAATATCAAATCAAATAGATGAAATTCGGAGTTTGAGCTTACCAATACCACCACAACATAGCTAGGAACGAAATGAACAACTTTAGAACTCGAGCTTTTTATCAATTCGGCCTCCTTCTTCACCAAAACCCTAAATCTCTCTCTAGAATCTCTCTCTCTCTCTCTCTAAAATAGTTTGAGAGTGATGAATGGATGTGAAAATGATCCAAAACTGATCCAAACCAGCTAATATGGCTCACAAATCCGGCCCCAAGTGAAATTACCCAATTGCCCTTCATTTAAAAACAATTAAAAGAAGAAGAGAGCTGTCTGTGTGATTTGGCGCGGCGCGCCCCTGACCCGCGCGGTGCGCAAGTAGCCAGTTTCAGATTCTTTTACCTTTTTAATTACATAACAATATTCAACGAAGCCCGTTCTCGAATGTCATAAGTACACAAGTATACAAGATAAATATTCGGGTCTTACAGTACAGTGTAACTTATTAATGTGAAATCTAAATATTCCTCGGGTATTACCTACCCGTTAAAATATTTTCACCATTAACAGTTTGTACGAAAGAATTTTTAATTACAATCTTTATGAAAACATATATACATATATTTTCTTCATATGCAATCATGGATTTAATGAGTTAATATGATATTAATCTCATTTACTTTTCAGTTTGAGCTAGAATAAGTAATCTCTAAAACTTTTAGAAACCACATATTCTTCGCAGAATATTTCTTCAATGAAGTTATGGATCAATACTTCATCGTTCATTGTTGTTGGTACTCCTTGGTATCTATGGTGCGTATGACGTTGATGCTCGAGTTACAGATTGTGATGTTGAGGTGTGGGATGCGGATGTTGCTGTGATGGTACTGTTGGTGTTGTTGATGGTGTTGTTGAAGCTGGTAAGTTTTGCACCATATTCTCCAATGCTACTACCCGAGTACGAAGCTCGTTGACTTCTTCTATTACACCGGAATGATTGTCGGTTCAGACAAGAAGTTGAATAAGATCTAGGATTTGAGATAGTATATAGTCGTGATGAGATACTCTGGAAATGAGAGAGAAAATTGTATTACGACCAGGTTCGCCGGTAAGTGCTTTAGGTTCTTCGCTAAGAGAACAATTTGGTAGATGGAAATGATCGCCTTCTTCGCGTCCAGTGGCTGAGGGACATATAAGGTTATGTGGTCAAATGACACCATCGAAAAAAAAGCTAAGCTAGTATTATATATAATTTATAGGTATAATTTGTAGTTTCTTATGAATTGACCCCAACCCCACATTCCCATCCATCACAGATTCCCAGTTTAATTAAAACCCCACTCACAGCCCACTCAACAAAATTTAGTACACTACTTTTCATTTGGTAATTGGATTGAAAAACACAGCCCAATTGTTTATTAGTCTATGTAGCCCAATTATTATTTTAATAGGGAGTAATACAAATCGTTGGTGACTTGGTTTCACGGAAGTTTGCAAAATAAAGTAACAAATTGCCTGGACTTTTATACTTTTATTCATATTATTATATTCATTAATTCATATAATAATACTAATACTTTTCTCAAGCTCGATCATCGTCAGCGATGGAGCCGTCCATTCTCAATCAAGTGTATAATTTCAATTCAGGTAATAATATATCTGTTACTTATTTTTTTCTTCTTTTTTGGTATCTAAAATTTTAGGGTTTATTATTTTTAGGTTTTATGCTTAATTTACTTTCAATGTTTGATAATCCTAGTTTACTTCATTACTTGATACTATCATCATATGATGAATTGTTTATGTTACTTATTTGTACGTTCCATTTAATGTTGATTATTTAGAGATGCAAGACACACTAGATAATTTTGTAAAAAGAAAATCATCTAATGAATGAGAACCTTCAAGCGCAAATGTTTCCAATAAAATTTCAAGATCTAACTCTATTTCTTCAATGCCAAAAGAAATTGATATAACTAATCTTCCTTAGGATCCCACAAATAAAAAAAATATATTAAACTATAACCCTAATTAAAGAGATGAAATCTGAGACTTTATTTGCAAATAGGACCTTGTCAACCACGTGGTCATTCATGTCCGACAAAAAAATTAGGGCCCACTAATAGACGTTTTGTCGTAGCTTGGTTTGATGAATTTTGTTGATTAGATTATAGTGTAAAGGCGGATAAGGCATATTGTTTGTGGTGTTATTTGTGTAGAGATCAAGTAGACAAAGAGTGTGGCAAGGATTTTAATTTTTGTCTTGATCATAGTTTGTCAATTATTTTAGCGACTTAATATATTTCGTTGTTATTTTATGACACCATCCACTTATAATCCTGGCTCCACCACTGTTCGCGTCTCCATTGATTAAGTCGATTACGAACCCATCCTCAATTCATCCAGAACTGATGATGGCTAATTGGTTGATCCATTCCGGTTACACTGTCTTCGGAGCTCAAGTGTGTATCCATATCGGAATAGCTGTCGAAATCCGAGGAGCTTGAACTAGTTACGAGTTCCATCTTGTACGGGTAGATAAAGGGTTTTCGATATGAAATGATTTTCAGATATCGGATGATATTCTAATTACATAGAATACTTACATATAATACAGGAGATCCCGTAGATTACGGAGGGAATCGAAGAAACGTGTCAGACAAAATTTAATGTGATGGGATATGAATTTATCTGTACACCATCTATGCAATAATTGCAATAAGACGTGTCGAGACTGACAATGATAGGTAGATATTTTTCAACAAAGAACGGTAAACAAAACTTTTGACATGCAGACCAGGTTCAAGTCCAGACTTATTAATGTAACCTAACAACTACTAGGTCGAAGTCCAGACTCACTAATGCATCCTAACAACTACCTATTAGACACACTAATGCAAGACCTGGTTCGCTACGACCACCGCTTTGATACCAACTGAAAGGACCCGTTCATATACATTATAAACGATTCACAATAGTTGATTACATCGTGAGGTATTTGACCTCTATATGATAAATTTTACAAACATTGCATTCGTTTTTAAAAGCCAAACTTTCTTTACAATGAAAGTTGACGGCATGCATACCATTTCATAATACATTCAACTATAATTGACTTAATAATAATCTTGATGAAATCAACGACTCGAATGCAACGTCTTTCGAAATATGCCATGAATGAATCCAAGTAATATCCTTAAAAATGAGCTAATGCACAGCGGAAGATTTCTTTAATACCTGAAAATAAACATGCTTTAAAGTGTCAACCAAAAAGTTGGTGAGTTCATTAGTTTATCATAAATGATCACTTCTAATATTATAATAGACCACAAGATACTCGTATTTAGAAAACAATCTGTGCAGGTCTACTCCTGCTGTAAAATCATTCATATGAAGAACACCGGAACCTTTCAAACTACTCACCAACGGTAGCTAATGCGTGCGTGCAATGCAAAATCATCACACCGTGGTAGTTAATAAAATATAATTTTACAACGGGAGCTAATGCGTGCGTGCAATGCAAAATCAACTCTCCGAGTAGCTAAAACGGGAGCTAATGCGTGCGTGCAATGACAAAATCATCTCGCCGTTACTAACTACAAAATCGAATACAATACAATACAATACATCGGGAGCTAATGCGTGCATGTAATGCAAAATCATCTCACCGATGGTAGCTAAAACGGGAGCTAATGCGTGCGTGCAATGACAAAATCATCTCTCCGTTACTAACTACAAAATCGAACCATTTTGGGAGCTAATGCGTGCGTGCAATGACAAAATCATCTCACCGATGGTCGATAATACAATCTTTATAGAAATCGAACCTCTGAATCCAAATAATTCTATCATAGAATGTAGTTTTGAATATTTGTGTCTATTTCGTCAAACGTTTATAAAAGCAGTTCATGTATTCTCAGTTTAAAAATATATCTCAAAGCATTTAGTAAAACATTTATAAAAACAGCGCATGTATTCTCAGTCCCAAAAATGTAAAGAGTAAAAGGGAGTAAATGAAACTCACAATATTGTATTTTTTAGTAAAAATACCTATGACGACATTGAACAAGTGTAGGGTTGGCTTCGGATTCACGAACCTATATCATTTGTATATTTATTAACATACGTAATCGAGCAAATTTATGTATTATTAGTGAATTAATTGTTATTTTAATTATGTGTTTCGTTAATAACCTAATTAATTACATTTATTAATATTTATTATAAAAATATTAATATAGTTATGTTATATGTAGGAAATATGGTTTTCTATAACTAATAGTTATTTGATAAAATAATATTGATAATAATAAAAAGTTTTTTCATCGTATAATAATAATAATAGTTATAATAATAAAAATGATACTTTTGATAATAATGAATACTAATAATAATAACTATAAAAATAATTGTTTTACTAATAATCATAATACTAATATTTATATTAATAGCTATAATGATAATAATATTACTAATAATAATAACTATAAAAATAATAATTTTACTAATGATAATAATACTAATATTTATGATGATAATAATAAAAATAATAATGATAACAATACTTAAATGATAAAGTTAATAATAATAAATACATTAATAATACTTATAATAATAATAATAATAATAATAATATAATAATAATAATAATAATAATAATATTAATAATAATAGTAATAGTGATATTACTTATAACTATGATAATAATGATAATTATTATAATACTAATAATAATTACAGTACTAAAATAATAATAACAACAATAATAATAATAATAATAATAATAATAATAATAATAATAATAATAATAATAATTATAATAATAATAATAATAATAATAATAATAATAATAATAATAATAATAATAATAATAATAATAATAATAATAATAATAATAATAATAATAATAATAATGAAACTACCTTTAAAAACGACTCCTAAAAAGAAATGCCTCAAACAAGGCTCGAACCTGAGATCTCTCGCTAACCCGAAACACGCCTAACCATTGAACCGCTCATACTTTCCTGTATAACCTCACACACCTAATTATTTATTCTGTAAGAATTTGTTTTATCATCATCATATTTGATGTGTGCGAGGTGGGGTACGAAATACTATATATTTTTAATACGAAATACGTTACAAATTACACAAGTTTTAATTATTTATTTACAGCTGGGATATACCTAAGCCTTGCTACAACACTATAGGCAGTGTACCTAATCGTAGAGTAGTATAGTTTTTAGTAAGTCTGGTTCGTTTCACAGGGAGACGACTTATTTTACACTATATTTTTAAACAATTATATTTGTACAAAATATATTATATATAGTAATAATATATAAAAGGGGGTTTATCGTTTAATGACCGGTTTGTCAACTTTATATTTTAAGTCACAATTAAAACCTAATGCAAAATATAAATGACGATAATTAAAGTAGCGAAAATTAAAATGTGATAAGAAATAAAATAAAGGAATTATACTTAATTAAACTTCCGTAATCATGATGTTTGACGTTTTAATTTATTATCCTGGGTTAATTGTCCTTTGTCCTGAATTATTCGATAAGTCCATCTAGTTTTGTCCATAATAGTCCATCGGTCATAATTATAAAGTGCGAGGGTCTTGGCCAAATTAACCTTATACCCGAAGTCAAATATTCCAACTAATTGGGGATTTAAACCGTAATAAGGTCTTAATACTTTGTTTAATGATTACACCAGGTTGTCGACTGCATGTAATCCAAGGTTTTAATACTTTATTAACAATTACACCAATTACCCTTGTATGTAATCCACCCCTGTTTTAATGAGTCCATTGATTATTAATCCATTCCCCGTGTCCGGTCAAATGAACAATTATTAGTATTTATAAATATCCCGCCTACCGTACCCGATCAAGCGTATGTGGTTATATATAACTACGTCAAATTGTAAATCTCTATATTAATCAAATATAAAGTCCATTAATAACTCATAGTCTCATTTCCACAAGTGTCGTTCTTTTGTCCAAACCCCAATTATGGTCCAAAGCCCAATAACCCCGTCTTAATATTTAGCCCAACATCATGATTACTTCGGCTCAAATAAGCATAATAATAACTTAAGTACGAGACATTAATTTAAAAAGGAGAACATCGCTTACATTGATTATTTATCGCGTAGTGTTACACGGACAGAACTTCGACTTCAAAACCCGTAAAATAACCTTTACATTACCCAAACTAACTAATATAAAACTAAACTAATATATATTATAAATATAATATATATATATATATATATATATATATATATATATATATATATATATATATATATATATATATATATATATATATATATATATATATATATATATATATATATATATATATATATATATATATATATATATATATATATATATATATATATATATATATATATATATATATATTATATATATATATATTAAAATACAGAGAGATATTGATATATGGTGCTCTAAAACTCGGCAGACTTCGTGGCCTTTTATATGCAGATTTTGAAATTGTGTGCTCCGCGAGTGTGGAGTTTTTACCCTTTACAGCTTCGCGAGTGCGGAGCTTCAGATTCCAGCTCACCAAATTTTGGATCCTAGCTTTGTCGACATATTTATTATATATATAATATATAAATAATTTATATAATTATTTATATATTATATTTTATTCTTGTGCATAGTTGACTTGTAATTTTAGGTCCGTTGCATCGCGCATTTATGCCCGATTTATGTCTCGGTTTCGGATTTTCGAACGTCCTTTCGTACGCGTAGATATCTTGTACTTTACGTTTCGCGGCTTGTACTCTTGTAATTTTTAGACGTTTCTCATCAATAATTTGAACCACTTGAATTGTATCTTGTACATTTGAGCTTTTTGGACGTTTGCGTCTTCAAATCGTCGTTTTCGCCTTTTGTCTTCGCACTTATTTATTTAAATGAATATTACATAAAAATAGAACAATTGCAACTAAAAGCTTTACATATTGGAAGGATATTGCTACTAAATATATGTTCATTTGGAGCACTATCAATGTTATATTTTCTTCATCGTCATATATCATCATCATCATCTTCAGTCCATGATTACTTCGGCCCAAGTTTGGAATTCTAGCCCAAAAACGGGCCCAATATTGACAGCTTCTATTGCTGAATAAAAAAAAATTTATAGGGTAGTCTGGTTTCGAACTCAAGACCACTCGCCTATGTGAGGACCCGTCCTTATCCATTCGGACGAAGTCTTCAACATCTGGTTCCATTGCGATGATCAACTCCAAGTAAGGTCCTTAATATGAGCTATTGCACAGCGGAAGACTTAATTTGTACCTGAGAATAACATGCTTTAAAATATCAACATAAAGTTGGTGAGATATATAGGTTTGATGTTATCAGCGTTATAACTATGGACCACAAGATTTCATATGTAAACATTTTAATAAAAATATTCTAAGTGGTTGAGCACTTGGTAACCATACTTAACATTTAATCACGTCGCATATTCCCTTTATTATGAAATCTTACTACACTGTACCAAGTGTAGTCACGAAACGAAGTACTGTGCAACCGTTGAATACTGGTCGTCCAGTCCGGTTGGGGTTGTCAGACCCGATAGATCTATCAACAGGATTCGCGTTTACAATACCGCTGTAAATATTAGTTACCAAGTTACAGGGAAGTATGCCAGTGGTACAACTCAACGTAGAATATATTTTTCAGTTACTTGTGTCCATAACGTAAAACATAAAATACATGTATTCTCATCCCGAAATATTTAGAGTTTAAAAGTGGGACTATATACTCACCATACTGTATTTTGTAGTAAAAATACATATAACATCATTGAACACGTATAAGGTTGGCCTTGGATTCACGAACCTATATCCAATTATGTATGTTAATATATGTAATGGAAATCGAACAAATTTAAATTATTATTATTATTAGTGAATTAATTGTTATTTTTATCATGTGTCTCATTAATAACTTAAGTATATTTTTTTTTTATATATACTTTAGATAGATAATTAGTATTTATTATATAAATATCAATATAGCTATGTAATATTTATTTAGTAATTAATAATAGTAATAATAAACTTAATGTTGATAATAAAAATAATAATAATGATAAAATATTAATTGTAGTAATAATAATAATTGTGGTGATAAAAAAAATAATAATTAATAATAATAATGCCTCTAAAATTAATACTAATAATAATGATGATAATGCTAATAATATTAATAATGATAATTTTATAAAAAAAAATGTTATTTTTAATAATATTGATAGTAATAATTTTTAAAAATAATACTTTTACTAAAATGATACTTTTCTTAATAATAATGATTATAATAATAATGATAGATATCTTACTACCTTAAGAGCTTTTCCAAAAATAAATGCCTCGGACAAGGTTCGATCTCAGGACGTCTAGATCTTCATAAACACTCAGAACCATTCAATCTAACTTGTTTTTCTGTTTTAAATTTCCGGAATAAACTTAATTAACCATTAACCGACCATTTTCCAAATCTCTTCTATCCTCATCAATTATTGTCATCCTCACATCATAATTATCATCATCAATCGTCTTACCATTCGATATCTAAGTATCACTATATATATCCCGTCCTCATTCCTATACTCTGGCCCAATTTCCCTCGGCCCAACAGCATTCAAATAACCCATACGTACACAAGTCCAATTAGTAATTAATGGCCCGATTTAGTAACTCATTTAACTAGTGTAATCCATCGGCCCATTAATGATTACACAAGCCCAACACTAATTTCCCAAATCGACATGCATGTTCTTAAAGAACTCGGTAGCAGTACCAAACAAAAAAAAAATAGTATGAAGTTCATGGCCTATAATTGTCGGCCACCAAGAACTAGTTGATTACCCACCTTGCATGCGAATTTTACTGAATATATAAGTATGTCGCCAAAAGTAAGTGGGGTCTTCATCACCCATTTGTCTATTACCTTTGTTAATTAAACAGGCCACCAATATGTTCTTAAATAACTCGATAACAGGTCACTAGTAGCTGTACAGCGATCACTTTCTTCATTATGTTATCATTGTTTCGTGATTCGTAATTATTATGCAACAGAAAACTTACGGTATTGGTTTTGGTTTGGAGATGATAATGGGTTGGTGGTTCGCCTAGAAGCAAAACAAAAACATGTATCGTGCAGCATGAGTAGCGGTATAGAAAAGAATAAAAGAGAGATAGCGAAGATGATTAGGAGGTGTTGGTCTGGTTTGTGTTGATGAACTTTGAATGTTAACAACGATAAGAAAAATGATCGAAGTGGGTGTGTTAAGGTGGTGCGATGGTGAGCTCTAGGGTGTCTCGGTGGTGATTGTAACTCGATATTAGGGTTGGAGAATGGTAGCGTGTGGTGGTGTTGGGTGGCGATATAAGTGGTGGTTGTTTTGTGGTTAGGGTTGGGGGAAAAAGATGGTGGATGGTGGTGACACCGGTGGTGACTATGGTTGTTTGTTGGTGATTCACGAAGGAAAGGAGAGGTGATGAGGTAGAGAGAGAGTGAGATGGATGTTGTTTAGGTTTCATCAAACTAAATAGAAAACAAAAGTAGTTACAACAGCGGGTTTTGGGTCATCTATGATTCGAAACAGAAGATAGGAACTGCACTTGTAATTTATATAGTTTGTTGAAGGGTGGCGATGTATGTTGGGTTATTATGGTGGCGACAGAAGTTGGTGGTTGTAAAGTTAAAGATGGCCACGATGGTGGTGATAGGAGTGAAAGGTGATAGTCTTGAGAAAGTAGAGGGTGATAGATTGTGTCGTGAGTTAAGATGGCGATGGAGTGGTTCTATTTGTGGTTTTCTTCGAAGTATAACCAGATGCGAGCAGGAATAGCACAATACTTCGGTATTAGAGGAAAAGGTTCGATGCTAGTTGTAATCCGGAAGATAGTTTCGAGCAGTAGTTGAGTCTTTGAACAATTTTGGTGGGTTTGGTTTTGATCTCCTTTTATGCTTATATGTTATATGTTATATATATAATATATAAAGAGATAAGAGATAGATATTGATAGATTGTGGATGACAGGTAATTCAATCAACCACAGTTCATTTAAGTTAGGTATAGTAACAAATGACGTTGATTCATTTCCTAAACACATATTGCATAAGAAATGCATATGAATTAGTGTAAACTTTATCTCATGATTAATAACATTAATTAATATAATAAATATATTATAATATAATTTAATAAAACGTGTCCTAGATTGAAAAGAAAAAAAACAGTTAACAGCCTATAATATCTACCGACACTTTTATCCCGAAGTGCTGTATCGTGTCCATTGCTAAACAGTCAACGTATGAAAGTGTTCCTAAAAATCCCAAATTTTTAGATTAAACATATTTAATTATATCACTCATTACCTAATTGAAACCCGATCAAAAAGGTTCGAAAATTATTTATTTTCTGTTCCGATTTATATGTACGGAGTACTAATATTTAAACTTAAAAAGGTAAAAACAAAAGAAAATACTTTTAACAAATCTAAAATCTTTGAAAACAAATATTACATATCTAATATCTTGTTAACGTTATCAATTAATAAATATATATCGTATATACACATAAACGTTCGTGAATCGTCAGGCTTGGTCAAGGGTAACTAATTATCCAAATATAGATTTCAAACTTTCTAGACTCAACATTACAGATTTTGCTTATCGCGTCGGAAACATATAAAGATTAAGGTTTAAATTTGGTCGGAAATTTCCGGGTCGTTACAGTACCCACCCGTTAAAGAAATTTCGTCCCCGAAATTTGAGTGAGGTCATCATGGATAACAATAAAAATGTTATCATGACGAATATGAGTTGATAAATAGAGTTTTATCATCATAGATAAAACGATTCGATTACTTGTAGCGTACAAATGAAGCTATCACAAAATAGTGAAATGAAGTGAGTAGAGGTTCGTCTTAACTTCTGGTGTAGTCACAGTTGATTTTCAGAATTCGATAAATTTAAAGAAATCTTCTAATCAGAAAGAAAATGTAATCGCATGATTTATTAGCAAACTTGTTGGAATTACGGAAGAACAAGAATATCAAGGAAATATTTCCGTGATATGCTTAGAGATTAAGTAGAATGAAAGAGTCATGTAATATGGCACATGATGATGGTACTGTGAATCATCACATTCTATTAGAAACTCAACATGACTTACTGTAATATAATGAAGTTGATCAAGTTCTATTATATTATACTAATTCATGCATCAGTTCCCAACACTACTTCAAAACATTCATATTTTAAATTTTTCAGAATTTAGAAACTAACATAGTTTCTTTTATGTTGTAACGCAGATATTACGGAGAGATAAATGATCCCCGATAAGAATAGTTGTGAAATTATCTCCAGAAAGATGGAGAATATGTATAACGGAAGATATGAAGATATCTTATAATATCTAAGATAAGATGATGATGATGAATATCATCTGAAAATGTTTAGAATAAGGAATATGGTTCTTACTAATGGTTTCAGCAGACACTGAATCGTTTGGATTCTTTGAAGTTAGGTTTAGTTTTTCATGATTTGCCCACGGCCTCCTTCATACTTTGCTCAATCCGTTTTTTTTTTTTTTTTTTTTTTTTTTTTTCAGTACCAAATTTTCTATTGAGCGTTCCCAACATTCTATTTTTTTATCATTACTTTTGGTCATTAAGACCATTTACTACATGCTGCTTCGTCAGCATTTTCAAAGTTAACGGATCTGAGTCATCGGTTATCGAACCAAGGTGAATTTCGGGAGAATTATGTTTTTAGATGATTAACGCTGATGATGATATGGTGGAGTATAAAAGGTTCTCCGGTAACGACGGCGAAAGAACAACGTGTATAAATATCGAGGTTATAATAAGAGTAGTCTTGCTGAGAAGTCGAAGTGGAGCTGTGACAAAATTAGCTAATTGAAAAGGAATCGTAAGATCGTTTTTGCTAATAAATGGTAAAGGATTCAACACAAGCATGTGTTAAATTACGAATTTGGGTTCGAGAGTTTTTCAGGTGCATAAATCTTTTCTTCCGTAGATGAAGTGCGGTTGGTTCATCCTTCCGATCGAGGTATTTTCAAGAATCATGAAAAGATTTGAATGCGGATTGTAATCGTCGAGGTACAAATGAGGTTTAATATGAAATCAAGTGGCAAACTTGAAGAATTATTTAGTTTCATATGTTTTAATCAATATTTTAATTCATTTTATTTGTCCAAAGTTAGCAGTCTAATAATCCGATTGTCCAATGGTCCAATATATTCATATATAAATTAAATATATAATATTCGAATTAATTAATACGTATCGTGACCCGTGTACCGGTCTCAGTATTGATCACAACTTAAACCATATATATATTTTGGAATCAACTCCAACCCTGTATAGCCAACTCCCACCTTCACATATAGAGTGTCTACGGTTGTTCCGAAATAAATTTATAGATGGGTCGATATGATAAGTCGAAACCTTGCATACGTGTCCCGTTATTTATAGTGCGTAAAAGTAAATAACAGAAATTAAATGACAATAAATAAAATTGCGAGAATGTAAATTGCGATAATATAAATGTTAATCAGTTAACTGGGAACAGTTAGCCGGAACAGTTAGCGTGTAATCCTATCACAATTTCAATTAATTAATTCGTTTGTTTCTAACAAATTTTATTTTGTCCAATGTTTTCTTCATTATGCCACCTGTTGGATTCTGATAGGTCAAAACCCAATATGAAATTTTGAATGGAAATGGTTATTTTGTGGTGAATGGATACGTATATCGATGGTTGTAAGTAGGATAGTAAATGATCGTTGAATCAGATTCGAAGAATGCACAGTGTAACTTATTAATGTGAATTCTAAATATTCTTCGGGTACTACCCACCCGTTAAAATATTTTCATCATTAACAGTTTGTACAAAAGAATTTTAATTACAATCTTTATGAAAATATACTTGCATGTATATTTTCATCGGATGTAATCATGGATTTAATGAGTCAAAAACTCATCTGGTTTATCGTTAATACTAGATTACATAATCTCTAAAACTTTAGAAATTACATAATCACCATGTCGAACGAGGAAAAATGAGGTAGAATGATACGTAAAGCGAAGATAGTCGATGTAGATCGATGTGTAGAACGAAGTTCATACTCGAAGTACAGATGGTGATATTGAGGCGTGTAATGTTGATATTCGAGGTACAGATTGTGATGTTGAGAGTTACGGTGCGGTTATGGTTTAGGGATGATAAGGGTACTGTCATCGTTGATGATGGTGTTACTGATTATGCTGCTGGTGCTCGTAACCTTCGCACCAGGTTCTCCAAAATCGTCATGCGAGCGCGTAGTTCGTTAACTTCTTCTAGTACTACGGGATGATTAACGGTTGAAGCGAGCGAATGAATAAGATTCAAAATATGGGATAGTATGTAATCGTGATGAAATACTCGGAAAAAGGGGAGAGAAAATGGTTTCTCGAACAGGTTCGCCGGTAAGCGCTTCAGGTTGAAAAGGGCAATTTGGTGGATGGAAGAGATCTTCGATGTGAAATAATTTTCGAATAGAGGATGATATTCTAACTTCATAGAATATATATCTAATACTAAAAATTATGTAGACCACAGAGCAATTTACGGCATGTGTCAGACAATTCTACGGTGGCAGATACTCTAAGATATGAATTTTGTCTATACACTATCGATGCACTAAATGCAGTAAGACGTGTCTAGACTAAAGTATGATAAGCAGGCAATTCCCGAAGAATGATAAGCAGATGATTTCCGACTAGATATGATAAGCAAAACTTTTGACATATAGACACGGTCAAAGTCCAGACTCACTAATGCATCTTAACAACTTCTCAGTTGGACACACTAATGCAGACCTGGTTCACTAAGACCAACTCTCTGATACCACCTGTGAGGACCCGTCCTTATCCATTCGGACGAAGTCTTCAACATCTGGTTCCATTGCGATGATCAACTCCAAGTAAGGTCCTTAATATGAGCTATTGCACAGCGGAAGACTTAATTTGTACCTGAGAATAACATGCTTTAAAATATCAACATAAAGTTGGTGAGATATATAGGTTTGATGTTATCAGCGTTATAACTATGGACCACAAGATTTCATATGTAAACATTTTAATAAAAATATTCTAAGTGGTTGAGCACTTGGTAACCATACTTAACATTTAATCACGTCGCATATTCCCTTTATTATGAAATCTTACTACACTGTACCAAGTGTAGTCACGAAACGAAGTACTGTGCAACCGTTGAATACTGGTCGTCCAGTCCGGTTGGGGTTGTCAGACCCGATAGATCTATCAACAGGATTCGCGTTTACAATACCGCTGTAAATATTAGTTACCAAGTTACAGGGAAGTATGCCAGTGGTACAACTCAACGTAGAATATATTTTTCAGTTACTTGTGTCCATAACGTAAAACATAAAATACATGTATTCTCATCCCGAAATATTTAGAGTTTAAAAGTGGGACTATATACTCACCATACTGTATTTTGTAGTAAAAATACATATAACATCATTGAACACGTATAAGGTTGGCCTTGGATTCACGAACCTATATCCAATTATGTATGTTAATATATGTAATGGAAATCGAACAAATTTAAATTATTATTATTATTAGTGAATTAATTGTTATTTTTATCATGTGTCTCATTAATAACTTAAGTATATTTTTTTTTTATATATACTTTAGATAGATAATTAGTATTTATTATATAAATATCAATATAGCTATGTAATATTTATTTAGTAATTAATAATAGTAATAATAAACTTAATGTTGATAATAAAAATAATAATAATGATAAAATATTAATTGTAGTAATAATAATAATTGTGGTGATAAAAAAAATAATAATTAATAATAATGCCTCTAAAATTAATACTAATAATAATGATGATAATGCTAATAATATTAATAATGATAATTTTATAAAAAAAAATGTTATTTTTAATAATATTGATAGTAATAATTTTTAAAAATAATACTTTTACTAAAATGATACTTTTCTTAATAATAATGATTATAATAATAATGATAGATATCTTACTACCTTAAGAGCTTTTCCAAAAATAAATGCCTCAGACAAGGTTCGATCTCAGGACGTCTAGATCTTCATAAACACTCAGAACCATTCAATCTAACTTGTTTTTCTGTTTTAAATTTTCGGAATAAACTTAATTAACCATTAACCGACCATTTTCCAAATCTCTTCTATCCTCATCAATTATTGTCATCCTCACATCATAATTATCATCATCAATCGTCTTACCATTCGATATCTAAGTATCACTATATATATCCCGTCCTCATTCCTATACTCTGGCCCAATTTCCCTCGGCCCAACAGCATTCAAATAACCCATACGTACACAAGTCCAATTAGTAATTAATGGCTAGATTTAGTAACTCATTTAACTAGTGTAATCCATCGGCCCATTAATGATTACACAAGCCCAACACTAATTTCCCAAATTGACATGCATGTTCTTAAAGAACTCGGTAGCAGTACCAAACAAAAAAAAATAGTATGAAGTTCATGGCCTATAATTGTCGGCCACCAAGAACTAGTTGATTACCCACCTTGCATGCGAATTTTACTGAATATATAAGTATGTCGCCAAAAGTAAGTGGGGTCTTCATCACCCATTTGTCTATTACCTTTGTTAATTAAACAGGCCACCAATATGTTCTTAAATAACTCGATAACAGGTCACTAGTAGCTGTACAGCGATCACTTTCTTCATTATGTTATCATTGTTTCGTGATTCGTAATTATTATGCAACAGAAAACTTACGGTATTGGTTTTGGTTTGGAGATGATAATGGGTTGGTGGTTCGCCTAGAAGCAAAACAAAAACATGTATCGTGCAGCATGAGTAGCGGTATAGAAAAGAATAAAAGAGAGATAGCGAAGATGATTAGGAGGTGTTGGTCTGGTTTGTGTTGATGAACTTTGAATGTTAACAACGATAAGAAAAATGATCGAAGTGGGTGTGTTAAGGTGGTGCGATGGTGAGCTCTAGGGTGTCTCGGTGGTGATTGTAACTCGATATTAGGGTTGGAGAATGGTAGCGTGTGGTGGTGTTGGGTGGCGATATAAGTGGTGGTTGTTTTGTGGTTAGGGTTGGGGGAAAAAGATGGTGGATGGTGGTGACACCGGTGGTGACTATGGTTGTTTGTTGGTGATTCACGAAGGAAAGGAGAGGTGATGAGGTAGAGAGAGAGTGAGATGGATGTTGTTTAGGTTTCATCAAACTAAATAGAAAACAAAAGTAGTTACAACAGCGGGTTTTGGGTCATCTATGATTCGAAACAGAAGATAGGAACTGCACTTGTAATTTATATAGTTTGTTGAAGGGTGGCGATGTATGTTGGGTTATTATGGTGGCGACAGAAGTTGGTGGTTGTAAAGTTAAAGATGGCCACGATGGTGGTGATAGGAGTGAAAGGTGATAGTCTTGAGAAAGTAGAGGGTGATAGATTGTGTCGTGAGTTAAGATGGCGATGGAGTGGTTCTATTTGTGGTTTTCTTCGAAGTATAACCAGATGCGAGCAGGAATAGCACAATACTTCGGTATTAGAGGAAAAGGTTCGATGCTAGTTGTAATCCGGAAGATAGTTTCGAGCAGTAGTTGAGTCTTTGAACAATTTTGGTGGGTTTGGTTTTGATCTCCTTTTATGCTTATATGTTATATGTTATATATATAATATATAAAGAGATAAGAGATAGATATTGATAGATTGTGGATGACAGGTAATTCAATCAACCACAGTTCATTTAAGTTAGGTATAGTAACAAATGACGTTGATTCATTTCCTAAACACATATTGCATAAGAAATGCATATGAATTAGTGTAAACTTTATCTCATGATTAATAACATTAATTAATATAATAAATATATTATAATATAATTTAATAAAACGTGTCCTAGATTGAAAAGAAAAAAACAGTTAACAGCCTATAATATCTACCGACACTTTTATCCCGAAGTGCTGTATCGTGTCCATTGCTAAACAGTCAACGTATGAAAGTGTTCCTAAAAATCCCAAATTTTTAGATTAAACATATTTAATTATATCACTCATTACCTAATTGAAACCCGATCAAAAAGGTTCGAAAATTATTTATTTTCTGTTCCGATTTATATGTACGGAGTACTAATATTTAAACTTAAAAAGGTAAAAACAAAAGAAAATACTTTTAACAAATCTAAAATCTTTGAAACCAAATATTACATATCTAATATCTTGTTAACGTTATCAATTAATAAATATATATCGTATATACACATAAACGTTCGTGAATCGTCAGGCTTGGTCAAGGGTAACTAATTATCCAAATATAGATTTCAAACTTTCTAGACTCAACATTACAGATTTTGCTTATCGCGTCGGAAACATATAAAGATTAAGGTTTAAATTTGGTCGGAAATTTCCGGGTCGTTACAGCCTACCAATCATTGACTAAACCACTGAACTGTTAGCATGTTTTGATATTAACTCGCATTTCTAATCATTTATACAGTACGAATTGTTCACCATCTTCATTTATCATTATATCACTTAATCATCATCTTACTTGACATCATCACTATCATTATCATCATCTTCCATGAATCATAATCATCAAATCCTAATTATAATCTAAATCGTAAATCATAACCATGATCATCCCTAATGTTTATCACAACCCATTATTATTTTCAACAACGTTTTTCATCCCCAACATCTTGGTCTCATTGTTTTCATTTCAACTTTCACGATCGTTATCTTGATACACGTTCATCATCATGTAAATCGTCCATCATCATTATCGCATCATTCACATTCTCGACTCCATCATCATCATACCCGTTTTCATCGATGATCACCATCTTTGCTTATCCTAACTAAAGTATCATCATATCGTCATTAGACATCACGGACTCACCATCCTTTTTTCATAATACATTCGTTATTATTTTTAACCTTGTACATTTCCATCATTAATTAATTATCACGATCATAATCATCTTTATGATCATCTTGTAGTGACCCGAACTTTTCCATGTTTATATATATTAATTGAGATTGATATTTACATGACTAAATGTTTCCAACGTGTTAAGCAATCAAATTTGTTAAGACTTGATTAAATGAAATAAGTTTCATATAGACAATTAATCACCCAAGTTGACCGGCGATTCACGAACGTTACAAATTTGTAAAAATTACATGTTGTGGTATATATAGACATATATATATGGTTGACATGAGATTATGATGAGTAAGTATCTCACTAAGTATATTAACAATGTGTGATATACATAAGAAATGAGATTACTAAGTTAAGAAACACGAAATGATATATATAACGATTATCGTTATGATAACGTCTACTAAATACATATGTATCATATTAAGATATTGATACACTATATTTAACATGATAAAATGATATTTAAATATATCATTAAGTGTGATAACAATGAACTACATATGTAAAAACAAGACTACTAACTCAAGAATTACGAAACGAGACTTATATGTAACGATTATCGTTGTAACGATATTTTAATGTATATATCATATTAAGAGATATTCATACATCATAATATCATGATAACATAATAATTTAACATCTCATTTGATATAATAAATATTGGGTTAACAACATTAATTGAGATCGTTAACTTAAAGGTTTCAAAACAACACTTACATGTAACGACTAACGAAGACTTAACGACTCCATTAGAATGTATATACATGTTGTGTTTTGATATGTATTCTTACACTTTTGAAAGACTTCAAGACACATATCAAAGTACTTCTACTTAACAAAAATGCTTACAATTACATCCTAATTCAGTTTCATTAACAATTCTACTCGTATGCACCCGTATTCATACTCGTACAATACACAGCTTTTAGATGTATGTACTATTCATATATACACTCTAATGATCAGCTCTTAGCAGCCCATGTGAGTCACCTAACACATGTGGGAACCATCATTTGGCAACTAGCATAAAATATCTCATAAAATTACAAAAATATTAGTAATCATTCATGACTTATTTACATGAAAATAAAATTACATATCCTTTATATCTAATCCATATACCAACGACCAAAAACACCTACAAACACTTTCATTTTTCAATTTTCTTCATCTAATTGATCTCTCTCAAGTTCCATCTTCAAGTTCTAAGTGTTCTTCATAAATTCCATAAGTATAGTTTCATAAAAATCAAGAATACTTCCAAGTTTGCAAGTCTACTTCCAAGCTTTCTAATCCATTCCAAGTAATCATCTAAGATCAAGGAACCTTTGTTATTTATAGTAGGTTATCTTTATAATTCAAGGTAATATTCATATTCAAACTTTGATTCAATTTCTACAACTATAACAATCTTATTTCGAGTGAAAATCTTACTTGAACTGTTTTCGTGTCATGATTCTGCTTCAAGAACTTTCAAGTCATCCAAGGATCCTTTGAAGCTAGATCTATTTTTTTCATTTCCAGTAGTTTTATCCAGAAAACTTGAGATAGTAATGATGTTCATAACATCATTCGATTCATACATATAAAGCTATCTTATTCGAAGGTTTGAACTTGTAATCACTAGAACATAGTTTACTTAATTCTAAACTTGTTCGCAAACAAAAGTTAATCCTTCTACATTGACTTTTAAAATCAACTAAACACATGTTCTATATCTATATAATATGCTAACTTAATGATTTAAAACCTGGAAACACGATGAACACTATAAAATCGGATATACGCCGTCCTAGTGAAACCGAGGGCTGTTTTGGTTTGGATAATTAAAAACTATGATGAACTTTAATTTAAAAGTTGTTCTTTTGGGAAAATGATTTTTCATATGAACATGAAACTATATCCAAAAATCTTGGTTAAACTCAAAGTGAAAGTATGTTTTTCAAAATGGTCATCAAGATGTCGTTCTTTCGACGGAAATGACTACCTCTTTAGTAATTGACATGTAACTTAAATTTCCGACTATAAACCTATACTTTTTCTGTTTGGATTCTTAAATTAGAGTTCAATATGAAACCATAGCAATTTGATTCACTCAAAACGGATTTAAAATGAAGAAGTTATGGGTAAAACAAGATTGGATATTTTTGATCTTTTTAGCTACGGAAAATGTTTAACAAATCTATAAAAATCATATCCTAGCTAACTTATATTGTATTATACATGTATTCTAATATATTATGTAATCTTGGGATACCATAGACACGTATGCAAATGTTTTGACATATCATATCGACCAATGTATATATATTATTTGAAACAACCATAGACACTCTATATGCAGTAATGTTGGAGTTAGCTATACAGGGTTGAGGTTGATTCCAAAAATATATATACTTTGAGTTGGACCTAGCCTGAGACGTGTATACACTGGGTCGTGGATTGATTCAAGATAATATATATCGATTTATTTCTGTACATCTAACTGTGGACAACTAGTTGTAGGTTATTAACGAGGACAGCTGACTTAATACACTCAAATCTTTAAAACATAATAAAAATGGCTGTATTTATATTTTGATCATACTTTGATATATATGTACATATTTGTATAGGTTCGTGAATCGATCCGTGGCCAAGTCTTATTTTCGAGGAAAGAAATATCTGTGAAAGTGAGTTATAGTCCCACTTTTAAAATCTAATATTTTTGAGATGAGAATACATGCAGGTTTTATAAATGATTTACAAAATAGACACAAGTATGTGAAACTACGTTCTATGGTTGAATTATCGAAATCGAATATGCTCCTTTTTATTAAGTCTGGTAATCTAAGAATTAGGAAACAGACACCCTAATTGACGCGAATCCTAAAGATAGATCTATTGGGCCTAACAAACCCCATCCAAAGTACCGGATGCTTTAGTACTTCGAAATTTATATCATATCCGAAGGGTGTCCCGGAATGATGAGGATATTCTTATATATGCATCTTGTTAATGTTGGTTACCAGGTGTTCACCATATGAAAGATTTTTATCTCTATGTATGGGATGTGTATTGAAATATGAAATCTTGTGGTTTATTGTTACGATTTGATATATATAGGTTAAACCTATAACTCACCAACATTTTTGTTGACGTTTAAAGCATGTTTATTCTCAGGTGAATACTAAGAGCTTCCAATGTTGCATACTAAAATAAGGACAAGATTTGGAGTCCATATTTGTATGATATTGTGTAAAAACTGCATTCAAGAAACATATGTCGATGTAATATATTTCTATTGTAAACCATTATGTAATGGTCATGTGTAAACAGTATATTTTAGATTATCATTATTTAATAATCTACGTAATACTTTTAAAACCTTTATTGATAAAATAAAGGTTATGGTTGTTTTAAAAATGAATGCAGTCTTTGAAAAACGTCTCATATAGAGGTCAAAACCTCGCAACGAAATCAATTAATATGGAACGTTTATAATCAATATGAACGGGACATTTCAGTTGGTATCCGAGCGTTGGTCTTAGAGAACCAGAAAATTTGCATTAGTGTGTCTTATCGAGTTTGTTAGGATGCATTAGTGAGTCTGGACTTCGACCGTGTTTTCTTTAAAAATGATTGCTTAACATTTTTGTTGGAAACTATATATTATTAACATGTAAATATTATGTGATATATTAATCTCTTAACATGTTTGATATTGTGTGATAGATGTCTACCTCTAGCACAAATTCCATTGACTCACCTAATAATAATGAAGAGTCAAATATATATTGGCAAGATTCACAAGTTTTCGAAGAACCGGAAGAAGAGGAAACGGAACCGGAAGAAGAGGAACCGGAAGAAGAGGAACCAGAAGAAGAGGAACCGGAAGAAGAAGAGGTTCCGGAGAGGGGAATAGTAGGAACCACAGAAAACCGGTCAAATAAAAGAAAATCCTCAACCAATGGACCAAAGTGAATAATGGTCAATGGTGTTTCCGCTAAGGAAGCAAAATATTGGGAAAATTACCAATTTTCCGATTAATCGGATCCTGATGAGGATTCCGATGATGTTATAGAAATTACCCCAACCCAATTTAATGAGGCAAAAGAAAATAATAAGGGAAAAAGCATCAAAATAGAGAAATCTGATTCCGACCTCGATGAACTTTATATGTACCGTCAACACCCGTATTTTCAATATCGTGACAATAACCCGGGAACCTCTAAACCACTAGGTCTTTCTAAACCAATGTGGAAAATGATGGCTCGTATTAGAGGAACATCATATATCCCTAGAAAATTAGGAAAAAGAACCAAGTCCGAAGAAGAAGAAACCAGTGATTCAGATTAGAGGGGTGTGAGCATGTTGTGTAATAAATGTATTGTAGTGTGCTTGTACTTTTATGTTCTATGTAAAAATTGCTTGTATTGTTTGTTATTACGAATCTAATCCTTGTCTATTTTACAGTATAAAAATAAAATGGACGTTAAGGGTAGATAACCGAATATTTTAGAAGACCTACCAGAGGATATGATTGAGGAAATCTTGTCTAGAGTCGGTCAGAATTCATCAGCACATTTAGTTATGGCGAAATTAACTTGTCAAACATTTGAAAGACTTTCCAGAAATGCCTTAGTTTATAAAAGGTTTTCCTTTGATAGGTGGGGTATATCACATTGGGAAGACTTTAAGTTACGCCGTGTTTTCTTTAAAGCGTTAAATGCGGGGAACCCAAATGCAATTTTACGCTACGGGTTAAGAACCTATTTTGACTCAACATATCCCAACATAGGATTTCGTGAATTAGAAAGAGCTTCTAACATGCAACATAAAGAAGCATGTTATGCTTATGAGTTAGTGATGTTCGCTTCTTACCAAAGTGTGAAAAAGAACATCAGATTGCAGCTTTTAAATAAAACTTTCCCACAAGTGGCGGATTCAGTAGTTGGGGTGAGAAACAAGGTTTTTAGATTATTACGGGGCTGTTGGACATTACGAAACCCTCGTCCTTTTGACGACATTACGACATGCTGCCTAGCCAATGGTCATAACGGTTATTTTCCATAAGACCAAGGATGAGAAGTCGTCTTAGTAAAACCAGAATGCATGACTTGTTTCTGGACTTATGAATTACGTGTCTATAATTCCTTTGCTGAACAACTTGCGTATTAACTAGATTTATTTTCAAAACTGTCCTGTATCATAGTGTACTATATTTCATGTTATATGTAATATAGCGAAGTTGTAAGTTTGAAGAATATTTGTATGTGATATATTATTATAATCAGTTTTTCATATGGAATTGTAGTAGTTGAATTGTATATTAGCTAATAAGTATGAACTTAACGGGTAGGTAGTACCCGAATTTAAACTTATAAAACGCTAATATGAAGAAAAAGCTTTTATAAATGAGTTCATATTATGCTACGAGATACTATTGACTACTCTTAATATTCTGTATGATTAACTTGTTTCATTTGACTATTTTGAAGGAAATGGCACCGACTACTCGACACACCTTGAATATGAGCGAAGAGGAATTTCGTGCCTTTCTTGCTTCAAACATAGCCGCAGTACAGGCCGTGCTACATACCATCAATAACTCTGAATCTAGCAATAGAGCTAATGGCGCAAGAAATCGTGTAGGATACTCCCACAAGGAATTCACTGCCTGCAAACCTTCAGAATTTGATGGGACCGAAGGACCAATCGGATTGAAACGGTGGACCGAGAAAGTTGAATCGGTGTTTGCCATAAGTAAGTGTGCTGAAGGAGACAAAGTGAAGTACGCTACGCATACCTTCGCAGGTATTGCGTTAACATGGTGGAATACCTATCTAGAGCAAGTGGGACAAGATGTTGCTTACGCGCTACCGTGGTCAGCATTCAAGCACTTAATGAACGAGAAGTACCATCCCAGAACCGAGGTCAATAAGCTCAAGTCAGAACTTAGAGGGTTACAAACACAGGGATTTGATATTACTTCGTACGAAAGACGATTCACATAATTGTGCCTATTGTGCTCTAGAGCGTTCGAAGATGAGGAAGAGAAGATCGACGCGTTTGTGAAAGGGTTACCGGAGAGAATCCAAGAAGATATAAGTTCACACGAGCCTGCCTCCATACAAAAGGCATGTAGAATGGCTCACAAGCTAGTGAACCAGATTGAGGGAAGAATTAAAGAACAGGCGGCCGAAGAGGCCAACGTGAAGCTAGTCAAAATAAAGTGGGAGAAAAATGGTGATAAGAGTCACCAATACAACAACAACTATCCCAATAATCACAACATCAATCGCAACTACAACAAACGGCACAACAACAACAACTACAACAATCATCCTAACAAT
The DNA here is from genome assembly GCF_046630445.1 of Rutidosis leptorrhynchoides. Taxonomy (NCBI): domain Eukaryota; kingdom Viridiplantae; phylum Streptophyta; class Magnoliopsida; order Asterales; family Asteraceae; genus Rutidosis; species Rutidosis leptorrhynchoides. The sequence continues at coordinate 383,578,528 of NC_092334.1, forward strand.
AATAACAACAATCAGAAGCAGCTATGCCAAAGGTGTGAAAAGTATCACTCGGGGTTCTGCACCAAATTTTGCAATGAGTGTAAAAGAAATGGTCATAGCGCGGTGAAGTGTGAGGTCTACGGACCAGGGGTTAACAGAACGAAAGGGACAAATGGTGTCAGAATGAGTAATGGCGGAGCAAGTAGTGTCGGAGCAAGTTATGCCAATGTAGTTTGTTATAAATGTGGAAAACCGGGCCACATTATTAGAAATTGCCCGAACCAGGAGAACACGAATGGACAAGGCCGCAGAAGAGTTTTCAATATTTATGCGGCAGAGGCACAGGAAGACCCGGAACTTATTACGGGTACGTTTCTTATTGACAATAAATCTGCTTACGTTTTATTTGATTCGGGTGCGGATAGAAGCTATATGAGTAGAGATTTTTGTGCTAAATTAAGTTGTCCATTGACGCCGTTGGATAGTAAATTTTTACTCGAATTAGCAAACGGTAAATTAATTTCAGCAGATTATATATGCCGGAATCGAGAAATTAAACTGTGTAGCGAAATATTTAAGATTGATTTGATACCAGTAGAGTTAGGGAGTTTTGATGTAATAGTTGGCATGGACAGGCTGAAGGAGATGAAAGCAGAGATCGTATGTTACAAAAATGCAATTCGCATTGTACGAGAAGAAGGAGAACCCTTAATAGTGTACGGAGAAAAGGGCAACATGAAGCTACATCTTATTAGTAATTTGAAGGCACAAAAACTAATAAGAAAAGGTTGCTATGCTATTCTAGAACACGTCGAGAAAGTACAAACTGAAGAAAAGAGCATCAATGATGCTCCCGTCGAAAAAGAATTTCCCGATGTATTTCCGAAAGAATTATCGGGACTACCTCCACATCGATCTGTTGAATTTCAAATAGATCTTGTACCAGGAGCTGCACCAATAGCTCGTGCTCCTTACAGACTCGCACCCAGCGAAATGAAAGAACTGCAAAGCCAACTGTAAGAAATATTAGAACGTTGTTTCATTCGACCAAGAACATCACCATGGGGAGCTCCTGTTTTGTTTGTCAAGAAGAAGGATGGTACATTTAGGTTGTATATTGACTACAGAGAGTTGAATAAACTTACCATCAAAAAACGTTATCCACTGCCGAGAATTGACGACTTATTTGATCAACTACAAGGCTCGTCGGTTTATTTGAAAATCGATTTACGTTCTGAATATCATCAAATGCGAGTAAAGGAGGATGATATTCCAAAAACTGCTTTTAGGACGCGTTATGGTCATTACGAGTTTATGGTTATGCCGTTTGGATTGACTAACGCACCAGCTGTGTTCATGGACTTTATGAACCGAGTGTGTGGGCCATATCTTGACAAGTTTGTCATTGTTTTCATCGATGACATACTTATTTACTCAAAGAATGATCAAGAGCACGAAGAACATTTGAGAAAAGTGCTAGAAGTATTGAGGAAAGAAAAATTGTACTCTAAGTTTTCAAAGTGTGCATTTTGGTTGGAAGAAGTTCAATTCCACTGTCACATAGTGAACAAAGAAGGTATCCAGGTGGACCCGACAAAGATCGAAACCGTTGAAAAGTGGAAAACCTCAAAAACTCCGAAGCATATACGTTAATTTTTAGGATTGGCTGGTTACTACAGAAGATTCATCCAAGATTTCTCCAAAATAGCAAAACCCTTGACTGCATTAACGCATAAAGGGAAGAAATTTGAATGGAAGGATGAACAAGAGAAGGCGTTTCAGTTATTGAAGAAAAAGCTAACTACGGCACCTATATTGTCATTGCCTGAAGGGAATGATGATTTTGTGATTTATTGTGACGCATCAAAGCAAGGTCTCGGTTGTGTATTAATGCAACGAACGAAGGTGATTGCTTATGCGTCTAGACAATTGAAGATTCACGAGCAAAATTATACGACTCACGATTTGGAATTGGGTGCTGTTGTTTTTGCATTAAAGACTTGGAGGCATTATTTATATGGGGTCAAAAGTATTATATATACCGACCACAAAATTCTCCAACATATATTTAATCAGAAGCAACTGAATATGAGACAACGCATGTGGATTGAACTGTTGAATGATTATGATTTTGAGATTCGATACCACCCGGGGAAGGCGAATGTGGTAGCTGACGCTTTGAGTAGAAAGGACAGAGAACCTATACGGGTAAAAGCTATGAATATAATTATTCGTACTAACCTTACTACTCAAATAAAGGAGGCACAACAGGGGGTTGTAAAAGAAGGAAAGTTGAAGAATGAGATACCCAAAGGATCAGAGAAACATCTTAATATTTGGGAAGACGGAACCCGATATAGGGCTGACAGAATTTGGGTACCAAGGTTTGGAGATGTGAGAGAAATGGTACTTAAGGAAGCACATAAAACCAGATATTCAATACATCCCGGAGCGGGGAAGATGTATAAAGATCTCAAGAAACACTTTTGGTGGCTGGGTATGAAAGCCGATATTGCTAAATATGTAGGAGAATGTTTGACGTGTTCTAAGGTCAAGGTTGAACATCAGAAACCATCAGGTATACTACAACAACCTGAAATCTCGGAATGGAAATGGAAAAACATTACCATGGATTTCATTACTAAATTTCCAAGGACTGCAAGTGGTTATGATACTATTTGGGTAATAGTTGATTGTCTCACCAAGTCAGCACACTTCCTGCCAATGAGAGAAGATGACAAAATAGAGAAGTTGGCGCGATTATATTTGAAGGAGGTTGTCTCCATACATGGAATACTCGATTCTATTATCTCTGATAGGGATGGTAGATTTGTTTCAAGGTTCTGGCAGACGTTGCAACAAGCATTGAGGACTCGTCTAAACATGAGTACTGCCTATCATCCACAAACTGATGGGCAGAGCAAAAGGATGATACAAACGCTTGAAGACATGCTACGAGCATGTGTTATTGATTTCAGAAACAGTTGAGATCGACACCTACCGTTAGCAGAATTTTCCTACAACAACAGTTATCATTCTAGTATCGAGATGGCACCGTTTGAGGCACTTTATGGTAGAAATTGAAGGTCTCCTATTTTTTAGAATGAAGTGGGGGATAGATAGATTATGGGTCCGGAGATAATACAAGAAACTACCGAGAAAATCATCCAAATTCAACAACGATTGAAAACCGCCCAGAGTCGACAAAAGAGCTACGCGGACAGTAAAAGAAAAGATATAGAGTTTGAAATTGGAGAAATGGTCATGCTTAAGGTTTCACCTTAGAAAGGTGTTGTTCGATTTGGTAAACGGGGGAAACTAAATCCAAGGTACATTGGACCATTCAAGATTATAGATTGTATCGGACCAGTAGCTTACCAACTAGAGCTACCTCAATAACTCGCGACTGTACATAACACTTTCCATGTCTCGAATTTGAAGAAATGTTTTGCTAAAGAAGATCTCATTATTCCGTTGGACGAAATCCAAATCAATGAAAAACTTCAATTCATTGAAGAACCCGTCGAAATAATGGATCGTGAGGTTAAGAGACTTAAGCAAAACAAGATACCGATTGTTAAGGTTCGATGGAATGCTCGTAGAGGACCCAAGTTCACCTGGGAGCATGAAGATCAGATGAAGAAGAAATACCCGCATCTATTTCCAGAAGATTCGTCAACACCTTCAACAACTTAAAATTTCGGGACGAAATTTATTTAACGGGTAGGTACTGTAGTGAAACGACATTTTCCATGTTTATATATATTAATTCAGATTGATATTTTCCATAGCAATTTGATTCACTCAAAACGGATTTAAAATGAAGAAGTTATGGGTAAAACAAGATTGGATATTTTTGATCTTTTTAGCTACGGGAAATGTTTAATAAATCTATACAAATCATATCCTAGCTAACTTATATTGTACTATACATGTATTCTAATATATTATGTAATCTTGGGATACCATAGACATGTATGCAAATGTTTTGACATATCATATCGACCCATGTATATATATTATTTGGAACAACCATAGACACTCTATATGTAGTAATGTTGGAGTTAGCTATACAGGGTTGAGTTTGATTTCAAAAATATATATACTTTGAGTTGTGATCTAGCCTGAGATGTGTATAGACTGGGTCGTGGATTGATTCAAGATAATATATATTGATTTATTTCTGTACATCTAACTGTGGACAACTAGTTGTAGGTTATTAACGAGGACAGCTGACTTAATACACTCAAATCTTTAAAACATAATAAAAATGGTTGTAATTATATTTTGATCATACTTTGATATATATGTACATATTTGTATAGGTTCGTGAATCGATCCATGGCCAAGTCTTATTTTCGAGGAAGGAAATATCTGTAAAAGTGAGTTATAGTCCCACTTTTAAAATCTAATATTTTTGGGATGAGAATACATGCAGGTTTTATAAATGATTTACAAAATGGACACAAGTAAGTGAAACTACATTCTATGGTTGAATTATCAAAATCGAATATGCCCCTTTTTATTAAGTCTGGTAATCTAAGAATTAGGGAACAGACACCCTAATTGACGCGAATCCTAAAGATAGATCTATTGGGCCTAACAAACCACATCCAAAGTACCGGATGCTTTAGTACTTCGAAATTTATATCATATTCGAAGGGTGTCCCGGAATGATGGGGATATTCTTATATATGCATCTTGTTAATGTCGGTTACCAGGTGTTCACCATATGAATGATTTTTATCTCTATGTATGGGATGTGTATTGAAATATGAAATCTTGTGGTCTATTGTTAAGATTTGATATATATAGGTTAAACCTATAACTCACCAATATTTTTGTTGACGTTTAAAGCATGTTTATTCTCAGGTGAATACTAAGAGCTTCCGCTGTTGCATACTAAAATAAGGACAAGATTTGGAGTCCATGTTTGTATGATATTGTGTAAAAACTGCATTCAAGAAACATATGTCGATGTAATATATTTCTATTGTAAACCATTATGTAATGGTCATGTGTAAACAGTATATTTTAGATTATCATTATTTGATAATCTACGTAATTCTTTTAAAACCTTTATTGATAAAATAAAGGTTATGGTTGTTTTAAAAATGAATGCAGTCTTTGAAAAACGTCTCATATAGAGGTCAAAACCTCGCAACGAAATCAATTAATATGGAACGTTTATAATCAATATGAACGGGACATTTCACATCTCGTCCTCATCATTAACCTCTCGTCTACCACATAATCATATCGTACATCATCATCTTTCTCATCCTAACTGTTCATCATCTTCTAATCTTGAAAATACGCGGAACGTTTTAACAGCAATCGAAACCTCTGGGGTCAAAATGGGTATTTATCCCAGGGGCACTCATCGTGATTATTATAGTATACTACACTTTCTAAAAGCAAAAGAAAAGAGCATATATAACAGCCACTTGTTTCTTTTTGTCTGTTTGGTAAACAATCATTTGTAGTAGGTGACGATTAGAGAAAAAAAATAGAAACAAAAACGAACTCGTATAGTAGCATAACAGTAACACTATGGCATTTGGTTCTTAGTGGTTTATTGTAGTAATTCAGGGTGGTGATGAAGATCAAACAAAACAGAAAACTGAAAAGAGATAGCAGCTATAAAACACAATTTTTGTTGTGGTAGTTGGAAGTGGTTTCACGAAAATAATCATTAATAACAGGTGGTGGTTTGGTTTCAAGTGATATCGTGAAGTGATTATCAAGGAGGTGATGCTATAGTGGTGATGATGATGGTTCGGTTTTGGGCTGCAGAGACTTCAAGGGACGATGGTGATGGATTTTGGTTTTAACAAGAAAGGATTATGAGAGAAAGGAAAAGAGAGATAAATGGGGATGATGGTGGTCGATCGAGCAAACGAGCCTCAAAATAACAAACGAATATAAGCGGTTTTCGAGTGGTGATGGTGTGTGGGTTTACGTTTTAGGCAGTAGCAAGGAAGCAACCAGAATCATGTAGCTTGTTGATGGCTTGGTTCGTTCGAACAGTAGAAGAGTAACTTGATGTTGGTGATAATTGGTGATGGTTGTTGTGGTGGTTCAAGAAACAGAAAACAACAACGGCAATGAGTTGTTTTGGGTGGTGGTTGATTCATTACAAGATAAAAGAACTCAACTATCTTGCAAGGATATGAGTTGTGTTCGTGTGTTTAAAGAATTGAGAGGAAAGACGTAATTAAAATGCAAATGAGTGATGAAGTGTTTACTAACTGCATATGTCTATATATATATATGCCATCAATTCAATATATCCATTATATATTAGTACATAATATAAGTTAGTGGAAGTGGGCATAAGTTGAAAACAAAAACAGTGTTATAATAATTCAATCACGGGTGTTATTAAGTATTACTCTGCCGACACTATATCACGGACTGGGTTTCGTATCCCGTTGTTAATCAGTGGCGGATAAAAGTTCACAGAAAAATTCTAAATTTTTAAATTAATTATATTTATTTACTTTGGTCATTATGGTATAAAATTCGATCCTTAATTTGTTAAATAAAAATTACATCAACTGTCCCTCTCATTTCTGGGTAAAATATAAAAAGTGTTAAAACTTAACAAATAGTTCTTAAATACATTTTTAATAAGCCTAAAATTTATAGAACTCATTTTCGTATCACCGTTTATTTTAAAATTACATAAGTTTGAATTTAACTTGCTTAATATCAATCAAAACATCAAACGAGTATTACAATCATTTAATATTTATTTTTAATATACTTTATTTATATATATAGATATATTTCAAAAAATAATTATTATAATATCCTATTTTTATTTTATTAATTTTTAATAACAACAATATGTAATACTTCAAGTTATATTTCGAATTATTATTTATATATTTTAATTGTTCGTGAATCGTAGAGAGCAGTCGAAGGTCAATTGATTATATGAAACAGTTCAAACTTTTTGAGACTCAACCTTACAGACTTTGCTTATTGTGTCAAAGATATTAAATCGTATCGGGAGTTTGGTTTAAAATTAGTCGAAATTTTCTGGGTCGTCACAATAGAAAGGTTCCAAGTAAGTGAGATCTACAATAATAACTTAGATTTCAAGTGTTAAGAAACCCTAAGTTAGAAAGCTTGGATTTTTACAAGATTAATGAGACCATAAGCTAGAAAGCTAAGATCTGGTAAAAGTAATGAGACCATAAGCTAAAAAGCTTAGATCTAAACAAAATAATAAAACCCTAAGCCATAAAGCTTGGATCTTTAATGTTCTTGAAGATTCTAAAAGCAAAAAGTTAGATCTTCAAGTTTCATGAAGATCATAACACAAGTTTTGATCTTTTAACAAAATAAAGTGATCTTAAGTTATAAAACTTAGATCCAACAAAGTTATGAAGATTCAAAGCTAAAAAGCTTGAATCTTTCATGTTCTCGAAGGATTCAAATCAAAGTTTGAATCTTCAAGATATAACAAGATCAAAAAGCTAAAAAGCTTGATCCTTTGATGATGATGATGATGATGATGATGATGTCATGACCAAGAAGAAAAAAGAAGAAGAAGAAAATTCAAAAACTTACAATTTTAGTGTGAGAAAGACTAGAGAGAAAATTAGAGAGCAAGTGTGTGTAAAATGAGAATGAAATCAAGTGTGAAATGAAGGATGAGGCTTGATATTTATAGTGGTGATGGGGTGGGTTGGCCGAAATTTTGGGAGGGGACAAGGGGACAACTTTTTGCTTTTTGCTTGGTGGTGGTCTAAAGGTGGTGCTTGTTGTTGGGATCCCATGCAACATATGTAGTAATGGTTAACAAAAATGCTAGTGTGTTGGCTCATCTTAATGGATTTTTGTCCTACATTTTAATAGGTCATAAACCCATTAAAATTAGGCTAACTTAAAAGTCCATTAGCTAGAGTAGGGTGGGCTTAGGTCCATTAAGGTAGAAAGTCCATTAAGACTAACTAGTGTGAATTAGTAAATTACTAAGCGTAATTAAGCAACCAATAAGCCAAGTAATTGTCATTAGAAAATAACAATTAGTTTTACGTAGTCATAATATTCCAATTATGACAAAAGTTTAACGTGTACCAAGTACATAGCTCGTTCTAAACGTCAAGTGACACTAACGGTCATAAAGACATTCGAGGATCAAGTTAAGTGATTACGCACTTAATAACACGTTGTAAAATATTAACGAGAGTAATTAATCATGAATAAAGATCCCAGAATATAATATAGCTCAGTACGTATAAATACGCAGTTTCGTGAAAGTATAGAGCACAAAAGTATAAGTCGAAAAAGTCGGGTCGTTACATTATCCACCTGTTAAAGAAAATTTCATCCCGAAATTTTGAGGAGTGACCAACATGGTACCGAATTTGAAGAAGAAGGAGCGTATCAAAGTTTCGAGAGACTCGTGGGCTTAAAAGTGAGCTATACCTTGAAAGGTACTTGGGCGTATAAAAGTAAGAATAGGTATATGCCATTAATCAAGTCTCTTAACCTTTAGATCAACAAATTGATTTCGTTTCTTGTTAACATGAGTATGTCATCTGAATATATATCCATAAAAGGAAAGATGATGTTTTTAGCCTTACAGGCATCTTCAGTAAGCTAGATGCATGAAATGCATCATGAATGTTACTAAACTCATCTAAAACATTGAGCGCTTATGTCGCAATACAAAGCTAACAGATAGAATGGAAAACATGGTGGTCACAACCATGCGATTTGATGTTTGGATAGTGTTAGCCACATATTTTACTAACTCCTTAATTTCGGAAGGAGACCATAGGCATAAAGAACCCGATATTTAAGGAACGTTTGATTTGAATAAATGAATTGAAATTTTAGCTGAAAATGACTAATCAGACTTACATGCAATGCAAGACATAATTATTTATAGTGTCTTCAAGACAGTCTGAATGAACAATGCTGAAGTCATGGTTAACATTGACTAGAACAACATATAGTTGCAACCAACGAAGGAAGAAATATATAGAGTAACCACATCAGTGTTATAGATGTTTTAAGCAGTCCCTTCCAAGAGGATAACATGATTCATAGATTTTTAAAGTAATTTACATTACATTTCCGAAAGAAAATCGCACGAAAGGTGTGATCTTTGAACGAGAGTGAACTCTTCGTACAACGAGCGAGTTGATCTGAATTTATCCTTATACTTAAAGGGCTGCGCGGATGAGAAGATACGTGAACCCTTGGTCATAAAGAATGGTTTACTCCAAGTGAAAAGAATCTCAAAAATGATTTCTTGTACATCAACATACTGATTCGTAGAGATGATGTTTACGAGGGTGTTGCGATTAGCCGTGAAATATTGAGAGTAGAAATCCACTTAGTGCCTTTCCTACAATAGGGTGACCACTGAGTGTACTTCAGAAAACTGATTTATCGGCCCTCGTTTTTGCCATGTCTAACCTTAAAAGGAACATTTTATGAGCGCAAAGACTTCCTAACAAATTTTATAAAAATGCCAACTAAAGTGGCTCAAGAGTTTTTAACAAAGATCTTAATGGTAAGCTTCATCCCTAAACGGAGGACGAGAAGAAGTGTGATCCATACATGGTGTAGACTAATACGAAACCTTTAATAAAATCTTCCAAGAAAGTTTTGAAAAACCTTTAAACGTTTGATGTGACAACATAAACGGAAGGAAGTTCCTAGTAAATTTAGAAGTATGTACAACGTGTACCATTTTGCACAAAACTATTTGACTTAAGTTAAACAACTCAATAAAGGAGCAATTTTTTTTAAATAATTTGAAGGTATAACTTAGTATGTACTAACCAAAATAAGTAAAGGTAAATTTATTAACTTAATTATATATATACATATATGATTTTATAAATCGCATAAGTGACTGAAAAAATTTATTAATTTCATTTGTCCATAAATCTCGTGAGGACCGCACAAATAAACAACGTGTAAAAATTTTGATAAACATAGTTTTTCATATTTCAGAGGTTACGAGTTGAAAAGGATCGAGTGAAAAATATTTGAATCATCGGGTGACATGTTACTAGGTAATGAAAACTAATGGATTAAATGTAGTTTTGATAATTATCAGGATATAAGTCTTTGGGCCAAAAATGTTCACGTGCGAAGCCGTTGCTAAAAAGTGAGGTATGAAGGATAGAGCATGAGGATGAGAAGTTAATCGCTTCTTGACTTTGCAAAATGCCAAACAGGTTATGATTAATATTAAAGTCAGAATGCTGGTGGTGTTAATATCACTAAATGAGAATTCCTCTGGAATAAGTTAAGAGTTAGAGTTATGTAAGAAAGAGCATCGCTCCAACAGGTGTGTCAAATAAGATCCCTGGGGTAACACAATAATTTTTGAATGATTTAAGTGTTAGTGGATGCCCAGAGGCTCTGCATGACGTGGCAATAAGTGCCTTTATCACATACACACATACACACACACACACACACACACACACACACACACACCTGAATCTCTTGATTTCGATGGTTGTAAAGTCTTCATGATGACTTGGATACGAATAACACGAAAATTTTATATAAGAAGCAACGAAAATTTTACAGAAATCGTTTAAGGTGACAATGTAAGAAAAGAAACGAAGTTCTTAGTAAACTAGAGTTATGTACAACATGTACTATTCTAAGTAAAATATCTTTTGAATAAAAGAATTGATTTGTAAAAGTGAAAGTAAAATTTCATATGTACTAGTCAAAAATAAGTAATTTTTTTTACTTTATTATATATAACATATACGGTTTCTAAAATTTGTACGAATGACAATAAAATAAATTTATTTTTATAAAACTTTGAGAGGAACGCACAGTAAAATAGTGTGTGTAAAATTTTGGCAAAAAATTTTTTCATATTTCGGAGGTTACAAGTTGGAAAAAGATTGATGAGGATCGAGTAAAAGATTTTTGAAAATTTTGGGTGATATTTGAGCAACAATGTCACGAGGTAATGAAAACTATTGAATTTAAATGTGGTTAATAACTATTAGTAGGGCATAAGTCCTTCAACCAAAAATGCTTAAGTATGAAGCTGTTGCTTATAAGTGAGATACGAATGGGAGAGTATGAGGATGAGAATTAACCACCCATTGATTTTGGAAAATTTTGAACTGGTATGAATAATATCGAAGTAAGAAGGATGATGGTGTGATTATCATCAAATAAGAAATCTCTCGGAATAAGTTATGATTTAGAGTTGCGTATGAATGAGTATCAGATAAGATTCTTGGGTAGTCTTTAATATAGAATCTGAATCGCTGAAGTGACGGGATACAATTTCTGATGACCCGGGAATTTTCGACCAAATTTAAACTTTAATCTTTATATGTTTCCGACACGATAAGCAAAATCTGTAATGTTGAGTCTCGAAAACTTTGGAACGGATTACATGAATGGATTTACCCTTTGACTATTCTCGACGATTCACGAACAACTAATTGTAGATAGTTTCATATATATTTAAGTATATATATATATATAATAATAATTTGAAATATTATTTGATATAATATATGATTTAATTTTTAAGAAACAAATATATAAAATAATATGAAATATAATGAAAAATATTATTACAAATATATATGTATATATATATATATATATATATATATATATATATATATATATATATATATATATATATATGTATATATATGTATAAAAATATTATTTGTAAATATATAAAATTATATTAAATCTATTGTTTAAAATTTTATAACATATATTTATGTGGTAAAACTTGTTATGTAAAAACCGATTATATATATAGAGAGAGAAAATGAAATATGAATGATTTCGAGCTTAATTAGTAAACGTCAGTAACACTCAGTTGACGTTTTGTTAGTTTAATATAGATATAGTACATGTTCATGAGGAATTGAAATAAAAGTTGGACTGTAAATTGATTACGAAGATTTTAGATTTGTTAAATATATTTTTACCTTTTTAAGATTAAATATTAGTACTCCGTACATATAAATTGGAACAGAAAATAAATAATTATCGAATTTTTTTTGATCAGGTTTCAAACAGTTAATGAGTGAAATAATTAAATATATTTAATCTAAAAGTTTGGGATTTTTAGGAACACTTTTATACGACAACTGTTTAGCAATGGACACACCCCGTGAAAACTGTCGGTAATATAATCCAAATTCAACGATGGCCTTACTATTGGTTGAACACGTTCTTTATTTAAGAATCATTGTTATGTTATTTATTATTATTATATTACTATTAATTTGTGAGTGGGAATTACTGTGTTTGGATTGTGTCTACCTAGTTTGATATACATAGAATATACATATACAAACACTGCATCTTACAAACACATATCAACCATCTTCCCACACTCCCACTATGTATCTCTCTCTTGTGTTTGATCACGGTTCGAACCAAGGAACCATTACCACCAAACCTCCATTGTTACTGCATATCCCTTGATGTTATTTAAACCGAAAACCACCTGCTATCTTCAATAATCACCATCGTGATCTATGACAAATAACCACCATGACATCACAACCCCGCCAACACGTATGATCACCACCACACCATCGTTGCTGCCAACCACTTCCTATTTTGGATGATCGATCAAACAACCACCGAGAAACACCATCGGTCACCTTCCACAAAACAACCATCACCGATTAACAACTACAACTTGCTCCTCTATTTGTTCTTTCGTTTCTATTCAGCTCGAATCAAACCCATGAAACTTGTACTCGGTTCCTGATGAGAAGATTAATAATACGAACTCAATCATCGACCACCCCCTCACTCTCTCTCTAACTATATCTCTCCCTCTCACATCCTGATAACCGAGAATCATCACTACCATAGCACATCACCTTCTTGAAATTGTGCTTGACAACTAACATCACCAAAACCCTATTTTTTTATTTTTATTTTATTTTCTTTCTTTTTGATGCAACTGTTAATATTGGTTTCTGCCTTCATACAAACCTCATCTGTATGATTCCTGGTTTCCTGTTCGACTTCAGACTGAAACCCACAAATCCATCATTCAAATTGATTATTGCAGCTACTATATATCAATTGTTTTGGTCTCTACTCGCACAACAAACCTACCACGATAAGCCATCGCCACTAACCTCTCTCTCTCTCTTCTATTTATCCTCTCTTTTTCTTCTTATTCTTTACATGAACCCAGATTGAATAAACCTCAAAGTTCGAAACCCATTACTGTTCAGATAAAGAATGATGAGGATGATGGTGGATTACGAATGATGATGATTCAGTGATGATGATGATATTAAATGTGTATGACGATGATGATATGTATGATGGCAACGATGATGATGTATGGAAGATGATTATTCGAATGATGATGATAAAAATTAAGATGATGAAGATATTGTCGTTGATTACCTGCTGCTTTACCTATCTGTCTTTTTTATTTATTTATTCGATTAAGTTAAACCCCACTACAGCATCGATAATCTGCAAGGTATTTGTTGGGTTGCTTCGATTGGGCTGTGATCATAATTCTCAATTGGGCTGTACTTGGGCCGAGACCCAACTGAATTTTCGGTTGGGCTAAATTAAATGCAAGTAGGATGTTAAAACAGTTTTCAGATTTAAAGGTATTAAGCCAGCACTTTAAATAAGAAAAGTAGCAACAGAGGGATGGAATGAGGTGTTGGTGGTTGAGAGGGAGGTCATAGGTTCGAGTCCCGCTCAAGGCATTTTTTTTTTTACAAAAAGCTTCAAGGGTATATTTTATTACTTTTATTATTATTATTATTATTATTATTATTATTATTATTTTTATTATTATTATTATTATTATTATTATTATTATTATTATTATTATTATTATTATTATTATTATTATTATTAGAATTGTTATTATGATGATTGTTATTATAATTATGACACTTAGTATTATTATTATTATTATTATTATTATTATTATTATTATTATTATTATTATTATTATCATTACCTTAGTATTGTTATAAGTATTGTTATTTTTAGTATTATAATTATTATTATTATTATTATCATTATTAGGTATATTTACCAATATTATGATTTTAAAATAATACAACTTTTTATTTATTATTATTAATATTATTTTATCAAATGATTTTTAGTTATATAACATTATATTTAATGCATATAACATATCTATATTAACGTTTATAATAAATACTAATTATTATTTAACGTACATAAAAATAGAAATATTTAAATTAACTACTAATGAAACATATAGGTTATTAAAAATAACAATTATATCATTAATAATATATAAATTTGTTCGATTACAATTATATGTGTTAATATATATATATGAATAATATAGGTTCGTGAATCCGAGGCCAACCCTGCATTGTTCAGTTGTTCAATGTCGTTATATGTATTTTTACTACAAAATACATTATAGTGAGTTTCATTGCCCTTTTTACTCTTTACTTTTTTGGGCTGAGAATACATGCAAATGCTTTATGAACTGTTTTACAATATCTATATGCGTGAGTTTCATTGCCCTTTTTACTCTTTACGTTTTTTGCCTGAGAATACATGCAAATGCTTTATGAACTGTTTTACAATATCTATATGCGTGAGTTTCATTTGCTCTTTTTACTCTTTACGTTTTTGGGCTGAGAATACATGCAAATGCTTTATTAACTATTTTACAATATTTATATGCGTGAGTTTCATTATTCCCTTTTTAAATGCTTTTGCAATATATATTTTTGGGACTGAGAATACATGCGCTGTTTTTATAACTATTTTACGAAATAGACACAAGTACTCGAAAATTACATTCTATGGTTGGATTATCGAATCGAATATACCCTTATATAGTCTGGTAATCTAAGAATTAGGGAACAGACACCCTAATTGACGCGAATCCTAAAGATAGATCTATCGGGCCCAACAAGCCCCATCCAAAGTACCGGATGCTTTAGTACTTCGAAATATATAACATGTCCGAAGGAGGATCCCGGAATGATGGGGATATTCTATTAGGAATATTGTTAATGTCGGTTACCAGGTGTTCAATCCATATGAATGATATTTTTGTCTCTATGTATGAGACGTATGTTTATGAGAATTGGAAATATGAAATCTTGTGGTCTATTAAAATTATGAAATAATTGTTTATGATAAACTAATGAACTCACCAACCTTTTGGTTGACACTTGAAAGCATGTTTATTCTCAGGTACGAAAGAAATCTTCCGTTGTGCATTTGCTCATTTTATAGATATTACTTGGAGTCATTCATGGCATATTTCAAAAGACGTTGCATTCGAATCATCGAGTTCATCAAGATTATTATTAAGTCAATTTTAGTTGGATATATTATGAAATGGTATGCATGTCGTCAACTTTAGATGTAATGAAAGTTTGTCTTTTAAAAATGAATGCAATGTTTGTAAAATTGTATCATATAGAGGTCAAGTACCTCGCGATGTAACCAACTATTGTGAATCGTTTGTAATCGATATGGACTTCGTCCAGATGGATTAGGGCGGGTCCTTTCAGTTGGTATCAGAGCGGTGGTCTTAGCGAACCAGGTCTGCATTAGTGTGTCTAACTGATAATGTCATAACCCGTCCTTAACCATAAGAACGAGTTAGATAACGTATGATTTCATTGCGAGGTATTGACCTCTATATGCGACATTTTTAAAAGAACAACTGCATTTATTTTACATTACAAACCATAACTCTTATTTTAATACAAGCTTTAGACAATAAAAAGATGATTATCGTTTAGCGATAATCTTAGACTTACAAACTTTACATGTGATGATAACAATACGATTTCTAGCATATTTTACATTACAATTCCTCAGATATGCAGTTTTATTTTTGACACAAATATGCATACTCAAGATCTTGCTTAAATTCAACATGTTGCAGCGGAAGCTTTTAGTTATCACCTGAGAATAAACATGCTTAAAACGTCAACATAAAGTTGGTGAGATATAGGTTTAATGCCGGCAGCAATATATATATATAGACCACAAGATTTCATATATAAACATTTTAATAAAAGTATTCTAAGTGATTGAGCACTTGGTAACCATACTTAACATTTAATCACGTCGCATATTCCCTTTATTATGAAATCTTACTACACCGTACCAAGTGTAGTTACGAAACGAAGTACTGTGCAACCGTTGAATACTGGTCGTCCAGTCCGGTTGGGGTTGTCAGGCCCGATAGATCTATCAACAGGATTCGCGTTTACAATACCGCTGTAAATAATAGTTACCAAGCTACAGGGAAGTATGCCAGTGGTACAACTCAACGTAGAATATATTTTTCAGTTACTTGTGTCCATAACGTAAAACATAAAATACATGTATTCTCATCCCGAAATACTTAGAGTTTAAAAGTGGGACTATATACTCACTTTCGTCTTGAAGATATGTAATTTTGACTTGGTCTCCGATTGATATCATGAACCTATCCATATATAATATATCAATACCTTTTCTTTTTAAACAATCGTCACATATATATACTTATAATACTTTTAATACTTTTAATAATTCCTTAGTCCGTAGTTAGCAGTCCGATGTTAGTAATTCAATTTTAAATGGTTCATTTTTAGGTGTTTAATAAACCCCCAACGAAATAAATAAAACCCCCATCGTATATGTATTGGTCGAGATTAATCTTGACCCATGGTACCGGTGTTGTCAAATGACGTGTTGCGTACATAAAGTACCGGTGTTGTCAAATGACGTGTTGCGTACAATCATGGGAATCTTATGATTAATCTTCTCGTATTGTTTACGGGTGATCCTGAACCATATAAAATTAAATTATGAGTACATATATATGAAATATCATGTTATTTTAAAAATATGTGATTTATTTAATTTTCTCCAATTATTTTCGTAGCTAAACTAGTCTTAGATATCCGATCTCGTTTTGGTCATAGTTTCTTCGTTACAACTCCGTTTTCATTGGTTCAACTTGCCACTTCCTTGGATCGATTCCCTCTTTAAGAATATGAACTGTAAATACCTTAGTTTGTATTCGAAATCACAGGTCATAGGTCAAACTTTAGTGAAACTTATGAAGTTAATCATTTTTGTTACAAAAATATCATTTAATGACCATTTTTCTAAAAATACTTATACTTTGAATTAAATCATGAAATTTTTATGTGTTAACATATTCATAAGAAATATCATTTTTCCAGAATATAAACCTCCAATTCAAAGTTCAAGATGGTTTTTAATTATCCAACCCAAAACAGCCCCCGGTTGCACTCCGACGTCGTAAAAACAGTTTTTAAGGTGTTCTTTGAAAAACCAAGTTATACCTTGTTAAATTAGCATATATTTAAGTTATATTACAGGTCTTGAAGTATTTTAAAAGTTAAGTTAGAAGGATCTATTTAGTTTGCAAACAAGTTTGAAAACATTCAAACTATGTTCTTGTTGTTAAAATTTTATACCATAAAATAAGATAGCTATATATATATGAATCGAATAAGGTTATGAACAAAGTTACTACCTCAATTTACTTGGACATGATTGCTGTAAAAGAGAAGTAAGAACCTAGAACCAAAAGGGTGATGGAATTGGATGAAAGATTGGAAGTAAGTTTGTGTTCTTGGAAAGGATTCTTGAAGTGTTTTTGTAAGGGTTTTCTTATGGTGATTAAGGCTTGTTTCTATGGCTAGATCTTCATGGTTTCTTGCTGAATGCTTATGGAGTTTAAGGGTTAAGAAAGAGTGTGTGTTTTAGCTAGAGAATGGAAGTTAAAATGAATCAAAATGAGGATATCCCCATGGTACTTAAAAACGTGAATGGGGAGGACAAAACAAGATTTTCAAGTTTGTTATTTTATGTAATTAGTCAACAAACTTCCAAATACCAATTACCTTATACATAAGGCATGAACAAGGGCTGGTTAGGTGGTGATTTGATGTGTATATACCAATAGTAAATACGTATAGGAGCTAGGTATGATACGAGTACATATACTCTAGATATACGTATAGAAATTTTGTGAAAAATGGAATGAGGATTCAAATATAGCTATCTTTTGTGAATACACTTATATTGTTCTATGTATTTAAGTCCTTAAAAGTGATTAAATACATTACTTATACGATATATGTATAAACATTATATGTTATAAGTATTTATGTCAAATAACGTTACGTATGGTTATCGTTTTGAAAACTTAAGTTAGTAGTTTCAAAATATACTTATAACTTATTGTTATTAATACAAAATGAGATATTAAAACATCCTTAAATCATGTTAAATATGTATATATACATATATATACACAAACGTATAATTATCATATATTGTATAGTTCGTGATATCATCGGTCAAACTAGACGGTCAAACGTTGTGTAAAACTCATTTCAAAAACATAAGTCTCATCAATTTGGATTACTTATCATGTTGGTAAGGTTTAATTTATGTAAATATTATTCTTATAAGTATAGAACGATCGAAAAAGTGCGGGTCATTATAGTACCTACCCGTTAAATAAATTTCGTCCCGAAATTTTAAAATTGTACCTATTTTGCGTCATCGAGAAACAAGTGTGGATACTTTTGTTTCATCTGATCCTCTCATTCCCAAGTAAACTTGGGACCCCTTCGAGCATTCCAACGAACCTTAACGATCGGTATGTTGCTCTGCTTGAGCTGTTTAACTTCACGGTCCATGATTTCGATTGGTTCTTCGACGAATTGTAGTTTCTCGTCGACATGGATTTCTTCAAGAGGAATGGTGAGGTCTTCCTTTGCAAGACACTTCTTAAGGTTTGAGACGTGAAAAGTATTATGTACTCCGGCGAGTTGTTGCGGTAACTCGAGTCGATAAGCTACCGGTCCAATGCGTTCGATGATCTTGAACGGGCCTACATACCTTGGGTTTAGTTTACCCCTTTTTCCAAAACGTATTACACCTTTCCAAGGTGACACCTTTAACATAACCATGTCACCGATCTGAAACTCTAATGGTTTCCTTCGGACATCGGCGTAGCTCTTTTGGCGACTACGGGCTGTTTTCAATTTCTCCTTGATTTGCACTATCTTCTCAGTAGTTTCATGGATGATCTCGGGTCCAGTTAATTGTCGATCTCCTACTTCATTCCAACAAATAGGAGATCTACACTTCCTTCCGTACAATCCTTCGAATGGCGCAGCTTTAATGCTCGCATGATAACTATTATTATACGAGAATTCTGCTAATGGTAGATATTTATCCCATCCGTTTCCAAAATCGATCACACATGCCCTGAGCATGTCTTCAAGAGTCTGAATTGTTCTTTCACTCTGCCCGTTGGTTTGCGGATGATATGCGGTGCTCATATCCAAACGAGTTCCTAGTGCCTCCTGTAGTGATTGCCAGAACTTTGAGGTAAATCTACTATCACGATCAGATATAATGGAAATAGGTATTCCATGCCTTGAAACTATTTCTTTTATATATAATCGTAATAATTTCTCCATTCTATCTGTTTCCTTTATAGGCAAGAAATGTGCAGATTTGGTAAGACGATCAACAATTACCCAAATGGTGTCGTATCCCCAGGCAGTCTTTGGTAACTTCGTGATGAAATCCATGGTAATACCGTCCCATTTCCATTCTGGAATTTCTGGTTGTTGAAGTAACCCTGACGGCTTCTGGTGTTCTGCTTTGACTTTGGAATAAGTTAAACACTCCCCAACATATGTTGCAACGTCTGTCTTTAAATTAGGCCACCAATAATGTGTCTTAAGATCTTGGTACATCTTTCCTACTCCAGGATGTATCGAGTATCTTGTCTTATGTGCCTCGTTCAATATCAACTTCCTTAATCCACCCAACTTCGGTACCCAAATACGGTTTGCAAAATATCGAATTCCGTCTTCCCGTATAACGAGTTGCTTCTCATACTTCTTCATTATTTCATTTCTTATGTTTTCTTTAGTAAGTGCTTCTCGTTGAACTTCTTTGATTTGTGAGTTGAGATTCATGCGAATTTTTATATTCATTGCTCGTACTCGAATTGGTTCTCGTTCCTTTCTGCTTAGAGCATCGGCCACCACGTTCGCCTTCCCGGAATGATAACGAATTTCACAATCATAGTCGTTTATCAGCTCGACCCACCTACGTTGCCTCATGTTCAGCTGTTTCTGATCAAAAATATGTTGAAGACTTTTATGATCAGTAAACACAGTGCATTTAACCCCATATAAGTAGTGTCTCCATATCTTCAATGCAAACACGACTGCTCCCAGTTCTAGATCATGCGTCGTATAATTCCGCTCGTGAATCTTTAATTATCGGGATGCGTATGCAATAACTTTCTTCCGTTGCAGAAGAACGCAACCAAAACCTTGTCGCGAAGCGTCACAATATATTTCAAAATCATCGTTCCCTTCTGGTAACGATAAAATAGGCGCCGTAGTTAACTTCTTCTTCAGTAATTGAAATGCGTTCTCCTGTTCCGAGGTCCATTCGTATTTCTTCCCTTTTTGCGTTAATGCTGTCAACGGCTTAGCTATTCGGGAAAAATCTTGAATAAACCTTCTATAATAACCGGCTAAACCCAAAAATTGGCGTATCTGCATTGGTGTTTTAGGAGTCTCCCATTTTTCAATGGCCTCAATTTTAGCTGGATCAACCTGAATTCCTTTGCTACTAACAACGTGGCCAAGAAATTGCACTTCTTTCAACCAGAAAGCACATTTAGAAAATTTAGCATATAGCTGTTCTTTTCTTAACAACTCTAATATCAACCTTAAATGCTGCTCATGCTCTTGCTCACTCTTGGAATAGATAAGAATATCATCAATGAAAACGATAACAAACTTATCTAAATATGGACTACAAACTCGATTCATGAGGTTCATGAATACAGCTGGCGCATTCGTCAATCCAAACGGCATGACCAAAAATTCGTAATGACCGTAGCGTGTCCGAAAAGCAGTTTTCGGTATATCTTCTTCTTTGACACGTAATTGATGATAGCCCGACCTTAGGTCAATTTTTGAGTACACACATGATCCTTGGAGTTGATCAAATAAGTCGTCAATTCTCGGTAGTGGATACCGATTCTTGATAGTTAACTTATTTAATTCACGATAATCTATACACATCCTAAAAGATCCATCTTTCTTTTTAACAAATAGAATCGGAGCTCCCCACGGTGAAGTACTTGGTCGTATGAATCCACGATCCAGTAATTCTTTTAACTGACTCTGAAGTTCTTTTAACTCGGACGGTGCAAGTCTATATGGAGCACGAGCAACTGGTGCAGCTCCTGGTACTAAATCTATTTGAAATTCTACAGATCTAAATGGAGGTAATCCCGGCAACTCTTCTGGAAATACTTCAGGAAAATCTCTTGCCACAGGTACGTCATTGATGCACTTCTCTTTTTCTTTCTTTTCGACTTTATTAACATGTGCTAAGATAGCATAGCACTCTTTCTTCAAGCACTTTTGAGCTTTCAAATAACTAATGAGTTTTAGCTTTGAGTTACCCTTCTCTCCATAAATCATTACTGGCGTTTTATCCTTACGAGGAATGCGAATTGCCTTCTTGGCGCACACAACTTCAGCTCCTATTTTGGACATCCAGTCCATGCCGATTATTACATCAAAACTTCCTAATTCTACGGGTATCAAATCAATCTTAAATGTTTCTCCGGCTAAATTTATTTTACAATCACGGCAAATTTTATCGGCTTTAATTAGTTTACCATTAGCTAACTCAATCATGTACTTAGCATCTAGAGGTAATGATGAACAATTCAATTTAGCGTGAAAGTCTCTACACACGTAACTTCTATCAGCACCAGTATCAAATATAATAGATGCGGATAAGTTATTAATGGTAAACGTACCCGTAACAAGCTCCGGGTCTTCACACGCCTCTCTAGCATTAATAACAAATGCTCTCCCTCGTGCAGGTCCGATATTCTTCTCTAGATTCGGGCACTGGCTCTTATAATGACCCTGTTTCCCACATCCATAACAAGTAACAGTAGCCAAAGCAGTTCTATTTGCATTAGTGGCAGGAGTCTTGGTACCATTTGTATTTGTAACGAGAGCCCTACAATCTTCAGCAAGATGACCCTTTCGATTACATTTGTTGCATACCACATTACAGTAACCAGAGTGATGTTTGTGGCATCGGTTGCATAAAGGATTTTGTCCTTTATAACCAAAGCTTAAACCACTACCCGCACCTTGCGTGATTTCTTGTTTCTTAAAAGATTGTTGTTGGTTACCTCGATCATAATTTCCATTCCACTTTCTTTTGTTACCTGATACCTTCACATCAGTATTGGATACTTTCTTATCCATGATGACCTGATCCATTAGCTCGTTTGCCATGGTTATAGCTTCATGAATTGTCTTAGGTTTCGATGCTGTAACATTTGCCTTGACCTTTTTGGGCAAACCATCTTTGTACATTTCAATTTTCCATTCTTCAGTTGGAACCAATTCAGGACATAGCAAAACTAATTCCATGAATCGCTGATTGTAGTTGGTGATTTCAGTACCAATAACCTTCAGACTTCGTAATTCATCTTCCAACTTCCTAACCTCGTTCCTTGGACAATACTCGTTGATTAACATTGTTTTGAATTCTTCCCAAGGAGTATCATAAGCTACATCTCCTCCTACAGCCTTCACATAATTTTTCCACCACGTGAGTGCACTATCTTGTAAAGTGCACGATGCATACTTGGTCATGTCCTTTTCAACACAACCACTTATTTTAAACACAGTCTCCATCTTTTCTATCCACCGGGTTAAACCGATCGGTCCTTCTGTTCCACTGAATGATGAGGGCTTGCAAGCTTGAAAAGTTTTGTAAGTGCACCCCACACGAGGATTTGGGTTAACTGCAGCACCTCTTGCAGCCTCGACCCATAACATTCTGTCGTTCACTCGCTGATTGATGAGTTCCTGGATTTCTTGTTCCGTCATTCGGTTCAATCGCGCCATATTCTTCTATAAGAATGAAAAGAAAATAATTATTCACATGGAATATTATAGATGTAGTGTATATTTACAGTATATTATAGCTTATTAATAATATGAACCAGGTATTATTATAAAAGCCTTTTCTTCTTATTAGCGTTTTATAATTATATCTAGGGTAGTACCTACCCGTTAATGTCCATACTTAATAGCTTAGTACAGAATCAATTACTACCATCTAAATAATACTTAACCATGGAAAATTATTGCATTTCACACTTCACTATTTTACATATGCTTATCTTACATCGAACATTAAGCAAACCACACTAATAATATTATACAAAACATTATATGATCCCATGGTTTAATACGGCAGCGCATCGTTTGGTCTATTTTCTAGGACGTTTAGGTTCAAAGAATCGCTTAACGCTTATCCTGGCTGTCTGCCTATATTTTGGCTGTGGGACTGAAGAACTGGATGCCGGGATAGAACGAATAGGAATAGCGGGAATAGGGGTGGTAGTGTCTAGTGGAGTTGGTGCCACATCATCCTTACTAAACTCGGGATTTGAATTTTCTAATTCATTAGCCTTTCGTTTCTTTCCTAGTTCGAACTTGTCTTTCGTAATTTCCTGTATTTCTTCCTCGGGTTCACTTTCTTCCTCGGGTTCACTTTCCTCCTCGGGTTCACTTTCCGGGTTCTCTATAGTTGGTTCATCCGGAATTTGTGAGTCTTCCCCAAAGATATTATTTTCGTCATCGGATAGGTTAATGACTGAAACACCATCTGAAGATTCTGGTTCGGAGTCGCTGAATGTGATAACAAGTTTTGAGCCCGACATCTATCACACAACAACTAACCCATTAGTACTACATAATATTTACATATAAATTTTAACCAACAATGATAAGCAATGGTTTTTAAATCAGACCCGGTCAAAGTCCAGACTTACTAATGTATCCTAACGACTTATCAGTTAGACACACTAATGCAAACCTGGTTCGCTAAGACCACCGCTCTGATACCACATGTCATAACCCGTCCTTAACCATAAGAACAAGTTAGATAACGTATGATTTCATTGCGAGGTATTGACCTCTATATGCGACATTTTTAAAAGAACAACTGCATTTATTTTACATTACAAACCATAACTCTTATTTTAATACAAGCTTTAGACAATAAAAAGATGATTATCGTTTAGCGATAATCTTAGACTTACAAACTTTACATGTGATGATAACAATACGATTTCTAGCATATTTTACATTACAATTCCTCGGATATGCAGTTTTATTTTTGACACAAATATGCATACTCAAGATCTTGCTTAAATTCAACATGTTGCAGCGGAAGCTTTTAGTTATCACCTGAGAATAAACATGCTTAAAACGTCAACATAAAGTTGGTGAGATATAGGTTTAATGCCGGCAGCAATATATATATATAGACCACAAGATTTCATATATAAACATTTTAATAAAAGTATTCTAAGTGATTGAGCACTTGGTAACCATACTTAACATTTAATCACGTCGCATATTCCCTTTATTATGAAATCTTACTACACCGTACCAAGTGTAGTTACGAAACGAAGTACTGTGCAACCGTTGAATACTGGTCGTCCAGTCCGGTTGGGGTTGTCAGGCCCGATAGATCTATCAACAGGATTCGCGTTTACAATACCGCTGTAAATAATAGTTACCAAGCTACAGGGAAGTATGCCAGTGGTACAACTCAACGTAGAATATATTTTTCAGTTACTTGTGTCCATAACGTAAAACATAAAATACATGTATTCTCATCCCGAAATACTTAGAGTTTAAAAGTGGGACTATATACTCACTTTCGTCTTGAAGATATGTAATTTTGACTTGGTCTCCGATTGATATCACGAACCTATCCATATATAATATATCAATACCTTTTCTTTTTAAACAATCGTCACATATATATACTTATAATACTTTTAATACTTTTAATAATTCCTTAGTCCGTAGTTAGCAGTCCGATGTTAGTAATTCAATTTTAAATGGTTCATTTTTAGGTGTTTAATAAACCCCCAACGAAATAAATAAAACCCCCATCGTATATGTATTGGTCGAGATTAATCTTGACCCATGGTACCGGTGTTGTCAAATGACGTGTTGCGTACATAAAGTACCGGTGTTGTCAAATGACGTGTTGCGTACAATCATGGGAATCTTATGATTAATCTTCTCGTATTGTTTACGGGTGATCCTGAACCATATAAAATTAAATTATGAGTACATATATATGAAATATCATGTTATTTTAAAAATATGTGATTTATTTAATTTTCTCCAATTATTTTCGTAGCTAAACTAGTCTTAGATATCCGATCTCGTTTTGGTCATAGTTTCTTCATTACAACTCCGTTTTCGTTGGTTCAACTTGCCACTTCCTTGGATCGAGTCCCTATTTAAGAATATGAACTGTAAATACCTTAGTTTGTATTCGAAATCACAGGTCATAGGTCAAACTTTAGTGAAACTTATGAAGTTAATCATTTTTGTTACAAAAATATCATTTAATGACCATTTTTCTAAAAATACTTATACTTTGAATTAAATCATGAAATTTTTATGTGTTAACATATTCATAAGAAATATCATTTTTCCAGAATATAAACCTCCAATTCAAAGTTCAAGATGGTTTTTAATTATCCAACCCAAAACAGCCCCCGGTTGCACTCCGACGTCGTAAAAACAGTTTTTAAGGTGTTCTTTGAAAAACCAAGTTATACCTTGTTAAATTAGCATATATTTAAGTTATATTACAGGTCTTGAAGTATTTTAAAAGTTAAGTTAGAAGGATCTATTTAGTTTGCAAACAAGTTTGAAAACATTCAAACTATGTTCTTGTTGTTAAAATTTTATACCATAAAATAAGATAGCTATATATATATGAATCGAATAAGGTTATGAACAAAGTTACTACCTCAAGTTACTTGGACAAGATTTCTGTAAAAGAGGAGTAAGAACCTAGAACCAAAAGGGTGATGGAATTGGATGAAAGATTGGAAGTAAGTTTGTGTTCTTGGAAAGGATTCTTGAAGTGTTTTTGTAAGGGTTTTCTTATGGTGATTAAGGCTTGTTTCTATGGCTAGATCTTCATGGTTTCTTGCTGAATGGTTATGGAGTTTAAGGGTTAAGAAAGAGTATGTGTTTTAGCTAGAAAATGGAAGTTAAAATGAATCAAAATGAGGATATCCCCATGGTACTTAAAAACGTGAATGGGGAGGACAAAACAAGATTTTCAAGTTTGTTATTTTATGTAATTAGTCAACAAACTTCCAAATACCAATTACCTTATACATAAGGCATGAACAAGGGCTGGTTAGGTGGTGATTTGATGTGTATATACCAATAGTAAATACGTATAGGAGCTAGGTATGATACGAGTACATATACTCTAGATATACGTATAGAAATTTTGTGAAAAATGGAATGAGGATTCAAATATAGCTATCTTTTGTGAATACACTTATATTGTTTTATGTATTTAAGTCCTTAAAAGTGATTAAATACATTACTTATACGATATATGTATAAACATTATATGTTATAAGTATTTATGTCAAATAACGTTACGTATAGTTATCGTTTTGAAAACTAAAGTTAGTAGTTTCAAAATATACTTATAACTTATTGTTATTAATACAAAATGAGATATTAAAACATCCTTAAATCATGTTAAATATGTATATATACATATATATACACAAACGTATAATTATCATATATTGTATAGTTCGTGATATCATCGGTCAAACTAGACGGTCAAACGTTGTGTAAAACTCATTTCAAAAACATAAGTCTCATCAATTTGGATTACTTATCATGTTGGTAAGGTTTAATTTATGTAAATATTATTCTTATAAGTATAGAACGATCGAAAAAGTGCGAGTCATTACAGATAAGTCGTTAGGATGCATCAGTGAGTCTGGACTTCGACCGTGTCTGCATGTCAAAAGTTTTGCTTATCCTTTCTAGTTGGAAATCATTCGATTATCATCCTTAGGAAATCACTTGTGTAATGACCCAGAATTTTCCGACCAAATTATACTTATGAGATTAATATTTACATAAATTAAACCATACCAACATGATAAGCAATCCAAATTGTTGAGACTTGTGTTTTTGAAAAGAGTTTTACACAACGTTTGACTGTCCAATATGACCGATGATATCATGAACTATATAACATACGATAATTATACATTTGTGTACATATATGTATTTATATATATTTAACATGATCTAAGGATGGTTTAATATCTCACTATGTACTAATGACAATGAGTTATAAGTATATTTTGAAACTACTAACTTAAGTTTTCAAAACGATAACTATACGTAACATTCTTTGATATATATACTTATAATCTATAATGCTTATACATGTATCGTATATATAATGTATTTAATCACTTTTTAAGGACTTAAATACATAAAACAATATAAGTATATTCACAAAAGATAGCTATATTTGAATTCTCATTCCGTTTCCTCAAGATTTCTATACGTATATCTAGGGTATATGTACCCATATCATACCCAGCTTCTATACGTATTTACTATTGGTATATACACATCAAATCAACATCCTAATCAACATTATTACTGCCCTAGATATGAGGTAACTATAATTTGTCAAGTAGTATGAATTATTAGTAAGAAAACAAAATTAGGAATCCTTTTCTTTCTTTATAAACTAAAAACGTTTTTATAAATGAACACCATTTCTTCACTCCATTTTCTCATACCTACACCCTCATTTCTCTCTCAAAATACTCCTAACTTCATACTTGATCATCTCCAAGCATTTTCTCCATCATTTAGCTTTAATTACAAGCCTTAAACACCATAAGAAAACTCTTTCAAGAACATATCAAAATAACCACCCATTTGAAGAAGTTTACTTCCAACCTTTTGATCTAACTCCACCACTCTTTGATTCCAAGATTATTTCTTATCTTTTGCAGTAACTTTGTCTAAGTAACTTGAGGTAGTAACCTTGTTCATAATCTTATTCAATTCATATTCATATAGCTATCTTATTTTGTGATATAAAATTTTAACAACAAGAACATAGTTTGAATGATTTCAAACTTGTTCGCAAACTAAAAAGATCCTTCTAACTTGACTTTTAAAACACTTCAAGACCTGTAATATATCATAATGATATGCTAACCTAACAAGATATAACTTGGTTTTACAAAGAACATCTTAAAAACTGAATCTACGTCGTCGGAGTGCAACCGGGGGCTGTTTTGGGTTGGATAATTAAAAACCATCTTGAACTTTGAATTGGAAGTTCATGTTCTGGAAAAATGATATTTCTTATGAATATGTTAACACATAAAAATTTCATGGTTTAACTCAAAGTGTAAGTATTTTTAGAAAAATGATCATTAAATGTTGTTTTTATGATGGAAAATGATCACTTTCATAAGTTTCACCAAAGTTTGACCTATAACCTATGATTTCGAATACAAACTAAGGTTTTTTCAGTTCATATTCTTAAAATTTGACTCGATCCAAGGAAGTAGCAAGTTGAACCAACAAAAACGGAGTTGTAATGAAGAAACTACGACTAAAACTAGATTGGGTATCCGAAGCTAGTTTAGCTACGAAAATATTTAGAGAAAAAGTAAATTAATCATATCTTTTCTAATTAATATGATATTTTATATATAATTACTTATGATTTAATTTTATATATTTCAGGACCACCCGTAAACAACACGAGAAGATTAATCATAAGACCTCATGATTGTACGCAACACGTCATTTGACAACACGGTACTTTATGTACGCAACACGTCATTTGACAACATGGTACCATGGGTCGAGATTAATTCTGATCAATACGAATACGATGGGGTCTTTATTTATTTTATTTAAGCAACTAATTGTGGACCACTAACATCGAACTGCTAACTACGGACTAAGAAAATATTAAAAGTATTAAAAGTATATATATATGTAACGATTACTTAAAAAAAATATGTTGATATATTATATATATGGTTAGGTTCGTGATATCTATCGGAGACCAAATCGAATTAAATACACTTGCGAGTGTATTATGTTTATGATTATGAAATCTTGTGGTCTATTAACATATTGAAATGATTGTTATGATAAACCTATGAACTCACCAACCTTTTAGTTGACACTTTAAAGCATGTTTATTCTCAGGTACGAATTAAGTCTTCCGCTGTGCATTTGCTCAATATAAGGACATTACTTGGAGCCGATCATCGCAATGGGACCAAATGTTGATGACTTCGTCCAGGTGGATTAGGACGGGTCCTTTCAGTTGGTATCAGAGCACTGGTCGTAGCAAACCAAGTCTTGCATTAGTGTGTCTAACTAGTAGTTGTTAGGATGCATTAATGAATCTGGACTTCGACCGTGTCTATATGTCAAAAGTTTTGCTTGTCATTTCTAGTCGGAAATCATCTGTTTATCATCCTTAGGAAATTACCTTCTTATCATTCATAAGTCTAGACACGTTTTACTGCATTTACTGCATTGATAGTGTATAGACGAATTCTTATCTTAGCATATCTGTTATTGCGAACTTTGACTGATATCTTTTCAAAGATTCTCCGTAATTTACGGGATTTTGGTATTATATATACATATGTAAATTATGTATTGAAGAGTACCAAATCTAACTCCTATAATCTATTCCATACCAAAAATTCATTTTCCCCATTATACAAGATGGATTCCGCATCTAGTTCGAATTCTTCAGATTCCGACAGTTATGCCGATATGGATTTCCATTCGGGCTCCGAAAGCAGCGTCACCAGAATGGATCAACCAATTTTCCATCATCTATTCTGGATGAATTGGGAATGGGTTCGTAATATACTAAATCACTGGAGACAAGAAGAAGGTGATCCATTCCATCCACCAAATTGCCCTCTTGGCGATGAACCTGAAGCACTTACCGACGAACCTATTCGAAACACGACTTTCTCTCTCATTTCTAGAGTATCTCATCACGATTATATACTATCCCATATTACAAATCTTGTTCATTCGCTCGCTCCAACCGCCAATCATCCCGGTGTACTAGCAGAAGTTAACGAACTTCGCGCTCGTGTGACGGCTTTGGAGAACATGGTGTGAAGGTTGCAAACACCAGCAGCAGCACCAGCAGCATAATCAGCACCACCATTAATAACATCAACAATACCATCATCACCACTAACAAACAACATCCGCATCACACGTCTCGACATCATAATCTGTCCCACAAACATCAACATCATATGCACCATAGATACCAAGGAGTACCAACAATAATGAACGATGAAGTATTGATCCATAACTTCATTGATATTTTGCGAAGAATATGTGGTTTCAAAAAGTTTTAGAGATTTCTTATTCTAGCTCAAACCGAAAAGCAAAAGAGATTAATATCATATTAACTCATTAAATTCATGATTTCATCTGAAGAAAATATATATGTATATATGTTTTCATAAAGATTGTAATTAAAAGTTCTTTTGTATAAAATATTAATGGTGAAAATTTTTTTTTTAACGGGTAGGTAATACCCGAGGAATAATTAGATTTCATCTTAATAAGTTACATTGTACATTCGTCGAAGCTGATTCAACAGTCATTTACTATCCTACTTACAACCACCGATATACGTATTCGTTCACCGCAGAATAACCATTTTTATTCAATTTCATATTTGGATTTTGACTTCCCAGAATCCAACAAGTGGCATATGAAGAAAACATATGACAAAATAAAATCTGTTAGAAACAAACAAATTAACTATGAAAAATTTTGTTAAGAATCCACGCTAACTATTCCAGCTAACTGTTCCTAGCTAACTGATTACATTTTATTTATCGCAGTTTATTTATCGCAATTTAATTATCGCACTTTTATTTATCGTCATTTAATTTCTGTTATTTTACGCACTTTAAATATCGGGACACGTATACAATGTTTTGACATATCATATCGACGCATCTATATATATTATTTGGAATCACCATAGACACTCTATATGCAGTAATGATCGAGTTCTCTATACAGGGTTGAGGTTGATTCTACAATAATATATATAGTTTGAGTTGTGATCGAGTCTGAGACGTATACGGGTCACGACACGTATTAATTAATTCGTATATTATATATTAAACTATATATGAATTATTGGACTGTTACTGTGGACTATCGACTGTGGACTAATGACATTGGACAATTAAAATGAATTAAAATATTGATTATAACATATGAAACTAAACATTTCTTCAAGATTGCCACTTGATTTCATCTTAAACCTCATTGTATCTCGACGATTACAATCAGCGTTCAAATCTATCATGATTCTTAAAAACACCTCAATCGAGAGGATAAACCAACCGCACTTCATCTACGAAAGAAAAGATTGATGCATATAGTTATGCACCTGAAAAACCCTCGGAAACTGAGTAAACATTTGACACGTATCTGTTCTAGTTCCTTTGACATTGTTATTACTGAAGATCGTTTTGCAATCCCTTTCCAAAGTAGCTAATTTTGTCACAGCTCCAGCAAGTCAACTCCGACTTTTCATCCGAAACAACTTTATTATAACCGCGATATATATGCGTACTCTTTATTGTTACTGGGGAACCTTTTATATTCCACAATATTACCATCAGCGATTAATCATTCTAAAAACACAATTCTCCTGAAACTACCTCGGTTTGATAACCGATGACCCAGATCAGTTAACTTTGAAAATGCTGACGAAGCAGCATGTTGTAGATGATCTTAATAGCCAAAAGTTTGATGATAAAGAAAGGAGTGTTAGGAACGCTCGATAGAAAATTTAGTACCGAAAACCGGATTATGCGAAACTATGAAGAAAGCCGTGGACAAATCATAAAGAATAAGTTTGCCTTCAAAGAATCCAAATGATTCTGTGCCTGCTGAAATCGTTAGCAAACATCTTATTTCTCATTCTAAACCTTCACAGACAAATCTTCTTCATCATCCATTGATATTAGAAATTCTAAGATATTCTCGTATGTTCTATTATAAATATCCTCCATATTTCTGGCGATATTTTCACAACTATTCTTATCTGAGATCATTTATCTCTCCGTAACATCTGCAACATAAAAGAAACTGTGTTAGTTTCTAAATTCTGAAACCTTCGAGTTTAAAGTAGTGTTGGGAACTGAAGCATGGATTAGTATAATATAATGACACTTGATCAACGTTATTATATTACAGTAAGTCATGCTGAGTTTCTAATGAAGCATGATGATTCACAGTACCGTCATCATGTGCCATTTACACGACTCTTACATTCTATCTAATCTCTAAACATATCAAGAGAATATTTTTCTGGATGACTCGGTCTTCTCCAGGGTATTCTGGTAATTTAACAAATCAAAATCGTTCTATTACCATTTTCTTCTTAGAGCATTAGATATGTTCATTCTGAATTTCATATCTACGAATTTCAGACCATTACTCGCTTGACTCGAAGTCGAGAAGAGAAAACGAAAGCATGTAGCTCCGAAAAATAATGAAGAATATAAACTCCGATAATAACCCCGAAATTACAAACCATGTATATCGATGCAGATAGAAATATAGAGACATGAGAGAATTAGAAACACTATAAACACAAGAGTATAGTAGAAGTAAATAGATTCTTCTGGTGGTAGATAAAAAAGAAGAATGACAGATATAAAAGTTAGGAGTATATCAAGAATCAGGACTGGATGGAGCATATTGATGAATGCTTTAAAGTAAGAATCAAGGGAGAAAGAATAGAAGGTGTGAGTCGTGGAAAATAAGGAAACGAAGGGGTGAATTTATAGTGAAATATCTGACAGAGCAATCAAAACAGATTATTGCATTTAATCAAAGAAGATCCTGATTTCCTTAATCACCAAAGAACCAAATCTTATTACGTAAGATTCTCTTTAAATCCCTTAAATCCCGGAAATCAATCATAACTACATCATCGGTTAAGACGAATATATTTTACTCATCTCACTCTTTTACGATAGTCTTATTTATATTCTTCGCATAATCGAATCGTTTTATCTACATTACTCAATGATGATAAAACTCCATTATCACCTTATATTTGTCATGAAAACCTTCTTATTGTTATCCATAACAACCTCTATCAAATTTCGGGGACGAAATTTCTTTAACGGGTAGGTACTGTAATGACCCAGAATTTTCTGACCAAATTATACTTATGAGATTAATATTTACATAAATTAAACCATACCAACATGATAAGCAATCCAAATTGTTGAGACTTGTGTTTTTGAAAAGAGTTTTACACAACGTTTGACCGTCCAATATGACCGATGATATCATGAACTATATAACATACGATAATTATATGTTTATGTACATATATGTATTTATATATATTTAACATGATCTAAGGATGGTTTAACATCTCACTGTGTACTAACGACAATGAGTTATAAGTATATTTTGAAACTACTAACTTAAGTTTTCAAAATGATAACTATACGTAACATTCTTTGATATATATACTTATAATTTATATTGCTTATACATGTATCGTATATATAATGTATTTAATCACTTTTTAAGGACTTAAATACATAAAACAATATAAGTATATTCACAAAAGATAGCTATATTCGAATTCTCATTCCGTTTCCTCAAGATTTCTATACGTATATCTAGGGTATATGTACCCGTATCATACCCAGCTTCTATACGTATTTACTATTGGTATATACACATCAAATCAATATCCTAATCAACATTATTACTGCCCTAGATATGAGGTAACTAGGATTTGTCAAGTAGTATGAATTATTAGTAAGAAAACAAAATTAGGAATCCTTTTCTTTCTTTATAAACTAAAAACGTTTTTATAAATGAACACCATTTCTTCACTCCATTTTCTCATACCTACACCCTCATTTCTCTCTCAAAATACTCCTAACTTCATACTTGATCATCTCCAAGCATTTTCCCCATCATTTAGCTTCAATTACAAGCCTTAAACACCATAAGAAAACTCTTTCAAGAACATATCAAAATAACCACCCATTTGACGAAGTTTACTTCCAACCTTTTGATCTAACTCCACCACTCTTTGATTCCAAGATTATTTTTTATCTTTTGCAGTAACTTTGTCCAAGTAACTTGAGGTAGTAACCTTGTTCATAATCTTATTCAATTCATATTCATATAGCTATCTTATTTTGTAGTATAAAATTTTAACAACAAGAACATAGTTTGAATGATTTCAAACTTGTTCGCAAACTAAAAAGATCCTTCTAACTTGACTTTTAAAACACTTCAAGACCTGTAATATATCATAATGATATGCTAACCTAACAAGATATAACTTGGTTTTACAAAGAACATCTTAAAAACTGAATCTACGTCGTCGAAGTGCAACCGGGGGCTGTTTTGGGTTGGATAATTAAAAACCATCTTGAACTTTGAATTAGAAGTTCATGTTCTGGAAAAATGATATTTCTTATGAATATGTTAACACATAAAAATTTCATGGTTTAACTCAAAGTGTAAGTATTTTTAGAAAAATGATCATTAAATGTTGTTTTTATGATGGAAAATGATCACTTTCATAAGTTTCACCAAAGTTTGACCTATAACCTATGATTTCGAATACAAACTAAGATATTTTCAGTTCATATTCTTAAAATTTGACTCGATCCAAGAAAGTGGCAAGTTGAACCAACAAAAACGGAGTTGTAATGAATAAACTACGACTAAAACAAGATTGGGTATCCGAAGCTAGTTTAGCTACGAAAATATTTGGAGAAAAAGTAAATTAATCATATCTTTTCTAATTAATATGATATTTTATATATAATTACTTATGATTTAATTTTATATATTTCAGGACCACCCGTAAACAACACGAGAAGATTAATCATAAGACCTCATGATTGTACGCAACACGTCATTTGACAACACGGTACTTTATGTACGCAACATGTCATTTGACAACATGGTACCATGGGTTGAGATTAATTCTGATCAATACGAATACGATGGGGTCTTTATTTATTTTATTTAAGCAACTAATTGTGGACCACTAACATCGGACTGCTAACTACGGACTAAGAAAATATTAAAAGTATTAAAAGTATATATATATATATATATGTAACGATTACTTAAAAAGAAAATATGTAGATATATTATATATATGGTTAGGTTCGTGATATCTATCAGAGACCAAGTCGAATTAAACACCTTCAAGGCAAAAGTGAGTTTCATTTGCTCCCTTTTTAATTGCTTTTGCAATATATATTTTTGGGCTGAGAATACATGCGCTGCTTTTATAAATGTTTACAAAATAGACACAAGTACTTAAAAATATATTCTACGTTGAGTTGTACCACTGGCATATTTCCCTGTAGCTTGGTAACTACTATTTACATGGGTATTGTAAACGCGAATCCTGTTGATAGATCTATCGGGCCTGACAACCCCAACCGGACTGGACGACCAGTATTCAACGGTTGCACAGTACTTCGTTTTGGTGACTACACTTGGTACGGTGTAGTGAGATTTCATAATAAAGGGAATATGCGACGTTGATTAAATGTTAAGTATGGTTACCAAGTGCTCAACCACTTAGAATGCTTTACATACACTTGCGAGTGTATTATGTTTATGATTATGAAATCTTGTGATCTATTAACATATTGAAATGATTGTTATGATAAACCTATGAACTCACCAATCTTTTGGTTGACACTTTAAAGCATGTTTATTCTTAGGTACGATTTAAGTCTTCCGCTGTGCATTTGCTCAATATAAGGATATTACTTGGAGCCGATCATCGCAATGGGACCAAATGTTGATGACTTCGTCCAGGTGGATTAGGACGGGTCCTTTCAACTTGTTTATCATTCTTAGTCTAGACATGTCTTACTGCCTCTATTGCATAAATAGTGTATAGACAAAATTCATATCTTAGCGTATCTGAAAATTCATATCTTAGCGTATCTGTTACTGTAGATCTTGCCTGATATCTTTCGTAAATTTCTCCGTAATTTAAGGGAACCTGGTACTATATATCTATGCATATTATGCATTGAGAATACCATCTAACTATCAATTGCTGTCACTAAACTCTTCATACCAAATTTTTTTTTTCTGAGATCGCGTAAGATGGCCTCTACGAACCAACCAAGTTCATCTGACTCCGAAGACAGTGTGACAGGAGCACACCAACCGATCAACTACCGTGATTACTGGAGAAAATGGGGGTGGGTTCGCGACATACTCACCCTATGGAGAAGGGAAGAAGGTACTCCATATCATGAACCGAACCTACCACCTAACCTTGGAGTACTTGACCCGCTCACCGGCGAACCCGTTCGCAACACCGTTTATACCCTTTTTGCAAGAATTTTTCATCTTGAGGCTACCATTAACGGAAATAGAGGAGATATCCGACCTCTACCTCACACTGGTAACCAACCAGGGTTAGTAGAAGAAGTTAGAGAACTCCGAGCTCGAGTATTAACTTTAGAGAGCACGGTACACAATTTACAAGCACCCGCAGTATCACCAACACCAGTAACGTCACCAACCTTAGCACTAACGGCACTAGTACCACCAACAACCCAAGTTTCAACAATCTATGCCTCAACATCTCATTCTGTACCTCGAGTATAATCATCGTTCTACGTAT
Organism: Rutidosis leptorrhynchoides; assembly: GCF_046630445.1. Lineage (NCBI taxonomy): Eukaryota > Viridiplantae > Streptophyta > Magnoliopsida > Asterales > Asteraceae > Rutidosis > Rutidosis leptorrhynchoides. The sequence goes on from NC_092334.1 coordinate 383,615,212, forward strand.
CGTTCTACATCAATTACCTTCGTTTTTCATGGCGATTATGTAATCTCTAATGTTTTAGAAATTATGTATTCTTGTTCTAACGGTAAATCAGATGTGTTAATATCATATTAACTCATTAAATCCATGATTGCATCTGAAGAAAATATATATGTATATATGTGTTCATAAAGATTGTAATTAAAAATTCTTTTGTACAAACTGTTAATGGTGAAAATATTTTAACGGGTAGGTAATACCCGAGGAAATATTTAACTTTCATATTAACATGTTATACTGTACATTCTTCGAATCTGATTCAAGTCATTTACTATCCTATTTACATCCACAGATATACGTATCCGTTTACAGCAAAATAACTACTTTCCTTCAATTTCATATTTGAATTTTGACCTATCAGAATCCAACAAGTGTCATACTGAAGAAATAATGGACACAATAAAAATTGATTAGAAACAGACTAATTAACAATATGAAATTTTGTTAAGAAACCACGCTAACAAGATCCTAGCTAACTGTTTCAAGCTAACTGTTATTTCCGTATTACCATTTTATTTATCGCAATTTAATTATCGCAATTTATTTTATCGCAATTTATATTCTCACAATTTTATTTTTTGTCATTTAATTTCTATTATTTATTTTACGCACTTTAAATATCGGGACACGTATACAAGGTTTTGACATATCATATCGACGCATCTATATATATTATTTGGAATCACCATAGACACTCTATATGCAGTAATGATCGAGTTCTCTATACAGGGTTGAGGTTGATTCTACAATAATATATATAGTTTGAGTTGTGATCGAGTCTGAGACATATACGGGTCACGACACGTATTAATTAATTCGAATATTATATATTAAACTATATATGAATTATTATTTGTACACTGCTAACTGTGGGCTATCAACATTGGACAATTAAAATGAATTAAAATATTAATTATAATATATGAAACTAAATAATTCTTCAAGTTTGCCACTTGATTTCATCTTAAACCTCATTTGTATCTTGACAATTCTAATCTGCGTTCAAACCTTTCATGATTCATGAAAACACCTCAATCGATAGGATGAATCAATCGCACTTTATCTACGGAAGGAAAGATTTATGCCTATAGTTATGCACCTGAGAAATTCTCGGCAACTGAGTAAAAGTTTAACACGTAGCCGCGTTAGATCTTTTGGCATTTATTAGCAAAAATAATTTTGCGATCCCTTTTCAAAGTAGCCAATTTTGTCACAGCCCCAGCAAGTCAACTTCGACTTTTCATTCGAAGTAGCCTTACTATAATCCTGATATATATACAATTACCCTTTTGATACCGGAGAATTCTTTTATATTCCACCTTATTACCAGCAGACATACCAGCAACCTCGTTGCTTTTTGGCTTAAATCTCTCTGATAAATCATTATATTTACTCATTGAAACCCTATCATATACGCATCCGCATCTTATAACGAGAACTGTCATAACAATTACCAGGAATCAGCAATCAGTACTTTGAAAACTCACAGCATATCTACATCAACAGTTATATGTATAACGCTCATCTCTTAGAATTATGATCATTCATTCTGAAATTCTGAAAAGCACTCAGTCTACAAATCAATACTATGAATGTTGAAAAAGTTGATTGAAGCAGCGGAAACCATAGACAACCACCTTAATCATCGGAAGTTTGATGATAAAGAATAGTATGTTGGAAAAGCTCAGAAAGTTGGAACTGGAAAACGGATTGAGCTAACCATAAAGGAAACCAAGGAGAAATACAAGTAACATACCCTAAATTCATAGAACCCAGATAAATCTAGATCCGTTGAAATCTTCAGAGAATATCTTGCACCGAAGTCATATTAACATCTTGCGAAAAATCTTTCTCCATCAACCATCGAACTTAGAAATTCCAAAATATCATCATCAATATCTTCGATATTTCTGAGGATATTTTCATAAATAGTCTCGTCCGAAATTATATATCTCTTCGTGCTTCCTGTGTATCATTATATTGGAAACATTCAAGAGAAAATTTAGTACCGAAAAGCAGATTATGCGAAACTATGAAGAAAGCCGTGGACAAATCACAAAGAATAAGTTTGACTTCAAAGAATCTAAATGATTCAATGTCTGCTGAGGTCTTTAGCGAATATCTTGCTCGTTACTCTAAACCCTTGCAGACAATAGTCTCCATCATTCTCTAATCTTAGATATTCAAAGATATTATCGTATCTTTCATTATAAATATCCTCCATATTTCTGAAGATATTTTTATAATTATTCTTATCTGAAATCATTAATCTCTTCGAGCTATCAGTGTTACATCATATAGAAACTGTTAGATTCTATATTCTGTAAACTTTCGAGTTTAAAATATGAATGTTTTTTTGAAGTATTGTTGGGAACTGATGCACGAGTTAGTATAATATAATGACACTTGATCAACGTGATTATATTACAGTAAGTCATGCTGAGTTTCTAATGGAACGTGATGATTCACAGACCGTAACGTCATCATGTGCCTTGTTACATAACTCTTTCATTCTATTTAACTTCTGAACATATCAAGAAAATGTATTCTTAATGGTTCTATCTTCTGTAATTTTGATAAATTTGAAAATCAAATCGTGCTATCACGTTCCACCCTGTTTAGAACATTATAATCATTCGAAACTCTATATCTACGAATTCTGGACCATTATTCGCTTGACTTGGAGTCGGGAAGAGAAAACAAGAGCATGAAGCTCCGGAAAATAAATGAAAATAGAAAGCCGATCATAAACACATGAATTACAAACCGTGCATATCAATGTTTATCGCAACATAAAGACACGGGAGAATTAAAAACATTATAACCCCAAGGGCGAAGTAGAAGAAAACAGATTCCTCTGGTGGTAGTTGGAAAAGGAGAATAATTGTTGCGATAGTAAGGATAAGGACAAGGATTAAAACTGGATGAAGCATATTTACTGATGAGTTGAAAGTATAAATTAAAATATAGAAATTAGAAGTGGTGAGAAGTAATAGAACGGAAGAAGTTCATTTATAGTGAAAATACCAGACAGAGAAATCGAGACAGATGATCACATTTAATTATGGAGATCTTATTTTCCATAAATCCCGAAGAATCAGATCTTATAGATTTTCAAGATTTTCTTTTAAATCCCTTGAATTCCGGAATTCAACCAAGACAACGTAAAAGGTTAAGACGCGCCTTATTTTCTAAATTCAATCGCGACTACGTCAAAAGTTCTGGAGAATCTCCATTTCTTCATCTCAGTCTTTTGTGATAGCTTCATTCATACGCTTCGATTAATCGAGTTACTTTTATCCATATTACTCAATGATGATAAAACTCAATTTATCAACTCATATTCGTCATGAAAACATTTTTATTGTTGCCATGACCACCTCACTCAAATTTCGGGACGAAATTTCTTTTAACGGGTAGGTACTGTGATGACCCGGGAATTTCCGACCAAATTTAAACTTTAATCTTTATATGTTTCCGACACGATAAGCAAAATCTGTAATGTTGAGTCTCGAAAACTTTGGAACGGATTACATGAATGCATTTACCCTTTGACTATTCTCGACGATTCATGAACAACTAATTATAGATAGTTTCATATATATTTAAGTATATATATATAATAATAATTTGAAATATTATTTGATATAATATATGATTTAATTTTTAAGAAAAAAATATATAAAATAATATGAAATATAATGAAAACTATTATTATAAATATATATATATATATATATATATATATATATATATATTATTTGTAAATATATAAAATTATATTAAATCTATTGTTTAAAATTTTATAACATATATTTATGTGGTAAAACTTGTTATGTAAAAACCGATTATATATATAGAGAGAGAAAATGAAATATGAATGATTTCGAGCTTAATTAGTAAACGTCAGTAACACTCGGTTGACGTTTTGTTAGTTTAATATAGATATAGTACATGTTCATGAGGAATTGAAATAAAAGTTGGACTGTAATTTGATTACGAAGATTTTAGATTTGTTAAATATATTTTTACCTTTTTAAGATTAAATATTAGTACTCCGTACATATAAATTGGAACAGAAAATAAATAATTATCGAATTTTTTTTGATCAGGTTTCAAACAGTTAATGAGTGAAATAATTAAATATATTTAATCTAAAAGTTTGGGATTTTTAGGAACACTTTTATACGACAACTGTTTAGCAATGGACACACCCCGTGAAAACTGTCGGTAATATAATCCAAATTCAACGATGGCCTTACTATTGGTTGAACACGTTCTTTATTTAAGAATCATTGTTATGTTATTTATTATTATTATATTACTATTAATTTGTGAGTGGGAATTACTGTGTTTGGATTGTGTCTACCTAAGTTTGATATACATAGAATATACATATACAAACACTGCATCTTACAAACACATATCAACCATCTTCCACCATCTTCCCACACTCCCACTATGTATCTCTCTCTTGTGTTTGATCACGGTTCGAACCAAGGAACCATTACCACCAAACCTCCATTGTTACTGCATATCCTTTGATGTTATTTAAACCGAAAACCACCTGCTATCTTCAATAATCACCATCGTGATCTATGACAAATAACCACCATGACATCACAACCCCACCACCACGTATGATCACCACCACACCATCGTTGCTGCCAACCACTTCCTATTTTGGATGATCGATCAAACAACCACCGAGAAACACCATCGGTCACCTTCCACAAAAGAACCATCACCGATTAACAACTACAACTTGCTCCTCTATTTGTTCTTTCGTTTCTATTCAGCTCGAATCAAACCCATGAAACTTGTACTCGGTTCCTGATGAGAAGATTAATAATATGAACTCAATCATCGACCACCCCCTCACTCTCTCTCTCTAACTATATCTCTCCCTCTCACATCCTGATAACCGAGAATCATCACTACCATAGCACATCACCTTCTTGAAATTGTGCTTGACAACTAACATCACCAAAACCCTATTTTTTTTTCTTTCTTTTAGATGCAACTGTTAATATTGGTTTCTGCCTTCATACAAACCTCATCTGTATGATTCCTGGTTTCCTGTTCGACTTCAGACTGAAACCCACAAATCCATCATTCAAATTGATTATTGCAGCTACTATATATCAATTGTTTCGGTCTCTACTCGCACAACAAACCTACCACGATAAGCCATTGCCACTAACCTCTCTCTCTCTCTTCTATTTATCCTCTCTTTTTCTTCTTATTCTTTACATGAACCCAGATTGAATAAACCTCAAAGTTCGAAGCCCATTACTGTTTAGATAAAGAATGATGAGGATGATGGTAGATTACGAATGATGATGATTCAGTGATGATGATGATATTAAACGTGTATGACGATGATGATATGTATGATGGCAACGATGATGATGTATGGAAGATGATTATTCGAATGATGATGATAAAAATTAAGATGATGATGATATTGTCGTTGATTACCTGTTGCTTTACCTATCTGTCTTTTTTATTTATTTATTTGATTAAGTTAAACCCCACTACGGCATCGATAATCTGCAAGGTATTTGTTGGGTTGCTTCGATTGGGCTGTGATCATAATTCTCAATTGGGCTGTACTTGGGCCGAGACCCAACTGAATTTTCGGTTGGGCTAAATTAAATGCAAGTAGGATGTTAAAATAGTTTTCGGATTTAAAGGTATTAAGCCAGCACTTTAAATAAGAAAAGTAGCAACAGAGGGATGGAATGAGGTGTTGGTGGTTGAGCAGGAGGTCATAGGTTCGAGTCCCGTTCAAGGCATTTTTTTTTTTTTACAAAAAGCTTCAAGGGTATATTTTATTACTTTTATTATTATTATTATTATTATTATTATTATTATTATTATTATTATTATTATTATTATTATTATTATTATTATTATTATTATTATTATTATTATTATATTATTATTATTAGAATTGTTATTATGATGATTGTTATTATAATTATGACACTTAGTATTATTATTATTGTTGTTATTATTATTATTATTATTATTATTATTATTATTATTATTATTATTATCATTACCTTAGTATTGTTATAAGTATTGTTATTTTTAGTATTATAATAATAATAATTATTATTATTATCATTATTAGGTATATTTACCAATATTATGATTTTAAAATAATACAACTTTTTATTTATTATTATTAATATTATTTTATCAAATGATTTTTAGTTATATAACATTATATTTAATGCATATAACATATCTATATTAACGTTTATAATAAATACTAATTATTTATTTAACGTACATAAAAATAGAAATATTTAAATTAACTACTAATGAAACATATAGGTTATTAAAAATAACAATTATATCATTAATAATATATAAATTTGTTCGATTACAATTATATGTGTTAATATATATATATATATATGAATAATATAGGTTCGTGAATCCGAGGCCAACCCTGCATTGTTCAGTTGTTCAATGTCATTATATGTATTTTTACTACAAAATACATTATAGGGAGTTTCATTGCCCTTTTTACTCTTTACGTTTTTGGGCTGAGAATACATGCAAATGCTTTATGAACTGTTTTACAATATCTATATACGTGAGTTTCATTGCCCTTTTTACTCTTTACATTTTTGGGCTGAGAATACATGCAAATGCTTTATGAACTGTTTTACAATATCTATATGCGTGAGTTTCATTTGCTCTTTTTACTCTTTACGTTTTTGGGCTGAGAATACATGCAAATGCTTTATTAACTGTTTTACAATATTTATATGCGTGAGTTTCATTATTCCCTTTTTAAATGCTTTTGCAATATATATTTTTGGGACTGAGAATACATGCGCTGTTTTTATAACTATTTTACGAAATAGACACAAGTACTCGAAAATTACATTCTATGGTTGGATTATCGAATCGATAATGCCCTTATATAGTCTGGTAATCTAAAAATTAGGGAACAGACACCCTAATTGACGCGAATCCTAAAGATAGATCTATCGGGCCCAACAAGCCCCATCCAAAGTACCGGATGCTTTAGTACTTCGAAATATATATCATGTCCGAAGGAGGATCCCGGAATGATGGGGATATTCTATTATGCATATTGTTAATGTCGGTTACCAGGTGTTCAATCCATATGAATGATATTTTTGTCTCTATGTATGGGACGTATGTTTATGAGAATTGGAAATATGAAATCTTGTGGTCTATTAAAATTATGAAATAATTGTTTATGATAAACTAATGAACTCACCAACCTTTTGGTTGACACTTGAAAGCATGTTTATTCTCAGGTACGAAAGAAATCTTCCGTTATGCATTTGCTCATTTTATAGATATTACTTGGAGTCATTCATGGCATATTTCAAAAGACGTTGCATTCGAATCATCGAGTTCATCAAGATTATTATTAAGTCAATTTTAGTTGGATATATTATGAAATGGTATGCATGTCGTCAACTTTAGATGTAATGAAAGTTTGTCTTTTAAAAACGAATGCAATGTTTGTAAAATTGTATCATATAGAGGTCAAGTACCTCGCGATGTAACCAACTATTGTGAATCGTTTGTAATCGATATGGACTTCGTCCAGATGGATTAGGACGGGTCCTTTCACAATTTCCTTTATGTATCGCTGTGCAAGTTTGTCCATTGTATCGGTTTCTTTCATGGCTAGAAAGTGAGTAGTTTTGGTGAGACGGTCAACAATAACCCAGATAGTGTCATAACTGCCTACCGTTTTTGGTAGCTTCGTGATGAAATTCATTGTTATTCCTTCCCATTTCCATTGTGGGATTTTGGGTTGTTGAAGTAACTCAGATGGCCTTTGGTATTCGGCTTTGACCTTGGAACAAGTTAGACACTTTCCAACATAAGTAGCAATGTCCTTTTTAAGGTTCGGCCACCAATATTGTTCCTTGAAATCGTGGTACATCTTACCAGCTCCGAGATGAATCGAATACCGTGACTTATGGGTCTCGTCTAGAATAAGGCCTCGTAAATCATCACAACTAGGTACTCAAATTCTTCCGACGAAATATCGGAGTCCGGTCTCTTTAACCTCGAATCAAGAGACGAGAATGTTCGAGCATTCTCGAGCAATATTCTCCTCAGTCTCCAATTTCTTCACATGTGCCAAAATAGCAAAACACCCTTTTCTCATGACCTTTTGTGCCTTCTTGCAACTAATAAGGTTCAGCTTCGGGCTACTTCTCTCCCCGTAAACTATTAATGGCTCACCATTCTCGTGAGGTATACGAATAATCTTCTCACCATAAATAACTTTCGCTTTCATCCTTGAAAGTCAGTCCGTTCCAACTATTACATCAAAGCTTCCTAACTTGATGAGTATTAGGCTAATCCTAAAGTCCATTCCAACTATTACATCGAGTTTTCCCAAATTGATGGGTGTTAGGTGAAATGTCCCGTTCATATTGATTATAAACGTTCCATATTAATTGATTTCGTTGCGAGGTTTTGACCTCTATATGAGACGTTTTTCAAAGACTGCATTCATTTTTAAAACAACCATAACCTTTATTTTATCAATAAAGGTTTTAAAAACATTACGTAGATTATCAAATAATGATAATCTAAAATATACTGTTTACACACGACCATTACATAATGGTTTACAATAGAAATATATTACATCGACATATGTTTCTTGAATGCAGTTTTTATACAATATCATACAAACATGGACTCCAAATCTTGTCTTTATTTTAGTATGCAACATCGGAAGCTCTTAGTATTTACCTGAGAATAAACATGCTTTAAACGTTAACAAAAATGTTGGTGAGTTATAGGTTTAACCTATATATATCAAATCGTAACAATAGACCACAAGATTTCATATTTCAATACACATCCCATACATAGAGATAAAAATTATTCATATGGTGAATACCTGGTAACCGACATTAACAAGATGCATATATAAGAATATCCCCATCATTCCGGGACACCCTTCGGATATGATATAAATTTCGAAGTACTAAAGTATCCGGTACTTTGGATGGGGTTTGTTAGGCCCAATAGATCTATCTTTAAGATTCGCGTCAATTAGGGTGTCTGTTCCCTAATTCTTAAATTACCAGACTTTATAAAAGGGGCATATTCAATTTTGATAATTCAACCATAGAATGTAGTTTCACGTACTTGTGTCTATTTTGTAAATTATTTATAAAACCTGCATGTATTCTCATCCCAAAAATATTAGATTTTAAAAGTGGGACTATAACTCACTTTCACAGATATTTCCTTCCTTGGAAATAAGACTTGGCCACGGATCGATTCACGAACCTATACAAATATGTACATATATATCAAAGTATGATCAAAATATAATTACAACCATTTTTATTATGTTTTAAAGATTTGAGTGTATTAAGTCAGCTGTCCTCGTTAGTAACCTACAACTAGTTGTCCACAGTTAGATGTACAGAAATAAATCGATATATATATATATATTATCTTGAATCAATCCACGACCCAGTGTATACACGTCTCAGGCTAGATCACAACTCAAAGTATATATATTTTTGGAATCAACCTCAACCCTGTATAGCTAACTCCAACATTACTGCATATAGAGTGTCTATGGTTGTTTCAAATAATATATATACATGGGTCGATATGATATGTCAAAACATTTGCATACGTGTCTATGGTATCCCAAGATTACATAATATATTAGAATACATGTATAATACAATATAACTTAGCTAGGATATGATTTGTATAGATTTGTTAAACATTTCCCGTAGCTAAAAAGATCAAAAATATCCAATCTTGTTTTACCCATAACTTTTTCATTTTAAATCCGTTTTGAGTGAATAAAATTGCTATGGTTTAATATTGAACTTTATTTTATGAATCTAAATAGAAAAAGTATAGGTTTATAGTCATAAATATAAGTTACAAGTCGTTTTTGTAAAGGTAGTCATTTCAGTCGAAAGAACGACGTCTAGATGACCATTTTAGAAAACATACTTCCACTTTGAGTTTAACCTTTATTTTTGGATATAGTTTCATGTTCATATGAAAAATCATTTTCTCAGAAGAACAACTTTTAGATCAAAGTTTATCATAGATTTTAATTATCCAAACCAAAACAGCCCCCGGTTTTACTATGACGGCGTATATCCGATTTTATAGTGTTCATCGTGTTTCCAGGTTTTAAATCATTAAGTTAGCATATCATATAGATATAGAACATGTGTTTAGTTGATTTTAAAAGTCAAGTTAGAAGGATTAACTTTTGTTTGCGAATAAGTTTAGAATTAACTAAACTATGTTCTAGTGATTACAAGTTTAAACCTTCGAATAAGATAGCTTTATATGTATGAATCGAATGATGTTATGAACATCATTACTAATTCAAGTTTTCTGGATAAAACTACTGGAAATTATAAATATGGATCTAGCTTCAAAGGATCCTTGGATGGCTTGAAAGTTCTTGAAACAGAATCATGACACGAAAACAGTTCAAGTAAGATTTTCACTCGAAATAAGATTGTTATAGTTGTAGAAATTGAATCAAAGTTTGAATATGAATATTACCTTGAATTAGAAAGATAACCTACTGTAAATAATAAAGGATCCTTGATCTTAGATGATTACTTGAAATGGATTAGAAAGCTTGGAAGTAGACTTGCAAACTTGGAAGTATTCTTGATTTTTATGAAACTATACTTATGGAATTTATGAAGAACACTTAGAATTTGAAGATGGAACTTGAGAGAGATCAATTAGATGAAGAAAATTGAAGAATGAAAGTGTTTGTAGGTGTTTTTTGTCGTTGGTATATGGATTAGATATAAAGGATATGTAATTTTGTTTTCATGTAAATAAGTTATGAATGATTACTCATATTTTTGTAATTTTATGAGATATTTCATGCTAGTTGCCAAATGATGGTTCTCACATGTGTTAGGTGACTCACATGGGCAGCTAAGAGCTGATCATTGGAGTGTATATACCAATAGTACATACATCTAAAAGCTGTGTATTGTACGAGTACGAATACGAGTGCATACGAGTAGAATTGTTGATGAAACTGAACAAGGATGTAATTGTAAGCATTTTTGTTAAGTAGAAGTATTTTGATAAGTATCTTGAAGTCTTTCAAAAGTGTATGAATACATATTAAAACACTACATGTATATACATTTTAACTGAGTCGTTAAGTCATCGTTAGTCGTTACATGTAAATGTTGTTTTGAAACCTTTAGGTTAACGATCTTGTTAAATGTTGTTAACCCATTGTTTATTATATCAAATGAGATGTTAAATTTTTACATTATCATGATATTATGATATATAATATATCTTAGTATGATATATATACAGTTAAATGTCGTTACAACGATAATCGTTACATATATGACTCGTTTCGAAATCATTAAGTTAGTAGTCTTATTTTTACATATGTAGTTCATTGTTAATACACATAATGATATATTTACTTATAATTTAGCATAATTAACCAAGTGTATCAATATCTTAATATGATTCATATGTACCTAGTAAGACGTTGTTATAACGATAATCGTTATATATATCGTTTTCGAGTTTCTTAATTTCATAGACTCATTGTTAAAATACCTAATAATATACTTACTTATAATAAAATCATGTTAACTATATATATAACCATATATATGTCATCGTATAGTTTTTACAAGTTTTAACGTTCGTGAATCACCGGTCAACTTGGGTGGTCAATTGTCTATATGAAAACTATTTCAATTAATCAAGCCTTAACAAGTTTGATTGCTTAACACGTTGGAAACATTTAGTCATGTAAATATCAATCTCAATTAATATATATAAACATGGAAAAGTTCGGGTCACTACATTAGGTTAATCTTAAGGTTCATTCCACCCAAATCTTATTATACTACCGTGAAAAATTCTACCAATCTTCACAAATAACATCTGCTTGTGTGTAGGTAACTAATCCTTTTCAAGTACTACTTTAAAACTTCCAAGTTTTGTTGACATGAGGTCATCTCCAAATGACCCTCCTGTAAATTTTAAGGTACTACCTTAAATTATTCCTCTATCTCTGCCAGCTTACCATTAGCTTGTCCTAAAGAATACTTAACTCTCATGGTTGTTAATGGCTTATTAGTCATAACACTAAGGTTCTTAGATATAAAGTTTCTATCGCTCTAGTATTAAACAACTTCGAGACAATAAAAAGTTGTGACGAAACGTACCCTAACTAAAATCAGGATCCACGCGAGTCTCCATAGCTGAGATAACGATTGCTCTACTGCAAGTAAGTCCAAAGTTTTTCCTATTTGAGAACTTTTTACTTAAGTGTCCAGGGTGTCTATATCTATAACAAATTTTTGGGTTATCAATTCTGCAATTAAGGCCCTCCTTTTACAGTATCTGGGCTAAGTGGTTATTCTTTCCCTACCTCTAACAGACCATAATGCGTATACTCAAGTGGTTCCTACCAAAATTTTCTTTGAATCACTTCATATTCCTTATGTAATAACATTGGAACTTCTGCATGTATTACTTCAATATAATCACGCTGGCCGTGTGTCATTATATTGTACTAAATCATATGTTCATTCCAATATCACTCCATATGGTCAATGTAACGTGATCACTTCAAGTTCTACTCAATTCCATCTAATGGTGCTTTATCGATGCTATCTCAAAACAAAATTTACACAATTAATCTCATGGCTTCTTGGTGTGGGGGTGTAGGTTCCGTAGGTCATGCATCAATGCCTAAATGTCTCGAAATTTTCTTCAAAATGTTTGTGTTCAGGAAATGTTGTTAGGTTCCTTTCTAGAAATTCAATCTGGGTCTCCTGTCGAGTTGTACATGTAGTGATATGATATGTCTTGAGGCAACTCCCAAGTCTTTGGGTATGGCTGAGCATCAGTAGGAGACACTCTGACCTTGTGAAAGGAGATGCCTTCCCGACTTCTCCAATGCCTAAGAGTGTTAGGGACCTAAGTCCAGAAGTGTCGTTAGATCATCAAGTAGTGGTGAAGGATGAAAGAGATAAGTGACGGTCATGAAAGCGTACGGGATACGGGTCAACCTGCGGAAACTGAACAACTTTCTAATGTTCATACGTTTTACGTGGCTAATTAGGGTGAGCTCGGGGGGTAGGGCGAGGTGCGGTTACTCCTACAAGTCCTCACATATCTCCTCCTCCGAGGATCAACTTTAGTAGGCGTGTAATCCGAGGGGGTACTCTTCCAAGATTGCGTGAAGTAATGTTTTGATCTCTGGAACGGTGGAACGGTAGTAACAGGTGGATTACATTACTAGTTCTTAGGGTTAGACGAGTGGGAAAAGGGTTCAGAAAAGCATCTGAACTAGGAAAGATGAATTTTCCAAGTCAGTACAGCGGATAGCAGACATGTAGCAAGAAACAGCATCAACAATAACCTAGGTAGTCTATTGCAGTACACAAAACTGTAGTAGATAGTAGTGTCATGCAGTAGTATCGGGTAACCAGTAGCATGCAGTAGTAATAAGCAGTAACATGCAGTAATATATAACAGTAGCATGCAGCAGTTTCGTAGAAACAAGTAAACGAGCAAGTTGTAGGTTAGTCCTATTAGTGAATCCTACTCGACTCGGTCAAGACACAATAATGCAACCTAATTCCCTACAACCAATGTTCTGATACCAAATGTGATGCCCCGTACAAAATCAACGTGTATGGATCATCAACAACATGTCCATTACACGGTTACAACACTACATGCTAGTTTAAAATAGAGTTTTGCATTCATGAAAAAGTAACGTCTTTACCAAAGTCAAATGTTTTACAAAAGATAACATGCTTCTACGAATAGAAAGCATAAACATAAGTACGTGACACAAAGGTCATTACAAATCCATAGTTCGAAAATAACATAAGTTGTGAATGCAAAGTAAAAGTTCCAAGATTGAGACATCTCTAAACAATGCAGCGGAAGTCTAACACAGCGAGTCTATAACAGCAAGTCTATAACACCAAGACTATAACAACAAGTCTAACAGCGGAAGCAAAAACGTCTAAGCACCTGAGAAATGCATGCTTTAAAAAGTCAACACGGATGTTGGTGAGCTATAGTTTGATGTAAACAACAAGGTAATGTAGACCACGAGATTTCGTATTCAAAACCGTATCTCAAATCCGTATGATAAAGTATATGCTTATCTGTGGGCACCCGGTAACTAACTTAACAAAGTAATATAAATATCACCCCCTAAAAGTACACTTGGCGAGTGCGTAAGTTTACGAAGTATTAAACACCCGTTAAATGCTAGCGCGACTAGCCCGAGTGGGGATGTCAAACCCTATGGATCCATAACTAAGATTCGCGTTCACTGGTTCAAAAACCAATGACTAAACGTTACCGTGCTAAGGGGAATCTTTGTGCCGTTATATCACCCACACATTTATAAAGTTTAAGTACTCGTGTCTAGTATGTAAAAATATAAAAAGCGCATGTATTCTCAGTCCTAAAAATAGTTAAAGTAAAAAGGGAGCTATAACTCTCAGTGAATGTACGGTAAAAGTCGCTATGAAAAGTATGCAAGTAGTAAGTCGGTCCGAAAGGTCCTCAAAATAAGTCAAAGGTTACTAAGTCAGTAAATTTTCCCCAAAGGTTTAAAAGTACGTAAGTAAAGTCCTAAGCATCATCATCTTCATCATCATTCGTAAAAGATAAAGTAAGTTTTCAACAAGAATAGAGATCGAAATAAAAGGCTGACTTCGGACAGCTGCTAAAACCTCTATACAAACTAAAAAGATGCACGGACAATGGACAAGGCTCCGTATGTGAGTCCTCTTACCGCTGTCCAATTTTCATATCCTAACTCGATGTCGTTTGACTGTGGCGACGGTTCAAGCGCGAGTAGGTCAGAAATTTCAGCACATCATTACGAAGGCGTAGTGATTTTTGGAAGGCTATAAATCCTAAACCGTATATCGGATTTAGGATATTCCTAAACAAAAAGTCATCTAATCGAACTGAACTATCTGGAAATCAATTTTCCAGAAGCCCCAGGAATCTGATCAGGCCCTGAAAAATAGAAACAAATGCTCCGGTGTGTTCCTTGGTGCTTGATGCTTATCACGGTTCTCATCCTTGATGCGTATAAGCCTCAAGTGTACAACTCTTTGATGTTTTAGCATCACTTTGACAAAGTTTCAACCATCAACATACAATTAAAAGTAAAAGCTAACTTTCTATAAGTTTGGAACATCAAAGTTGTCTCTTTATTGTATAAACACAATAAAGCTTCAACCTTTGTCCGTTTGATACAAGTTTATGCATCTTCATCATATGAGATGATGAAGACTTGATTTTTACCATCACAAACATCATAGAAAGGTTCTAAGTAAGTGAGATCTACAATAATAACTTAGATTTCAAGTGTTAAGAAACCCTAAGCTAGAAAGCTTGGATTTTTACAAGATTAATGAGACCATAAGCTAGAAAGCTAAGATCTAGTAAAAGTAATGAGACCATAAGCTAAAAAGCTTAGATCTAAACAAAATAATAAAAATCTAAGCTAGAAAACTTGGATCTTTAATGTTCTTGAAGATCCTAAAAGCAAAAAGTTAGATCTTCAAGTTTCATGAAGATCATAAACACAAGTTTTGATCTTTTAACAAAATAAAGTGATCTTAAGTTATAAAACTTAGATCCAACAAAGTTATGAAGATTCAAAGCTAAAAAACTTGAATCTTTCATGTTCTTGAAGGATTCAAATCAAAGTTTGAATCTTCAAGGTATAACAAGATCAAAAAGCTAAAAAACTTGATCATTTGATGATGATGATGATGATGATGATGTCATGACCAAGAAGAAAAAAGAAGAAGAAGAAAATTCAAAAACTTATAATTTTAGTGTGAGAAAGACTAGAGAGAAAATTAGAGAGCAAGTGTGTGTAAAATGAGAATGAAATCAAGTGTGAAATGAAGGATGAGGCTTGATATTTATAGTGGTGATGGGGTGGGTTGGCCAAAATTTTGGGGAGGGGACAAGGGGACAACTTCTTACTTTTTGCATGGTGGTGTTCTAAAGGTGGTACTTGTTGTTGGGATCCCATGCAACATATGTAGTAATGATTAACAAAAATGCTAGTATGTTGGTTCATCTTAATGGGTTTTTGTCCTACATTTTAATGAGTCATAAACTCATTAAAATTGGGCTAACTTAAAAGTCCATTAGCTAGAGTAGGGTGGGCTTAGGTCCATTAAGGTAGAAAGTCCATTAAAACTAACTAGTGTGCATTAGTAAATTACTAAGCGTAATTAAGCAACCAATAAGCCAAGTAATTGTCATTAGAAAATAACAAATAGTTTTACGTAGTCATAATATTCCAATTATGACAAAAGTTTAACGTGTACCAAATACATAGCTCGTTCTAAACGTCAAGTGACACTAACGGTCTTATTTAGTGAAGTAAATTTGATTCGTCTCTTTTAGCATGTGGGTGTGAATTACCATCTTCTTTTAATCTTTATATTTTCATTATATTTTCATAACCATTACACTCATTTGACATGTTATAATTTGTAAGTTTTAATAAGTAGATTATAACTTCATTACAATGTATATTTTCTTTTTACAAAAATTTAGCGAATTCGCGAGTCTTATCATTACTATTCTAGCTTATTTCAAGTCCATTATATCACTTATGAAATATATTATGTAATAATAAAGTAACAATCAATCCTAACTAAAATAGTCTCGATTCTACTTTACTATAACAATTTCTTTTTAAAGAACTTTTTTCACAAATCCTTTTTCACAGTTTAACAAGTATCATATTGTTTTTTTATAGCGTCTGCCCAAAGAATTTGTTGATTTACCAGAGTTGAAAAAGGGATGTCGTTACAAATTTGTTGATTGCGAGAAAGTAACTCATATATGGGGACCTAAGGAGGAAAAAAAAAGAAATGAAAACCTAATTTGTATGCTTCATCGGGATGGTTTAAGTTTAAGAAATATGTTGGAGGTGAAGAATGTATCATTGCATTCCAATCTACCGATCGTACTTTTGTTATGCTGGAAGACGACACTCACCCGATACATGGTGATTGTTATTAGATATATTAACAATATCAATCTGCAATTTTTCATATAAATTCGGATTGGATATTCAGTATGTTGAATTTAGTATTTTCAATCTATCTGTGGATATCTGTTTCAGTTCATTTTGACCATTTGATACTATTAACTTCTATGTATGTATCCACAGTCTCTTAACTTATGTATGATATCTACTCTTAAACTCTTTTGACTATTTGATGCAGATTTTAGTTTAATGTTACTATTGTGGTAGCATTGTTATTGCTACACAATAATAATTGTGTTTTACTCAATCAAATTATAATATAAACAATGGATAGTATAGATTAGTAAGAATTAATTACGTGTATTGGTTTCTAATTTTTAAATGGTCGACTTAAAATTTGAAGTTCTAAACATTTTGGAAATGTGACATCATTCATACGTGATATTACACAAGAATTTGTATCAAAATAAATCAAATACTTCATCTTCTGTTGTTACATTGTTTGTAGAAACGGAAACTTATAGCCAAATTAATAGAAAACACACAAATACAATATAATATCGTATTAATAAACGATTGGACCCTTCTAAAATCCCACGAAATCGCGAGTCTTTAACTAGTTTCAAATAATTACTGTAATATATTCCCATAGTTTCATAATTGTAGTGTGCTAATTTGTACTTGGGCTTAGGCCAAATCGTTGGGGCTATGCTCAATTATTTGTATATTTATAATATATATATATATATATATATATATATATATATATATATATATATATATATATATATATATATATATATATATATATATATATATATATATATATTATAATATAAATGTAACATCTATCTATCTATCTATCGTTGTTAATATAATATTATATGGTAATATAATATAATATTTTAGGTAATGAAATCAGTATATTAAATGTAATAATTCAACTAATAGATGGAATAATTGATAAAATGAATAAATGTGGAGTTGACACATGACATGAATAAAGGAGGAGTTGACACGTAGAATTAATGTCACACGTTTTATATAATGTGTAGAATTGTATATTATCAACATCAAGTACGGGTGTTAATCGGTTCAGTTTTCGGTTTGTTCGGTGTATTCGGTTTTGAATTTTTTTTAGGCAAGATCAAAAACCGAAATCAAAATTGAAACCGAACCGGAACCGGAACCGAAACCGAAACCGAAACCGAAACCAAATTTGGTTTGGTTTTGGTAAAACTGAAATAATGAAAAAATTCAGAACCATGGTAGTTTAATGAAAAATTTGAGTACATATGTGCAAAACAAGATCATGATGATAGAGCAGTGAATGAGTAAAACGCTTACAAATGTCACAATACATATATATATATATATATATATATATATATATATATATATATATATATATATATATATATATATATATATATATATATAACAAGATGATGATGATGATAGAGCAGTGAATGAGTAAAACGCTTACAAATGTCACAATACATATATATACATATATATATATATATATATATATATATATATATATATATATATATATATATATATATATATATATATATATATATAAAAGGGATCAAGAGAGAACTAAGGATGGAAGAGAACCCATAGCACCAAAGCATCTTTGAGTTCAATCACCAAGTTCGATCTATGAGTGTTCAATCTGTACAGATTGAACCCAATCTTTGTACAGACTGAAGAACGTCTGCAGATCAAAGGTGTGAGTGTGTTAGTTCTGTAGGTTCTCTACCACCCTTGGTTCTCCATGGATCATCTCCCCATATATATATATACACACACACACACACACACACACATATATATATATATATATATATATATATATATATATATATATATATATATATATATATATATATATATATATATTGGTAGGATCAAGAGAGAAGTAACCAATCGGGGAGAAGCAGGGGAAGCAAAATTTTTTTACTTTTCGTTTTTTGAAAAAAATTTGTTCACGAACATTATAGATATGAAAATATGAACATTTAATATAGACACTTTGTGAAAAATATTTTTATTTTGGCGGAAAAACGCTCGAAGAAGTAATAAATAACAATTATCGTGTTTTTCGAGCGTATGTTGAGTTTTTAGATATTATGGTTTAGATATTAGGGTTTATAGGGTTTAGATATTAGGGTTTAGAAATTTAGGGTTTAGGGTTTAGATTTAGGGTTTAGATTTAGGATTTAGATTGAGTTTTTAACACGAACGGTTTAGAGTTTAGGGTTTAGGGTATGGCTTTGGGTTTAGGGACTAAACCCAAAACACCAAACCCTAAACTCTAAATCGGGCTAAATTTTACTTCACAAAACATGAAAAAAACGTTAACATTTTTCACGATCAATATTATCTTGAATGTTATTTTTATCGATCATTTTCACGCCTAAATAATAACATTTGTCACCAAGTGTCTTTTTTAAATGTTCATATTTTCTTGTGATCTTGATGCCTGAAAAAAAATTCCAAAAAAATGAATTTTTTTTTTTTTTTTGCTTCCCCCCGCTTCCCCCCGATTGGTTACTTCCCCATTGATCATTTCCATATATATATATACATATATGTATATAAATCGGGCTAAATTTTACTTCACAAAACATGAAAAAAACGTTAACATTCTTCACGATCAATATTATCTTGAATGTTATTTTTATCGATCATTTTCCCGCCTAAATAATAACATTTTTCACCAAGTGTCTTTTTTAGATGTTCATATTTTCTTGTGATCTTGATGTCTGGAAAAAAAATCCAAAAAAACGGAAATTTTTTTTTTTTTGCTTCCCCCCGATTGGTTACTTCCCCATTGATCCTGCCCATATATATATATATAAAACTAAATAGAATTTTATATTAACACCGATATGCAAATTGCATTGAAGAAAGCTACGAAATTTGTTAAAGCCATCATCCGCTTCTGCCTCTTCAAGCATTTCCCTTATAAATTCCCGGGTAGACCTCGAATGTTCATCCTGGTTATTGCATCTTTTACGACGGATAGCAGCCAGGAGAACACCCGTGAGACCTGGAATATCGTATAGTACATTCGATTCGGGCGGCTTGACGGGGGAGGTGGCAGGGGTGATGTTATGTTTTGAGGTTGCAGTTGAGAAGAATAGCATGGAGTACCAAACAATTCTGAGTCGTTTAAATCAGCAAGAAATGTTCAATCATCTTCCGTTTTTTGGGTGTTTTTTTTTTTTTTAATTTATATTCTAAAATGAAATCTACTCTGGGTCTAGCTCTACATAAGGCACTCTTTTTAAACAAATAAAATCTCATCTTGAAAATCTAAAAAACTAGAACGATGTCAGAAAATCCAATCTTCTGCGAGGCAACATGCACCACGCACAGACCAACAAGCACCGTGCTTGGTGCGGGATGTGGTGATGTATGAGTGTAGCTGGTAAAACCAGCAACGATGCTCGGTAACACGCACCACGAACGGACATGCACGCACCGTGCGTGGTTAGTGGTGCGTGGATAGGGGCAAAATGACAATTACGAATATTTAAGAGTATATCGTTAAACACTTTGCGATTTAGGGGATGACCAATTTCCCAATATTTTATCTTTCGAATAATATAAATAATCAAAAATGTTATTTAATATACAAATATAAGACCATATATAAATGTTATTAATTATTTATTAATATAAGTTTTTGTTTTTTTGTTTAAAAAAAAAAAAAAAAAAAAAAACAACTAGTCGCATGAGGTCTTCAAATTGACGTGCAAATCACCAAATACGTTGATAGGACTTAGGAGCCCTTACTTGTAGAATATCCTTGAAAATATCAAACTCATTACAAAGATCAGCTATCTCATTAAAATCCAGAATAACCAGGTGGCTTCCACCCATGAGGCTTTAAAAGGTGAACTATCACCCGTAAGATTGTAAACATCAGAATTTCTACTATTCATGAACAAACAATATGCATAATGTACTATTAAAGGAGTATTTTCTTTCACCTGCATTTGGCACACTGTTGATTGACATTTGGCGATCTAGAAGCTTTCTTGCTGAAGTTCAACTTTCTGGGGTGTCATACAACCTAACACTCCACCAGTCTCTGACCAAAGTGTGCTCCTGTCTTGACGATCAACCGGAGGTGGAAAATTAAGAGTCAAATGACTTGAGTAATATCAAATCAGGTCAGGTCGGACTGGGTTAACACCGAGCACATTCTGTCCAGTTTTTGAATGTTACTACATAATTTAGTTAACATATAATAAAGTATCCTAATAATAATCTAATACTTAAGTAAAGCAATTGGGAAACTATCGACCAGTTTAAACCATATGAACCCTTTTCATTTCAACAAGTGAACTTTTTAACGTTGCAAAATCTCTGCGCTTAAGATAGAACATGACCCAAATGAATAATTTGCTAATAATACCTTGAGCCTGGGAGCATAGCATTTTCAGTGCTGACATGTCACCAATTGGGTGGTAGGCTACAGGATATCCTAGTACAACTGCACCATCAGCATCAATAAATCAGCCACCATATATTTAACCATTAATTTAAGTAATTGACATAAGTTTCTACTTGGTGAATATGTTAAAAGAATCATGAGAATTATCTTTACACCAGATTATATACAAACTACTAATCAAAACTGAATTTACTTGTAACTTGTGACTGACACACAAAGTAATTAAGGCAGTAACAATCCTTAGGAATTCAATTACCATTTGAGCCTCAACAACGAAAACACATTCATCAACTACTCATATATCTTGAAAAAGTTAATTGTTCATTGTTTTATCATTTTCATTTGGGAGTTGCGAGGTCAGATTTGGGCAAAAAACATAATTTCTTACAGCTTACCACACAAATAGCATCTCTCCCTCACAAAGCAAAAGAAGCCCATGCATCATCTATATGGCGCTCGGGAGAGGTTTCAGGTATCAAAAATGCAGGTGAAAGTGGATGAATGAGGTTTGTAACCACTACTCTCTTCAGAAAACTAACATTGCATATGCATCATTAGCAGTACCTACAGGGTAACACACCACAAAATCATCAATAACTAGCATTAGATTTGGCATTTTCTCTTATGCATGGGTTAATTTGGGCAATGTTCCGCAACAAAATAGATCAAGAGAACATTAGAAAGAAAAAAAAGGAAAGGGTTAAAGGGGTCGAAATTCCTTCAAAGCATAATATTAATTAATGCATACAATTTCTTAAACTGCTGTAAGAAACTTAGATTATTAGTGTCATTTTTCTATTCTTACAGCATCTAGTAAGTTCATGTGATCATAATACTGATTAAGAAAACAATATTAACGATATTCATGTTGAGATGAAATAGTATATGAAATAAGTTGTTCGGTTGTAAACAGAGGCAAATTTGAAAAGCAAAAATATAGAAAAAGAAGAGAAATGCACACCTTCATAGTAATTTATAGTCTATGCTGATGGCAGGGGATATGGGAGATGAGGGGCCAGTTGTTGTTGTGGCTTCCTCCTATTCTACTTTTACTTTTACTACACCTTTCTACCAGCTTTGGGCATTTCTTGATTCTCAAACTGAGAAGTGAAGGCAATAGCATTTCTGGTAGATCTTTCATCTTTGGGCATTCCTCAGTTGTAAGATGTTGGGGGGAGGTGATATATTCCAGTCCCATTGAAATCGTTTCCAATTCCTTAAAACCCCCAACACGAGATAAGTTAGAGATGAGGGAAGAAGACTAGACAGCGGACAATCACTGTTCACATCATTTTCCGAAGATCCCCCATTTAAGATTATTTCAACAAGTGCAGGTGGGAAATTCTGTGGGCCCCACTCTGATATGGTTTTTTTTTAACCCTCCTACTGCTAAGTGTACCAAATTAGGGGGTCAAAGACCACGAGGAAATGAACAATCCATTCTCGGACAGTTAGTGATTGTCAGATTCGTTAACGAGGTGAGATCCGGCAATTGCTGATCAGGAAATGATTCCACACTTTGACAATCACTTATTACTAAACTGGTGAGACGAACGAAGCAATTCAATTCAAGGATGAATCTCAGATTTGGCAGTACCTAACATTGCATATGCATGATTCGCAGTACCTACGTGTACTACCACAAAATTAATAACTAGCATTAGATTTGGAAATTTCTCTTATGACTTGGTCAATTTAGGCAATGTTTCACCACAAAATCGATCAAGAGAACATTAGAAAAAAAGGAAAGGTTTAAATGGGTCGAAATTCCTTCAAAGCATAACATTAATGCAAACAATTTCCTAAACTGGTATAAGAAACTTATATTATTAGTGCCATTTTTCTATTCTTAGAGCATCTAGTCAGAATAACTTATCAACTCTTTTCATTACTACACTACAAAAAATGTTCCATTTTTTGACACTTCAATTATTTTTTAACACCTTAACATGTGAATAATTAAAAATATTTTTGACATCTATAAGTGTCACAAAGTTTTTGACACTTCAAAGCGTCAAAAAAGAATAACCCAATAACACTTAAAAGTGTCAAAAAGTTGATAGCACTTCAAAAATTTTTGACAGTAAAATTTTTGACACATATTTTTCCACGCTTCCAAGTGATACATATATGTGTCAAAAAATGTCAAGTTATTAATGTGTCACAAGTGTCAAAAATTATGGAAGTGTCAAGAAATGAAAATTATTTTGTAGTGTTATGATCAGGTAGTACATTATTAAAATGATTCATTAATCGTATACATTATGTTTTTGTGCAGCTTCTAGTTAGTTCATGTGATCATAATATTACTGATTAACAAAACAATATTAACCATATTCATGTCCAAGATACTGACATGAATTAGTATATAAAATAATAATTTGTTCGGTTGTAAGCAGAGCCAAATATAAAATGCAGAAATAGAAAACGAAGAGAAATGCACACCTTCATTGTAACTCAGTCAATGTTGATGTGGGGGATATGGGAGATGAGGGGCCAGTAGTAGTTGTGGCTTCCTCCTATTCTACCTTTAATTTTACTTTGACTACACCTTTCCTTCAGTTTTGGGCATTTATAAGTTTCCAAACTGAGAAGTGAAGGCAACAGCATTTATGGTAGATCTTTCATCTTTGGGCACCTGGAAAATGATAGATGTTGGAGGGAGGTGAGGTGTTCCAGTCCCATTGATATCGTTTCCAATTCCTTAAATTCCCACAATCTGAGAATAGTAAGAGATGATGGAAGAAGACTAGACAATTGACGACCACTCTTCACGTCATTTTCTGACTCCCCACGTAAGGTTATCTCAACAAGTGAAGGTGGGAAATTCTGTGGGCCCCATTCTGATATGGGTTTTTTTAACCCACCTACTGTTAAGGATACCAAATTGGGAGGCCAAAGCCCATGAGGAAATGAACCATCCATTCTAGGACAGTTGGTGATTGACAGATTCGTTAAAGAGGTGAGATCTGGCAATTGCTGATCAGGAAATGATTCCAGACTTTCACATGAACTTATATATAGACTGGTGAGATGAACGAAGCAATTCAATTCAAGGATGAATCTCAGATTTGGGATGCATTCTATTGCTACACGTTGAAGCAATGGCATGCCTTTGTTGTTGCTGTTGATAATGTCACTCTTGTCTTCACTTTCAATATAACAAAGTGACTTGAGCTTCTGCCCTCCTCCTTTTGACAAGGAAACATCTCTTACACCTACAATTTTCAATGTCTCAATGTTGTTAGGACATCTGCAATGCTCCATATTCTTACAAACATATATTTCTAAAATCCTAAGAGATGTGAGAAGATTACTTCCACTCTTATCATCATCACTATCATCACCCTCTCTCTCTCCAAGCCTCACCAAATTATCACAATCAATTACTTTCAAGTTTCTTAAACGCAAAAAAACTGTACTTGCCTTTGCTTCTGATTCCCACAAGTATCTTATCTCATTACAACTACATATGGTTACTTCTTCAACTGCCATGAGATGCTTACCAACACCTCTCCACACCTCATCAGTAAGACCTGAAATGCGATTTAGTTTTAACTCGGTGACCGATGAGGCTACACGAACCAAACTTGTCAACACTTTCTGATCACACTCCCTTATTTCAAGCTGTCTTAGTGATGGTAGTGCTTCGAGTGAAACTTTGACCAGAGAAGGACAGTTTTCTATAACAAGCTTCTCAAGGCACGGAAACACATCCCCACAATTGATTGACCATGACTCCCACCCCTTCATATATACAAAACTTAGAACTTTAAGTGATGTGAATGACACACCATTAGCAGTACCAGTAAACTCCGAACCCACATTATTCACCTCATCCATGCCTTCAATAAACAACTCCTCAAGTGACACTAGCTGCCCAAGTGGCGGTAAACGTGTACACTTTTTACAGCCATGTATCGATACATGTGACAATCTAACAAAAGAGGGATCCACAACCCAATTTGGAAACTCTATTCCTCCGTACGACTCTATTTTGAGCTTTTTTAAAGTATCACTATGAGGCTTCAGCTCTTCTAATACATCCTTTTCAAGCTGTTCCTTACGAGAATCATCAAACACATCACTCCATTCCACTTCTAACTCACTAATCCTCTTCTGCGAAAAGTTTGCCTCTCGTACGCCAATTGCATTTTGCACTTCATCCAACCCTGCAATAGAAAGTCCCCCACACAAGTTATTTAATTCTTTCAGCTCGGTAATTCCAAATCCGTTTTCACCTCCAATAATGATTTTGGAAAGTGTTTGCAGGATTTTTAACTTACTTATCCCTAAGGGCATCTCTTTCAAAGAGTCAGTTTCCCTGATGTCAATGTGGCGCAAATTCTTAAGATTTGAGAAGTTGCTGGGCAACTTAGATAAATATATACAGCCAAACAGAATTAGTGTCTGTAAATTATAGAGATCGCAGACATTCTCTGGTAGTTGTGTGATATGAGTTTGAGATAAATTAAGATACCTCAAGTGCCTCAAACTACCAATGGTATCTGGTACCTCACTTATCCGAAAGTTACTTAAATTAAGAACCCTTAACAATGGTAGCTTTGGAAGTAAGTCAACTAGAATCTTATTAGATAAGTAAAACTCGTCCCAAAAAAAATCGATCACCCCAACAGACGTTGCCAGGAATGTTCTCAAACTTGTAGCTCTCTTGAATGCCTTGAACCTATTATAGGCTACATATTTCTCTCGAACAAACGACATATGGCGATACTTTTCCAATGCTTCACTCCCTTTATCCATCTTCATATCATTTTCTAACCTAACAAAAAAGTCACCAGCAATTGATGTCCCCAAGTCATTTATCAAGTCATGCATCACATACAACGATCTGTTCTCATTTGGCGCATCTTGAAAAAATGACCTTGACAACAACTCTTCGAAACATTCATCACCAAAGTGTTCTTCTGTAGAGTTGTTTAGAGTCGAATGGTGCAAAAATCCTTCTGCCATCCACAACAGAACCAACTCCCTCTTATCAAATATATAGTCCTTCGGAAAAAAAGAGCAATATGCAAACAACCTCTTCAAACACGCAGAAAGATCATGGTAGCTTAATCTAAGGGCAGGAATTATCCCACTTCCATCATTTAGTCTCCATATCTCACTATTCAACAATTCCTTCCAGTAATATTCTTCCTTTTCTTTGGTCCTCAATAACCTCCCAAGTGCTATCAAAGCCAAAGGCAAGCCCCCACATTTTTTCACAAGATCTTCACCATGTGGTTTCAGCATTGGATGTAAATCAAAGTTATGTACACCTAATGCATGTAAAGCAACTAAAGATAGAGCTTCTTCATCTGACAAGTTATTCATTTGGTCTATATGATCATAGCCTAGCTTCTTGAGCAATTGCACCTTCCGTGTTGTCACGATGATCTTACTTCCACCAGCACAAGCGTGAAATGGAAGTACGAGGGTTTCCCAATCCTTGTAACTTTCACTCCATACATCATCCAACACTAATATAAAACGTTTTCCTAAAAGTTGATTTTTAAGAGCTTCTTGAAGTAGACTAAAATTTGCAAAATCCTTGTTCTCTCCGCCCATAGATTGAAAGATAGCCTTGGTTATACCAATTCTATCAAAATCATCCGAAACACAAACCCACGCCTTGAGTTCGAAGTGATTCTTCACTTGGTTGTCATTATACAAAAGTTTGGCTAGAGTTGTTTTACCAACCCCACCCATACCAACTATGGGAACAATGCTAAATTTTTCATCACATGATTCATCTCCCAATAACTTCTGGAGTAATCCCTCTTTTTCTACATTCCGTCCAATAATAGTAGATTCATCAACCAAACATGTCGTCTCAAGTTTCCTATTCATATTCTTTGGCCTATCTTGTTTCACAATAACCAAACCAAGATCATTTTTTTCCTTTTCTAAATCTTGCAACTTGTTAATGATAGTATCTAACTTGGGACTCACCCTCTCAGCTAATGTGAAATTTGTGCAACAAGTTGGAATGAGTTTTCTTACCATGCTGGTTGTGGCAACAGAATCTTGTTGGTTGAACTCATTGTGCATAGATTCGGTTGCTATATCATCGAGCACGTCATCAATATCGTAAGCCAAATGTTGGAGACTATTCAACCACTCTTTAACAGCTACATCAGTTACTTCTTTTTGAGAAGCATCATTAAAAACGTTTTGGATTTGGAACAATCTCTTCTTCAGGTTGTTGAGCTCGGATTGAATTCCTCGAGACCGAGCAATTTTCTTGAAAGCTTCAGAAGCCAACTTCTGAAGAACGGCTTTCACGAGATCATAAGCAATGATTTCAGCCATTGGACGTAATTAGTTTATGATGATGATAATGATGAGATTTTATAGTAGAGATTATAGTTTAATTAGTAGAGATGAAATTTGTGTACTGAAAGCTTGTTGTCAAGATCCTTATTTGTAAGAGTTCTGAGCCCTTTGATAAAAGAAGAAATAGGGAACAGTAAATGCTTTATTAAGGATGATTCTCACACACATTTTTTTTATCCTCACACACCAATTGAGTATTATTAGAAGAGTAAAAAGTTAAAATAGGTATGTGAGGATTAAAAAAGTATGTGTAAGAATCATCCCCTTTTATAAAGAGTTAAAAATTAATAATTAAATAAAAAACAAATAAAAAAATTAGCTTTCCACAAACATCTTTGAAGATTCAAATTCATCCAATAATTAAATGCCCAGCATTAGCAACCACAAATCACCAACTAGTCCGATCCGGCCCGCACGATGCGGCGACGGCTTTCGGACTGTGTATTCATATTTAACGTAGGGTTGTGTATTAACAGAGGGAAAACGGCTCATGTCTTAAGCGCCATTTTAGATGTCGTTGTCTTAAGCGTTTTTTAAAAGTGTTCGTTTCGAACGTAGTTTGTTTCGTTTTGTTCATAAAAAATTTTCAAGTGTAACGGTGCTGTCGGAAAAATTTAACTTACGGCGAACAGAAAGATACGGGATGTCGTTGTGTTAAGCGTTTTTTAAAAAGTGTCTGTTTCGCGTATAGTTAGTCCCGTTGGGTTCCTGAGACTTTTTCGAGTTGAACGGTGGTCTCGGAAAAATTTAATTCGCACCGAACGAGAAGATAGGACCCGTTATAAATTCGGGGGAATTAGTTTCTTTTATTTTAATGTTACACTTTCTACCTCTGAGAAAGTGTAGAGTTGAGGGAGCTATTGTATAAATTGAGCCGAATTTGAGGGACCGTGTGAACGTTTTAGTATGTAAGGATTAATTAATACAGTAATTAATAGAATAGAATAACCTTTACTGAAAGGGAACAATAAATGCTTTATTTTATTCCTTTACCGAAAGGGAATAGCATTCTCTTCTGCCTTTTTTCCTTGCATATTTTAGTTCTTTCTCAAAATCTTATCTTACTCTCATCCTCTCTCAATCGTACCAAATCACAACAGATGAACACCAACAAAACAAAAAGAAACAAAATCAAATTTCATTTAACAATTGAAAATATTAAAAATTCAGTACGAACTCTAGTATCTAATTTTCCTATCAACACTATACAGTACAGAACAAAAATCAACATTCCCAGTTTCTCTTCCTTTACCATTTCACTCTTTCTTCGTACCGTCTAAAATTCTTCTTATTGGTAAGAAAAAAAATCCAATCAGCTCGAAAAAAGGGAATCGTCAATATACATTTGATCCCTGCTTCAAGTTGAACGCAGCTTAAATGAATCGTAAAATCAACACATTCTATAGCCCACTAATTAGTCAGAGTTGAACACAATCCTATTCATTAATCTAATGGGTTTCGATTTGTCATCGAATTCAGCTGCACCTAAACTTGAAGTTTCACTAACCAACATCATGCTTTGGTCACCAATCACCTCCCCAGACTCTTCATTACCAAAATCTTGTTGGTTTTATTTTTTTGATAGAAAAATTGATATGGGTACTTTGTGAAGGATGTTATCCCACATAGGTGGGGGAGAAAGTCGGAGGTATGTGACTTGGTTATAAAAAGAGGGCTAAGTCTTCATTTCAATTTGCACCAATCAATATTTGATTATTTCTTTCTTTCTTACCCTTTTTTGAGAGTTGTATTAGTTAAATATTTTGGAGAGTGTAGTTGACTTAAGAGAGTCGTCTATCATTGTAACAATTTGTGATATAGTGTATTTCTCTCTTTGGGGGCGGTGGTTTTTCTCCTGTTTTGGAGTTTTCACGTTAAATCTTGTGTTGTGTATTGTTCTTATTTCTTTACTATTATTGTTGGGCTGGTTGGTGGGAATTAGTGAGACCGTAATTTCCCAACAACTGGTATCAGAGCGTCAGGTTTGACGGGGGTCTCGGTTATAGGAGTCGGAGTATGCTCTGTGGTTGTCACGGGAGTGGATCGTCCACATCAGAAACAAGTTCTATTGATCGTATAGGATATCTAGTTAGACAATATTTTTTCTGATTCGGAGTAAGTGGTGTCTAGAATTTGTAGTGGACCGGGTGTTGGATTTTCCAATTTAACGGATCATGTGCGCCACTCCACTACATCTGTCGGTCAGTTGAAACGTGAGCAAAATCAAAGAAAGTGTTGTTTGTAGGATACGGATACGATGTCGAAGTTCAGTCCAATGAGGTTTGATGTTGAGAAATTTGATGGGAGGATCAATTTTGGCGTATGGCAGGTTCAAGTCAAGGATGTGTTGATTCAGTCTGGTTTACACAAGGCTTTGAAGGGTAAACCCACCCTTATTCCTGGCAGTGATTCTAGCAATAAGTTCGATGAAGAAGAATGGGATGATATTGATTTGAGGGCAACAAGTGCGATTCGTTTGTGTCTTGCAAAGAACGTGCTTGCAAATGTGCACGGGCTATCAACGGCAAATGAGCTTTGAATTAAACTAGAGCAGTTGTACCATGGCAAGGGCATCTCAAATCGGTTGTGTCTTAAAGACCAATTTCATACTCTGCGTATGGATGGGGGTTGAAAGATTTCAGATCATCTAAGTATTCTTAACGGTATTGTTTCTGAACTTGAAGCTATTGGAGTTAAAAGGGATGATGAAGATAAAGCTTTGAGGTTGATATTGTAGGATTAATGTGCAAGAAACAATATATAACTATATGACCAACTTTATTTGAGCCTTCGGGGTCACACACATACCGAGACGTCAAATAATATATATATATATATATATATATATATATATATATATATATATATATATATATATATATATGATGTATATATATTACTCAAGTAACAAAATAGTAAATCGAAATTAATTCATTTACTATTTATATGAATAGTAAATGAAACGAAATTAATTAATTTACTATTTACATTAAAGCGACATGATAGAAATTATTAATTATAAGTTACATAACATACCCCTAAAGTATTTGAGAAATACGACTTTTTAAAATCAAATCAAACGAAATATGATATTACAGACAAAGAAATCGAAAACAATATATTCTTTTGATTTGCTTTTTCTACCAAACAAACAGAGTATATCATATATTCATATATATATATATATATATATATATATATATATATATATATGATCGTTGGGTTATGAGATCCGTAAGAGAGAAGAGGGGAAAAATAACATATTTGTTTTGCTTTCCTTTGATAAATCTCAACATACACATACAGAGTATTATCGATTAATGTATTAATATAATTGGATTATATTAATACGATATTTGAGTTTGGACTAGCATCCATTGACGGTCGTTTTAAAGTGTAGTGTGGACTATCCAAAGAGGCGGTCATACTTTTGATCGTAAGTTTCTCTCCGTCTCATCAATTTCTCCAAGAAAGGTATATCGTTTACTCACTTTGTGAATTACATATTTTGACAGTTATTAGTGGTGTAACTGGATCTTTGGGATCGTTAATCATGTGCATGTTTTATTAAATTTAAATATATGAATATTTAATTTTGTAAATGGTTTATAAAATAATAATTGATTATTATTTTAATTATCCACTGCGTTAATCTGACTTAAAAGTACACACGATTTTCCAACAGTGGTATCCGAGCCAG
Source organism: Rutidosis leptorrhynchoides (assembly GCF_046630445.1). NCBI lineage: Eukaryota > Viridiplantae > Streptophyta > Magnoliopsida > Asterales > Asteraceae > Rutidosis > Rutidosis leptorrhynchoides. Next base: position 383,646,835 of record NC_092334.1, read on the forward strand.
GTTGTACACCATCTTAATTGTCGCGTGATTTTCTTTAGATTTAGCTTTGTGGTGAATTGGTAAGAGTCAAAACCTTTATGGTTTTGAAAGTCAACTTTGTTGATTACCTCATAACGCACGAATAAGATCTGAAAAAAAGTCACTGTTATAAATTTTGAATTTATTTATTATGGCTTGAATAATTGTTGTTTATTTCATTCCATGGTTGTACACATGCATTGTAACCATGGACAAGCCATATGTAGGTTTTAATAATGTAGTTATTAAAAATTATGATTGCACACATAGCCCATAATGCCCCGACCTATGTATGATTGTTGTGATTGTTGATTACGACAATATTAAGTCATATTGATTATTTATTTTTTATAAGAAATGCCATTTTGAAGCCAAAGTTGTATTATATTTATTTTTCATTTTCATAGTATTGTATTTAAGTTTATTCTAAATTATAAAAGTATTAGATTAGTTATATTTTTCAATTTTAAATAAATGTAATAAGATGAAGATTAAAGATAAAGATGCAACGTGGAGTTTGACTTAGAAGATGGTGAACATGTCAAGTTGACAATGATGGCATTTGTCAAGTTTTCACTTGATTCTTGAATTAAGTGGGAGCGATATTACCCTTAGTTTGACCTCTTGATATCATGTCGGCTCATGGGATCAAGCATAGGATTTTTAGGCTAGGCTATGTGTGTGTGATGCATGGTTGTGTTTTAATTTTGCATTTATATATAATTGTTGATTAGAATATATATGCTAAACTAGTTTATAACCCGCGAATTCGCGGGGCTATTAAAAAGAATATTTTTGAAGCCGATTATAGTTGCATAATGTTCATTTATATTTACATTCAATAAACAACTTCCTTGAGAAAAAATCTGAATGTCTGAACCTGTAAGTATAGTATGTTAGAAATAAATTAATACTAATACCTCAAAGACGAATTAACATGTTAAAAATAGTTATTAAATGTAGTAGAAAAAGTTATATAACACAGTTGTCACCATGTTTACCTTGAAGACAAATGGATTGTTGTACATTCAAAGTACCTTAATTACATAACATATGATGTCTAAAGTTATGTTCCCAAACATAATGGTATTTTGCTATTGACGAATAACTATCAATGTACGATGAAACTCATCTATTAAATTTAACACTATGGGAATACTTTCAATGTCTGGGCATACAACCAGGAAACACTCTTTTTTAAAACCTATGCTAATTGGCTTTCAAACAATATAAACGATGTTGTTCCAGACTTGTCTTCAAATGCTATGACAACTCGAATCCCGAAAGGTCAAAAAACAAAAAAAAATCAACAGTATGTTTATTCGAAACTTACTTTGGATATACTAAGTTTGTCGTATTATAGTTCGAACATTCCCCAACATTTCAGAATTTGGACCAACAATCTTTCTACCGGCCATGGACCCACATTTATTGCACCCATAACCAAACCACCGCTCATCAGCCAATGTCCTTAGAATAATAGCTTTAGCAACACAAGATTTTACCTATAGTCAAATTAGAATAAGTTAGTAATTATATATGTGATAGGTTTGAGTCCATTTGACCAAGACCTTCACCCATATATTCACATAGGGACGCGACTGATCATTCAAGTATTTCAAAGAAGTGAACACTACCACATCAGACATTACAAGATAGTTAGTTGTAGGTTATTATTGAAATATGTTTTTAGTATGATTTTTCCGGAGAGGAAATGCTTTGTGAATGGATACATAACCATATGTGCCTTTGTTATTTATAGATGAGGCTGGCGTAGTTTGAAATTTTAGCGCCCTCAAAAATGGGAGAGATTTTGTAGCATATTACTAATCCATAAATTATGTTTGGGGTCATATGTATCATTATCAATTAGGCAAATTTGAATTTGTGATCTTGAAATTTGTTAGTATTAACAAATTATGCTATATTGATGATTACAACAGGAGGTTTCTTGAGTTAACTCTTATGTATCCGACCATGGTTACCCCGGAATTCAAGCGTATGGAGAGATACTTCTGGGGACTCCCTAAGTCCATCAAAGGAAACGTCACCTCATCCAAACCACCGAATGTTCCCGAAGCAATGCGCATGGCGCATACACTCATGAATCAGATTCTTATTGATGAGCCGGAGAAGGCTAAGTTTGAGGCTGGTAGTAGCGAAAAGAGAAAATGGGACAACAACCACAACAACCACAACAACAACAACAATAACAACAACAACAACAACAACAACAACAGGGGGAGAAACTACGATCAAACCCCCGCCAAGAGGCACAACAACGGTGGAAACCCTAATCCCAACAACAACACCAACACCAACCCGAACTACAAAGGAACCTTACCTCAATGCAAGCGATGTTACAAACACCACACTGGGTATTGCAATGTTGTCTGTGAGAAGTGCCAACGGGCTGGGCACATCGGGAAGGACTGCAAGGTCACTACTTTGAATGGGAAGCCAAACACCAATGGGCCGAAGAAGTGCTACGAATGCGGGCAGACGGGCCATTTCAGAAACGCATGCCCCAACTAGCGAAAAGATGGCGGACCACCCCGTGGACGAGCTTTTAATGTTAATGCAAGGGATGCACGCGATAACCCCGACTTGGTAACAGGTATATTCACAATCAACAATCTTTTAGCTTCTGTCTTGTTTGATACTGGTGCGGATAGAAGTTATGTATTGTAATGACCCGCACTTTTTCGATCATTCTATACCTGTAAGATTAATATTTACATAAATTAAACCTTACCAACATGATAAGCAATCCAAATTGTTGAGATTTATGTTTTTGAAAAGAGTTTTACACAACGTTTGACCGTCTAGTTTGACCGATGATATCACGAACTATATAACATATGATAATTATACGTTTGTGTATATATATGTATATATACATATTTAATATGATCTAAGAATGTTTTAATATCTCATTTTGTATTAATAACAATAAGTTATATGTATATTTTGAAACTACTAACTTAAGTTTTCAAAACGATAACCATATGCAACGTTATTTGACTTAAATACTTATGACCTATAATGTTTATACATATATCGTATAAGTAATGAATTTAATCACTTTTAAGAACTTAAATACATAAAACCATATAAGTGTATTCACAAAATATAGCTATATTTGAATCCTCATTCCATTTTTCACAAAATTTCTATACGTATATCTAGAGTATATGTACTCGTATCATACGCAGCTTCTAGATGTATTTACTATTGGTATATACCAATAAAAATCTGCTCCTTAGCAGCCTTAAATGATTAAGAAATATGTGGAACCAACCATTTGTCAAGTAGCATGAATTATTTAGCAAGAAAACAAAGTTAGGTATCTTTTTTTTCCTTTATAACCTAAAAACGTTTTTATGCATGCACACCATTTCTTCACCCCATTTTCTCATACTTACACTTCCATTTCTCTCTCAAAATACTCTTAACTTCATACTTGATCATCTCCAAGCATTTTCTCCATCATTTAGCTTCAAAAACAACACTTAAATCTCATAAGAAAACCTTACAAAAACACTTCAAGAAATCCTTCCAAGAACACAAACTTACTTCCAATCTTTCATCCAATTCCATCACCCTTTTGGTTCTAGGTTCTTACTCCTCTTTTACAGAAACCTTGTCCAAGGAACTTGAGGTAGTATCTATGTTCATAACCTTATTCGATTCATATATATATAGCTATCATATTTTGTGGTATACAATTTTAACAACAAGAACATAGTTTGAATGTTTTCAAACTTGTTTGCAAACTAAATAGATCCTTCTAACTTAACTTTTAAAATACTTCAAGACCTGTAATATAACTTAAATATATGCTAATTTAACAAGGTATAACTTGGTTTTTCAAAGAACACCTTAAAAACTGTTTTTACGACGTCGGAGTGTAACCGGGGGCTGTTTTGGGTTGGATAATTAAAAACCATCTTAAACTTTGAATTGAAGGTTTATGTTCTGGAAAAATGGTTTTTACTATGAATATGGTAACACATAAAAATTTCATGAGTTAATTCAAAGTATAAGTATTTTTAGAAAAATAATCATTTAAGGTTGCCTACATAAAGGAAAAGGTTTAACTTCATAAGTTTCACTAAAGTTTCACCTATGCCGTGTGATTTTGAATACAAACTAAGATATTTACAGTTCATAGTCTTAAAGAGGAACTCGATCCAAGGAGATGGCAAGTTGAATCAACGAAAACGGAGTTGTAACGAAGAAACTATGACCGAAACAAAATTGGCTATCCAAGACTAGTTTAACTTCGGGATTAATTGGAGAAAATTAAAATAAATCACATCTTTTTAAGATAACATGATATTTTATATATATGTACTCATAATTCAATTTTATATGGTTCAGGATCACCCGTAAACAACACGAGAAGATTAATCATAAGATCCCATGTTTGTACGCAACACGTCATTTGACAACACCGGTACTTTATGTACGCAACACGTCATTTGACAACACCGGTACCGTGGGTCAAGATTAATCTCGACCAATACATATACGTTGGGGGTTTTATTTATTTCGTTGGGGGTTTATTAAACATCTAAATATGAACCATTAAAATTGAATTACTAACAACGAACTGCTAACTACGGACTAAGGAATTATAAAAAGTATTAAAAGTATAACAAGTATATATATGTGACGTTGTTTAAAAAGAAAAGGTATTGATATATTATATATGGATAGGTTCGTGATATCAACCGGGAGACCAAGTCAAAATATATATATATCTTCAAGACGAAAGTGAGTATATAGTCCCACTTTTAAACTCTAAATATTTCGGGATGAGAATACATGTATTTTATGTTTTACGTTATGGACACAAGTAACTGAAAAATATATTCTACGTTGAGTTGTACCACTGGCATACTTCCATGTAGCTTGGTAACTAATATTTACAGCGGTATTGTAAACGCGAATCCTGTTGATAGATCTATCGGGCTTGACAACCCCAACCGGACTGGACGACCAGTATTCAACGGTTGCACAGTACTTCGTTTCGTGACTACACTTGGTACAGTGTAGTAAGATTTCATATTAAAGGGAATATGCGACGTGATTAATTGTTAAGTATGGTTACCAAGTGCTCAACCACTTAGAATATTTTTATTAAACTGTTTATATACGAAATCTTGTGGTCTATATATATATTGCTGCCGGCACTAAACCTATATCTCACCAAATTTATGTTGACGTTTTAAACATGTTTATTCTCAGGTGATAATTAGAAGTTTCCGCTGCATTATGTTGAATTTGAGCAGGATCTTGCGTACGCATATTTGTGTCAAAAATAAGACTGCATATCCAAGAACTTGTGTTGTAAAATATGCTAGAAATCGTGTTGTTATCATCATTTGTAAAGTTTGTAAGTCGAAGATTATCGCTAAACGATAATCATCTTTATTTCGTCCAAAGCTTGTATCAAAAATAAGAATCATGGTTTGTAATGTATAATATATACAGTTTTTCTTTTAAAAATGTCGCATATAGAGGTCAATACCTCGCAATGAAATCATACGTTATCTAACACGTTCTTATGGTTAAGGACGGGTTATGACATGTATGTAGATATTTTTGCGATAAGATTAATTGGTCATTAGTCCCGTTAAAAGAAAGTATGCTTGTCGAGGTCGCAAATGGAAAACTTGAAAAGGTTGACCATATTAGTCGTGGAGCTATTATCAACATAGCTGGTGCAGATTTCGAAATTGATTTGATACCTATCAAACTGGGAAGTTTTGACGTGATCGTCGGTATGGATTGGTTGAGCAAGATAAAGGCCGATATAATCTGCGGAGATAAAGCACTTCGCATACCACAAGGAGATGGCGAACCACTGGTTATCTATGGAGAGAGATGTACCTCGAAGTTGAACCTCATTAGTTGCGTGAAAGCGCAAAAGATTATGAAGAAGGGACGTTTTGCTGTCCTAGCACATGTGAAAGCGGTAGAAACTGAGGTGAAGAGCGTGAATGACGTTCGAATTGTGAACGAATTTTCTGATGTCTTCCCAGAGAAATTGCCTGGATTACCGCCGCAGAGAGCAGTAGAGTTTCAGATTGACTTAGTGCCAGGAGCTGCACCTGTAGCTCGCGCACCTTATAGTCTCGCACCTTCCGAGATGCAAGAATTACAGAGTCAACTACAAGAGCTGTTAGACCGTGGATTTATCCAACCAAGTTTCTCGCCTTGGGGCGCACCTGTGTTGTTTGTGAAGAAGAAGGATGGATCCTTCCGTATGTGTATCGACTACCGTGAACTCAACAAATTGACTATCAAGAATCGGTATCCTCTTCCACGAATTGACGATCTTTTTGATCAACTACAAGGATCGAGCGTTTATTCAAAGATCGATTTGCGATCCGGATATCACCAGCTGAGGGTGAAGGAAAGTGACGTGATGAAAACTGCATTCAAGACCCGTTATGGTCATTATGAGTTTCTCGTGATGCCATTCGGTTTGACAAATGCACCTGCCGTGTTCATGGACCTCATGAATCGTGTCTGCAAGCCTTACTTGGACAAGTTTGTTATCGTCTTCATAGATGATATCCTCATCTACTCTAAGAGCGAAGAAGAACATGAGCAACACCTCCGATTAGTGCTTGAACTCTTAAGACAAGAGCAACTTTACGCCAAATTCTCCAAGTGTGAATTTTGATTAAAGGAAGTACAATTTTTGGGTCATGTTGTAAGCGATCAGGGTATCAAAGTTGATCCCGCCAAGATTGAAGCCATCAGCAAGTGGGAGACCCCCACTACTCCGTCGCATATTCGCCAATTCCTAGGTCTTGCCGGTTATTACCGAAGATTCATCGAAGGATTTTCTCTGATTGCGCGTCCTTTGACCGCACTGACTCACAAGGGCAAGAAGTTCATTTGGGAACCCGCACACGAATCAACATTTCAAACTTTGAAGAAGAAGTTAACCACCGCACCTATCCTATCACTTCCTGAAGGCAGTGACGACTTTGTTGTTTATTGTGATGCATCGAAGAGTGGTTTTTGTTGTGTACTGATGCAGCGATCAAAGGTTATTGCCTATGCCTCCCGCCAATTGAAGATTCACGAGCGAAACTACACTACACATGATCTTGAACTTGGAGCCGTTGTCTTTGCGCTTAAATTGTGGAGACACTATTTGTATGGAACTAAGAGCACTATTTTCATCGATCACAAGAGTCTCCAGCACATCTTTGATCAGAAGCAACTGAATATGATACAGCGTCGATGGATCGAGACGCTCAACGACTACGATTGTGAACTCCGTTATCACCCTGGCAAGGCCAATGTTGTAGCTGACGCTTTAAGCCGAAAGGAGAGGACGGCACCTCTTCGTGTTAGGGCTCTGAACATCACCATCCATTCGAACCTCAACAGCCAGATCAGAGTAGCCCAAGATGAGGCTCTCAAGGAGGAGAACATATCTCATAAACATTTGAACATACTTGTCTCTCGATTCGAGGTTAGGGAGTCTGGACTCCGATGTTATGCCGGAAGAATTTGGGTACCTTATTATGGAGATCTACGAAACCTGATACTTGATGAAGCACACAAATCGAGATATTCAATTCATCCTGGAGCGGGCAAAATGTACCACGACCTTAAAGAACAGTATTGGTGGCCGAATCTTAAGAAGGACGTTGCGACTTATGTTGGTAAGTGTTTGACTTGCTCGAAGGTTAAAGCCGAGCATCAGAGACCTTCTGGTTTACTTCAACAACCAGAAATCCCACAATGGAAGTGGGAACGGATAACAATGGATTTCATCACCAAGCTACCAAAGACGGTGGGCGGATACGATACTATTTGGGTTGTTGTTGATCGCCTTACCAAATCTGCACACTTTCTAGCGATGAAGGAAACTGATACAATGGAGAGACTTGCTCAGTTATACATAAAAGAGGTTGTATCTCGTCATGGTGTACCTTTATCGATCATCTCAGATCGCGATCCCCGTTTTGCTTCTAGATTTTGGTGTTCTTTGCAAGAAGCCATGGGAACTCGTCTTGACATGAGTACTGCTTATCACCCTCAGACTGACGGGCAAAGTGAGCGAACGATTCAGACCTTGGAAGATGATGTCTGTTTTAGGGGTGGTGAAACGGTTATTAGTTTTATATTATTTACTACAGGAAATTACCTAAAATTAAGCTAAAACACACTAGGCAAGTATACCTATCGTATGGTAATATAGCTAAGGTAAAGTCCGGGAGGTCGATCCGTGGACACTTTTATTAGGTGCTTTACTAGGTTATCTAGTTAAATTAAGTAACTAAGTTAGATTTAGTAATATATAGTAATTTTAGTAACTTTGGGGGATTTACCGTTTAACGACCGGTTTGTCTTTTTTGGCTTTTCTTTTTAATATTAATCAACAAGACAGTAAAATTAAACTAGATTGTAGCAATAAAGTAAATAAAAATTACCGAGGTGAATAAAAATTACTTTAACTAAACGAGATGAAAATACAATAAAAAGAGTATTATGCTTATTTAACTTCCGTAGTTACGATGTTTGACTTTTACTTTTTACTTTTTACCCTGAGTCAATTTTCCTTTGTACCCGTAGAATATTTAATATGTCCACCTGGAGTTGTCCAGCGCAGTCCTATAATTACAAGAATCAAATGCGAGTGTCCTCGTCATTTTATCTTGTAACAACAGTTAAATATTCTAACTAATTACTATTTAGATGGTTTGACGCGGTTGTCACGTATGTCAATAATTACACCAGTTGTCACTGTATGTAACCCACCTTAATTTTAACTAGTCTTTTAACCATTAATCCATTCACGTGTCCGTTTCAATGAATAATTTACCATATATATAAATAACTCGTCTTCCGTGTCCGGTCAACGTATGTGATTATTTATGCATATAGTAAATTATAAGTAGTGATAATTTAACAAGTTGTCACTTAATTATTTTACCATACCCATTAATAGTTAAAACCCCAATCTTCCTTAAGGTCGTTCTTTATCTAAATATTAACCGTTGTACAAATTAAATTAACTCATTTCATATTTTTAGTCAAACATCATAACTACTTAAGTTAAATAAGCATAATAACAAATTAGCTACTAAACATGGTAGAAAAAGAAATAACACTTACACAAAAGTTCTTAGCTTCCATTAATTCAATGCGGTAGAAAACTTCAAATTCAACACCCGTACAAATTGATATTACAGTACACAATCTGAAACTTGGTAAAATATAATATAAATCGTATGTGTGTATGAGAGAATATTAGTCAACTTTTTTTTCAACTCTTGGAACTTGTTGTGTGTGACCCTCCTTTTGTAACTGACAGTAGCCTTCTTTATATATGTGTCCATTTGAAAATACCTCCTCCCAACTTGCTAGTCACCTTGTATATTTTTTATTCTTTGTTGAATTGTGACTAGGTGTGATTGTCTGTATCTATATCTTCTCGATCTCTAGCCATCATCATGGACCCACCTTTTCACAAATTGTGTATTGTTGTTTCTCCATCATGTGTGTTAGTTGTATCATCTTTTGAATTATTTAACCATCAAATCCATACATTTACCTAACCTTTTAATATATAATAATCATAATGCACAAGAATGTTAGGCACACTCAGAAAAGCTTATGTCGACATTCACCTCAAGTTAGTGAGGTTTTTAAATTCAGGACTTCTAACTTTACTTGGCTTGGCTTTGTTGCTTGTACTTCTCGTTTCTTGACATATCTTCATTTTCGCACTCCGTCTTCACTTTTATTTATTTGTACAATTACAATGGAAATATAATACAATTACATATGAAAACCTATTATTTAGGAGAGATATTGCGACTAAATATATGTTCATTTTGCGCAATATCAAAATCCCCACACTTGAACATTGCTTGTCCTCAAGCAATACAGAATTAAAAATACTCCGAAATAATAGGAAATCACACTTCACACGATTTATTCTTTTATTTTTCACACTCTATTTCACACTATATACAATGATGATGATTTCTTTTTCACGCCACGATACAAATTCCGTCAATTCAATTCTTAACAACTAACAAGTTCCAAGTTAATGAAACTTAAGGGTCGTAGTTAAAGCCCTACGTGACTTAGAAAAATTTGGATCCTTAGGGAAAGTAGGAACCTGATGAAAAAGTTTTGTGTTTTGAAAATGCATGCTAGTTTTTATACTAGACACGTTTTCCGGATTAACCCATCACCGGTGTAAGTTTTCATAAACATTTTTGTGGGTTGTGGGTTTCATATTTTCTTTTGATTTTAAGCTAAAAACTTCCGGTTTTGTGTACCCACTTGCTATCCCTGTGTTTGGAAAGCACACATCCAGTTTACTTGTTCCGTATATTACCTTACGGCAAACTACCGTCCGGTTGTAAAGGAGAGCGATGAACAAGAAACTGTTAAGGCGATGTCTTTTAAGACATTGCATAAAATCATGGTCAATATCGTGTCGGATGCAATTACTATCCTTGGTAGGAGAAATAGTAAAGATCACCCTAGAAGTTTTCGGTCTGGCACAAGGTCCTGTCTCTGACCATGCTATGCAACCACCGTTCATACGGTTGACACCCGATTTGGTTCAGGTGACCTAGTGAATTTCGGTAAATTCCTAGGATTTTACGTTCAACAGTAATGAACGTACTGAAAATAAGTTCTTTGAAAACAAATCGGTTTTTATTTTTCAAAACATTTTCTCGGTCAAGTTCGAGTATAGATATCATCGAATTCCATGAGTTTGTAATTCTCAATCTTTAAGGTCAATCTCTAGGATTGAGTAATATCAGGCTTAAATGCTGATTTTTAATCTTTAAGGAGATTATCCTTTCTGGGGATCTGGTTCATCAGTCTTATCCAGCTGATTTGCAAGGCGTCCTCCCCATTTTACGAGACAGATCCTCTCATGGATAGGATAAGTCTGACCACTTGGCGACCCTGTTTGATGCTGAGGTCCGTGGATTTCCAGCTGATTTTCGAGAAAACTTTACAAGGTTTTTCGTAGACTCTACGGCCGGTCTGGACGACAACTTCTTGACCTAAATCAAGAAGCGCGTTTCTTTTTCGGAAGACTTTACTTCCTCTAAGGATGGAATTGATTCATCCTGAAGACCTCGTGTATTAAAAGATTAATGTTTTTCTTAAGGAAAATAAGATTTTATGAACACATTTTGATCTTTTAAAAACATTTTGTACGAAGGGTCAGTTGGGTGCAACACTATCCCTTATAGTGTAGATCGCCCTTTTAGTTCTCCAATTGGCCCATGTCTCGATTTCAATCACTGTTCTTTATGGATTACAACAAAAGTACCTGCAAAACTTCGCACAAACATGTGATATGCAGTTTTAAACAAATAGATTGGTAAATCTCCCCACACTTGGCTTTTTCTTTGCCTTTTTATTCTCCTCTATTCTATTAAATAAATTCAACATTTGTGTTGTTTCTCAATTTATGTCCTTTTTAGGTGACGATAGTTTCAGTAAATTTTACTTAATTTTACCGTCCATAAATATATATAAACATGATTTGAATTTATTTAGCTAGATTTTTTTTTCTTTCAATTTTTCACAAAATTTAAAGAATAAGCCAAGTGTATAAACCGAGAGAATTATAACCCCTCCCCACACTTGAGATCATGCAATGCCCTCATTTGCAATGAAATCAGACAAAAATTGGAATTCACGAGGGCAAATAGTATAGAAAGGGAGTTAAAACCTCTTAGAGCCAGAAAGCCCTAACTTGCGCTGTTTTGTGTTGAATTGTTCTTTATTACCAATTTATCGTCTCTTGTTCACATGTTTCGTAAAAAATTGGTTACTTTTGCTGAACTTACTGTCAGTCTATGCCTTGTTTTACCTATTTTCACACAACAAACAAAACAAACAAACATGCACACAAAGATACACATATTTTTTTTATTTATTATTTTTTTTATATACTTTAAATTAATAAGGATAAAATAACGATAAAAAAATTCTCGCCCCACCCTTGGGTAAAGTAATTTCAGTGTAAACACCTAATCCTTAACTCGCGACCAATTTATAGCAAACGTCATTTTAAAGTTATTAATTAAAAGTAAATTTTTATCCCACTTAAGTCAAATTATCTTTAATAATAATAACAAAATTTTCCGTTCTAGCGTGATTTCAGCAGAAACTTAATTTCACTCATGAATATTTTGAAATCGTTATATTAAGTATTTGACTTAAGATATTTATATCTTCTCAATAAATGATATTCCCTAATTCAAAATTTAAACTTTTGTTTGATAACAGTAATTTCAGTTTTAGGTACCTAATTTTACCGACTTCCAATCTAAACACTTAAATTAGAAGATTTATCGCTTGAAAGCCGAAGATTAAATGCATTTAAACAAACAAACAAATTTAAAATACAAATACATTATTCTTTACAAACAATCATACATGTTTGTCACACAATAGCACACTAAAATAAATCACACAACAAACTATTACACTCGCACACTTGCACACTCGCACACTCGTGAGAATTTCAGAATCTCACAGAATTATCATCTTGAAAACGACCTGAGCGAATTGCTTCGAAAGCGAGTCGACCAAGTTGATTTTCCATAGCTTCATATGCGTACCCTCTCGGGTTTAGTAATTTTTCTTGGAAACACTTGACTGGCCCTTCTCGACATAAAGTTACAAACTCGGAATTAGAATAAGTTTGATTCTTGAAGCATTTCCCTTCGTGGGACCATTTTCCGCACTTGTAACATTTCCCGAGTTGTTTTGCCCTTCGTTTTGTAGCAGATTTAGATGTACCTTGTGCGAAATTTAGTTTGTTAAGTTCTGCCCTTTTCTCTTTTCTAATAGCAGTCATTTTCTCCCTGATCTCCAACACCATATCAATTGGTAAGGTGTAGATCAGTGCGTATGTGAGAAGAGAATGATTTTGATCGATTGAAGTGCGCGACTTATGCATCTGAAAACAAATAGAAACAAAAATAAAAAACACGAAAGAAAAATAAAAATTTAGAATGGGGGGAGAAGACTAGTTCTTTAGGGTCTGCTAGGGAAAGACCAATCAGATTCCATTCTTGAAAAACTAAACAAGAACAGAATATCAAACACGAGATCTTTCTCTCTCTTGGAACATTCGACTCTCCCCACACTTAGTTAGCTGTGGTGTCGAACTTATGATTAAGATCATTATCAAACTCTCGTGGTCCATCAAAATAGTGTTTCAGTCTGTGTCCATTTACTTTGAATGGTTTATCATTTGAGTCCACTAATTCGACCGTTCCATAAGGTAAAACTCTTGTAATTATGAACGGTCCTGACCATCTAGATTTTAACTTTCCAGGAAATAGTTTAAATCTAGAATTGAATAGAAGGACACGGTCTCCTTCATGAAACACTTTTTTGTTTAAACGTTTATCGTGCCATTTCTTCGTTTTTTCTTTGTAGATGAGTGAGTTTTCATAAGCATCATGCCTTAACTCATCTAATTCGTTCAGCTGGCTTAAACGTAATTGTCCTGCTTCATGCAAATCAAGATTGCATGTCTTAAGAGCCCAAAATGCTTTGTGCTCGATCTCAACGGGGAGATGACATGCTTTTCCATATACGAGACGAAAAGGGGTGGTGCCAATTGGAGTTTTGTAGGCCGTTCGGAAGGCCCATAGAGCATCCTCCAATTTCATGGACCACTCCTTTGGATTTGCACCTACAGTTTTTTCTAGAATACGTTTTAATGCTCGGTTAGTGTTCTCAACTTGTCCACTTGTTTGTGGATGATAAGCTGTCGATATCTTATGAGTTACCCCATATCTTTTAAGAACTTTCTCAAGTTGAGCGTTGCAAAAATGTGTACCCCGATCACTTATCAAAGCTTTCGGTGTTCCAAACCGTGCAAAAAGACGTTTCAAAAAGTTAACTACAACTCGTGCATCATTTGTTGGGAGAGCTTGCGCTTCCGCCCATTTAGACACATAATCAATAGCAACGAGTATGTAGAGATTATTATGAGATTTTGGAAAAGGGCCCATGAAGTCAATGCCCCAAATGTCGAAAACTTCGCAAACTTGAATGACATTTTGTGGCATCTCATCGCGTTGACTTATTTTGCCGACCCTTTGACATGCATCACAGGATTTACAGAGAAGATGGGCATCTTTGAAAATAGAAGGCCAATAGAATCCAGCCTCGTAGACCTTTCTTCCTGTGAGTTGAGGTCCGTAATGCCCTCATGTAGGTCCTGTGTGACAATGGAGTAAGATTTTTCTAGCTTCAGTCCCGAATACGCACCTGCGTATTACTCCATCGAGACAATTTTTAAACAGATGTGGATCTTCCCAAAAGTAGTATTTAATGTCGCTAAAGAATTTCTTTCGTTTTTGATACGACAGTCCCTTTTCAAGAAATCCACATACCAAATAGTTCGCAATTGGTGCGAACCATGGTATTTCATCACTCTCGATCTTCATGAGATGTTCGTCAGGAAAGTCATCCTGTATCGCGGATTCATCGAGAGTTTCTAGCTCAGGGTTCTCAAGGCGTGAAAGATGATCGTCGGCAAGATTTTCTGCTCCCTTTTTATCTCGGATTTCGATGTCAAACTCTTGCAGGAGCAAGATCCAACGAATTAAGCGTGGTTTAGCATCTTGTTTTGAAAACAAGTACTTAAGAGCATAATGATCGGTATAGACAACCGTTTTTGCTAGAACAAGATATGATCGAAATTTATCAAAAGAAAAGACTATAGCAAGGAGTTCCTTTTCAGTGGTTGTGTAGTTCGTTTGTGCTCCTTGTAAAGTCTTACTAGCATAATAAATGGGTTTAAATCGTTTTTCTATCCTTTGACCTAAAACGGCTCCTATTGCAAAATCACTTGCATCACACATGAACTCAAATGGAAGGGCCCAGTTTGGAGCTATCATGATTGGCGCATTGGTGAGCTTTTCTTTGAGAACGTTAAAAGATTTTATGCATTCATCTGAGAAGATGAATGGAGCATCTTTTTCAAGGAGTTTGTTCATTGGAGTGGCAATTTTAGAAAAATCTTTAATGAATCGTCGGTAAAAACCGGCATGCCCTAGAAAACTCCAAAACTCCTTTGACATTGGTAGGATGTGGAAGTTTAGCAATTACATCAACTTTTGCTTTATCCACTTCAATTCCTTCACTTGAGATTTTATGACCTAGAACGATGCCTTCTTTAACCATGAAATGGCATTTCTCCCAGTTAAGCACTAGATTTGATTTCTCGCATCTAATAAGCATTCGTTCAAGATTTGAAAGACACGACTCAAAAGAGTCACCGAAGACTGAAAAGTCATCCATGAAAACTTCCATGCATTCTTCTATCATATCATGGAAAATCGCCATCATGCACCTTTGAAAGGTTGCAGGGGCATTGCAAAGTCCAAATGGCATGCGTTTGTACGCAAAAGTGCCATATGGGCATGTGAAGGTGGTTTTCTCTTGGTCTTCGGGTGCGATTGGGATTTGAAAATACCCTGAAAAACCATCAAGGAAACAATAGTAACTGTTTCCTGCTAACCTTTCCAACATTTGATCGATGAAAGGTAAGGGAAAATGATCTTTTCTGGTGGCGTCATTTAATTTTCTATAATCAATGCAAACACGCCATCCAGTTACAGTCCGAGTAGGAATAAGCTCATCTTTTTCATTTGTGATCACGGTAATGCCACCTTTCTTAGGTACGCATTGCACCGGGCTTACCCATGGACTATCAGAGATGGGATAAATTAAACCTGCATCAAGTAGTTTAATTATCTCTTTCTTCACCACATCTTGCATGTTAGGGTTTAGTCTTCGTTGACGTTGCACACATGGTTTAAAATCATCTTCCATGAGAATTTTGTGTGTACAATATGAAGGACTTATACCCTTGATATCATGGATCTTCCATGCAATAGCGGATTTGTGGGCTTTTAACACGGAAATCAATTGAGATTTTTCGTTTTCAGAAAGGGAGGATGAGATAATTACAGGTAATTAAGACTCACCATGCAAATATGCGTATTCCAAATGGTTTGGAAGTGGCTTTAATTCCAATGTTGGTGGTTCTTCAATCGATGATTTGTACCTGTATCTGTCTTCCTCTTTCAGAACTTGAAGTTCTTCTGTTGTTGGTTCGTATTCATTAGCCATTAGTGTAGCTAATAATTCGGCTTCATCAATTGGTTTTGTTCCTTCTCCTAAAGAACATTCGCCCGTTCCTTGTAATTCTGGAAATTCTTGTAACAATTCTTTATGTTCATCTATAGTTTGCATATAATAGCACGCATCATCTGCAGATTGAGGTTGTTGCATGGCCTTATCAATAGAAAAGGTCACACTCTCGTCATCTATACTTAGGGTCAATTTCTTACCAAACACGTCTATTATTGCTCTAGCCGTGTTTAAGAATGGTCTTCCTAAGATAAGAGGAACTCGAGAATCTTCTTCCATATCCAGAATCACAAAATCTGCTGGGAATACTAAAGTACCAACTTTAACTAGCATATTCTCCATTATCCCTCTAGGATATTTGATTGATCGATCAGCTAGTTGTATGCTCATTCGTGTTGGTTTTAACTCTTCAAGGCCTAGTTTAACGTATAATGAATAAGGCATTAAGTTAATACTAGCACCTAAGTCTGCTAATGCTCTTATTGAATCAAGATTACCCATTAAACATGGAATTGTGAAACTTCCGGGGTCGGAGAGTTTTTCGGGTATCTTGTTCAATAATACTGCCGAACATGCATCATTCATTGTGACAGCTGAAAGTTCTTCCATTTTCTTTCTGTTTGTGATCAGGTCTTTCAAAAACTTCGCATATCTTGGCATACCTGAAATTACATCGATGAAAGGAAGATTTACATTTATTTGTTTGAACATGTCAAGAAACTTTGACTGTTCGGCCTCGAGTCTTTCTTTTCTTTGTTTGCTCGGGTAAGAAAGCGGTGGTTGGTATGGTTTAACGTATGGTTTAGGTCGTACTGAACCTTCTGGGATTTCAGCTTGTTGTTCATTGGCTTTCTCAACTACTGGTTCAGTCGCCTTCTCTGGTTCTGGTTGTGATGATGGAACAGGATAATCGAAAATGACTGGTATAACAGGTGGCGTAAGCGTCAAACCACTTCGGGTGGTAATTGCTTTGGCTGCTTCATTTCGAGGGTTGGTATTCGTGTCGCTCGGTAAACTCCCTGGCTTTCTTTCACCAATTAACCTTGCTAGGTTACTCACTTCTTGTTCCAAGTTTTGGATAGAAGCTTGTTGGTGTCTGAATGATTGCGAGTTTTGTTCATTAGTTTGTTTTTGAGATGCAACAAACTGTGCTTGGGATTCCATAAGCTTTGCCATCATTTCCTCCAGGTTTGGCTTTTTCTCGTCGATTTGTGGTGGCTTATTAAGAAAACCGGGTCTTTGCTGATTGCTAGGACCTTGTTGGTTATACGAGTTATTGTTGGGCCCATTTGGATTGTATGGGGTGTTGTAAGGTCGGTTGAAATTATTCCTTGGCGGTTGATAATTATTTTGATAATTATTTCCCGGCCTTTGGTTCATGTAGGAAACATTCTCACGTTGTTCCATCGTTTGCTCAACACCGAAACAATCTTTCGTCAAATGTGGTCCCCCACACTGCTCACAACTGATTCGTATCGCGTGAATATCTTTAGTCATCTTTTCCATTCGTCTATCGACAGCATCTAACTTTGCGGAAATGGAATCAAAGTCATGGCTAGAATCGGCTCTAGCCGCTTTAGATGATCGAAGGATATCTTTTTCCTGGTGCCACTCGTGTGAGTGGGAGGCAGTGTTATCAATAATTTTGTGAGCTTCAGTTGCGGTTTTCTTCATAATGGAACCACCAGCTGCTGTGTCGATGTCTTTTCGTGTAGCAACGTCGACACCTTGGTAGAATATTTGCACTATTTGATAAGTGTCTAAACCATGCTGAGGACATCCTCTCAACAACTTTCCGAATCTTGTCCACGCCTCATATAATGTTTCGTTTGGCTTTTGCGCGAACGTAACAATTTCTCCTTGAAGTCTCACGGCTTTAGATGCCGGAAAGAATTGTCTAAGAAATTTCTCAACTAAAACATCCCATGTATCAATCGCTCCTTCGGGTAACGATTCTAACCAATCTTTGGCTTCCCCCTTTAAAGTCCAGGGAAATAACATGAGATAGATCTGTTCATCCTCAACTTCTCTGATTTTGAATAGAGTACAAATCCTATTAAAGGTTCGAAGATGTTCGTTTGGATCTTCTTTTGGCGTACCACTAAATTGGCACTGATTAGTTACCATGTGTAGGATTTGTCCTTTGATTTCATAATCTGGTGCATTAATGTCTGGTTGAGTAATGGCATGACCTTGGCCAGCGCGTTTAGCTCGCATTCGGTCTTCCATACTTAGAGGTTCCTGATTTTCCATGATTGAATTTGTTGAATCTGAATCACTAGAGGATTCTGATTTAATGGTTATTTCTTCGACAATCTCTGGATGAGTGATTTGTGGTTCAGGAGGAATGATTAGTGGTTCAGGATCTCTGAATTGTCCTTGAATATCCTCCGGGTGCTCAATGATTGCTTCTGGTTCAAAAATCGGGTTTTCGGAAATTTGAATTGGCGAGGACGCACGATTCGATGATGATCTTAACGTAAAGTTTAACTTATTGGGATTAGCTAGATTCCTAGATCGTGTTACAGGTGGTGAACGTATTGGTGATTTTTTCAATTTGAACATTCATAACCTATTACAACTAAGAATTAACTATAACTGATAAAAATTACCAATTTATTAATTTAAAAATTCTATTTATTAAAAATTAATTTAAAAAAATTCTATTTAAACTAAAAATGATAACTAAAAAAATATTTATTATATTTATTATTTAAACTAATTTTATATTTAAAAACTAATCTTATATTTTAATACTAATTATCCTAAAATATCTAATTGATTAAAACTAATTAAAAACCTAATTTAATAATAATTAAAAACTTAACCTAATTTAATTATTAAACTAATTAACCCTAATAGTACGATGTATGCAAGTTTTTTTTTTTTTTTTTTTTTTTTTTTTTTTTTTTACACTCAGTACACAACCAAGTATGAGAAGAAAATTTTTTTTTTTTTTTTATGCACTAACCAACAATTTTAATTTACTCTTACCCTTTAATCAACACACTACACAAAGTTCAAAGGGAATAACCCATTTTCCCAAGTTTCAAAAGAAAAAAAAAAAAATTTAATCTTTATGTCCTATAAACTACTTCGAGACTTTTTTTTTTTTTTTTTTTTTTGGTTTTGTGACCTTTTTTTTTTTTTTTATATACTTAAATTTTATCTTTTACTTTATCACAATTACCTGTGTGTTGTCCTAAATGCATGAGCTCAAGGAGAAACTTGACAAAAAGAGTGTGACCTTTAAAATTTTTTTTTTTTTTTCCGTAGTGTTTATGGAATATAAAAGTAGAATGGTGGACTACAAATTATTACTAGTAAAAGAAATTAAAAATGATAATTTGTTGTGAGTTGAGTCCACTGTCAGAATGACAGACTGTAATGCACACACTCCTTAATGTATCTTTGTGTAGTCTCAAATATCAAATGCTTTGAGTGACTAAGTGACTATATTAAACTGTAAAAGTAGTCACTCCATGTGTCCCCCCTCCACTCTCTGCATGTGAGAGTATAATTTTTTATTACATGGAAAGCATCAATATTTTTTTTTTTTTTTTTTTATAAAGGCAGTAGACTTTTTAGTATAATTATTAAAAACTCAACAAAGATACATGTTCTTTTTTTACATCACAACACATATTACTCGATCTAGTTATGACTAAATGTGTTAAGGTGACAAGATGTACTATGTGAAGACACAAAAAGTGTTCCCGGCAGCGGCGCCAAAAACTTGATGTCTGTTTTAGGGGTGGTGAAACGGTTATTAGTTTTATATTATTTACTACAGGAAATTACCTAAAATTAAGCTAAAACACACTAGGCAAGTATACCTATCGTATGGTAATATAGCTAAGGTAAAGTCCGGGAGGTCGATCCGTGGACACTTTTATTAGGTGCTTTACTAGGTTATCTAGTTAAATTAAGTAACTAAGTTAGATTTAGTAATATATAGTAATTTTAGTAACTTTGGGGGATTTACCGTTTAACGACCGGTTTGTCTTTTTTGGCTTTTCTTTTTAATATTAATCAACAAGACAGTAAAATTAAACTAGATTGTAGCAATAAAGTAAATAAAAATTACTGAGGTGAATAAAAATTACTTTAACTAAACGAGATGAAAATACAATAAAAAGAGTATTATGCTTATTTAACTTCCGTAGTTACGATGTTTGACTTTTACTTTTTACTTTTTACCCTGAGTCAATTTTCCTTTGTACCCGTAGAATATTTAATATGTCCACCTGGAGTTGTCCAGCGCAGTCCTATAATTACAAGAATCAAATGCGAGTGTCCTCGTCATTTTATCTTGTAACCACAGTTAAATATTCTAACTAATTACTATTTAGATGGTTTGACGCGGTTGTCACGTATGTCAATAATTACACCAGTTGTCACTGTATGTAACCCACCTTAATTTTAACTAGTCTTTTAACCATTAATCCATTCACGTGTCCGTTTCAATGAATAATTTACCATATATATAAATAACTCGTCTTCCGTGTCCGGTCAACGTATGTGATTATTTATGCATATAGTAAATTATAAGTAGTGATAATTTAACAAGTTGTCACTTAATTATTTTACCATACCCATTAATAGTTAAAACCCCAATCTTCCTTAAGGTCGTTCTTTATCTAAATATTAACCGTTGTACAAATTAAATTAACTCATTTCATATTTTTAGTCAAACATCATAACTACTTAAGTTAAATAAGCATAATAACAAATTAGCTACTAAACATGGTAGAAAAAGAAATAACACTTACACAAAAGTTCTTAGCTTCCATTAATTCAATGCGGTAGAAAACTTCAAATTCAACACCCGTACAAATTGATATTACAGTACACAATCTGAAACTTGGTAAAATATAATATAAATCGTATGTGTGTATGAGAGAATATTAGTCAACTTTTTTTTCAACTCTTGAAACTTGTTGTGTGTGACCCTCCTTTTGTAACTGACAGTAGCCTTCTTTATATATGTGTCCATTTGAAAATACCTCCTCCCAACTTGCTAGTCACCTTGTATATTTTTTATTCTTTGTTGAATTGTGACTAGGTGTGATTGTCTGTATCTATATCTTCTCGATCTCTAGCCATCATCATGGACCCACCTTTTCACAAATTGTGTATTGTTGTTTCTCCATCATGTGTGTTAGTTGTATCATCTTTTGAATTATTTAACCATCAAATCCATACATTTACCTAACCTTTTAATATATAATAATCATAATGCACAAGAATGTTAGGCACACTCAGAAAAGCTTATGTCGACATTCACCTCAAGTTAGTGAGGTTTTTAAATTCAGGACTTCTAACTTTACTTGGCTTGGCTTTGTTGCTTGTACTTCTCGTTTCTTGACATATCTTCATTTTCGCACTCCGTCTTCACTTTTATTTATTTGTACAATTACAATGGAAATATAATACAATTACATATGAAAACCTATTATTTAGGAGAGATATTGCGACTAAATATATGTTCATTTTGCGCAATATCAGAAGACATGCTGCGTGCATGTGTCATTGATTTTGAAAAGGCCTGGGAAAGGCATTTGCCACTCGCCAAATTCTCGTACAACAACAGTTATCACTCGAGCATTAATGCTGCACCTTTTGAAGCATTGTATGGCCGTAAGTGCCGATCTCCTATTTGTTGGGCCGAAGTAGGCGAAAAGCAAATCACCGGACCCGAGGTAGTCCACGAAACGACGGAGAAGATTGCTCAGATTCAAGATAGACTTAAGACTGCCCGTGATCGCCAAAAGAGTTATGCCGATCTTAAGCGTAAAGACTTTGAATTCAACGTTGGTGATCGTGTAATGTTAAAGGTTGCACCTTGGAAAGGTGTGATCCGTTTTGGAAAACGTGGAAAGTTGAACCCACGATACATTGGTCCTTTTGAAATCTTAGAACGTGTTGGACCCGTTGCTTACCGTTTGGATCTACCAGCACAATTGAGCTCAGTTCATCCTACCTTCCATGTGTCAAACTTGAAGAAGTGTCTTGCTGCACCAGAACTTATCATACCATTGGAAGAACTTACAATTGATGACAAACTCCACTTTGTGGAGGAACCTGTTGAAATTATGGATCGTGAGATCAAAACTTTGAAAAGCAACAAGATTCCGATCGTCCGAGTGCGATGGAATGCCAAACGAGGACCTGAGTTTACTTGGGAGCGAGAGGATCAAATGATGCGGAAGTATCCTCACCTTTTCCCGACTCCTCCATCTACCTCAGCTTAAATTTCGGGACGAAATTTTCTTTAACAGGTGGGTAATGTAACGACCCTGGATTTTCCAACGTTTATTTATTAATAATTACTATTATTAATACGTGTGATTAAACGAATGTATGTTATTACATTTACATGTTGCCATGACTATACGTACTTGACTTTAATTGCCCGAAACGTCTTTGTGACACCCGAAACTTTCACGAATAATATTTTTAGATATTATTTGCATTCATGATTAGTTTTATTAATCATTTTAATTAACTAAGGTTATTAGTTAATTACTTGGGCTTTAATTGGGTTTATTTGTTAAACTACTTGAACTTGGGCTTTATTAGTGTTATGGACTTATGACTTTGGGCTTACAAGCCCACCCTACTTGTGTTAATGGATTAATTAGCCCACTTAGACTTGTAAGTATTACTTAGAACTTGTAACTAGTTGGTTTGAACATTTGGAATCTAGTCATGCCATAATCCCCATGAACAACCATTCTTTATCCAACTTTTAACATCTTTACTTGCAAGTAACCAACAAACAAAGCCATCCCCTTTGTAAGGGCTGCTGGCCGTCGCCTCCTAGGCAAGCGGAGAGGGATTTTGATTTCATTCTTACATTACTTCAGTTGCTAGTTTACTCTCATTCAAACACACACTTAACTTGCTTCATTTTCTCTCTCAATTTTATCTACACTCTTGTAAACACTCTTGTAAGTAACTTGAACAAATACTCTTTCTTTTTCTTGCAAGAACCGAAACATAGACTCTCATAATCATCATCATCTTTTGTTACTTGCTTGTTTGATTACTTGTTTGTTGTTGTTACTTTGTTACTTGTTATTATTTACTTACTAGTTTACAAGAATCAAACTACTTAGTTTAATTCTTCTTTTATCTTGAATCTTCAAGAACATACAAGACATAAACTCTCTAGTTTATGATCTTCACTTAATACTTGTTCAAAGATTATAAAGTTCATGGTTGAAAGACATACTTGAAGTTCATGAAGTAAACTTTAAAGCTTACTTTCTAAAGATCAAACTTTGGTTTGAATCTTTAAAGTATGAACAACCATGAATAATTTACTTGTTTACTTAGTTTACTACTTCATTCTTGCACTTTAATTTCATGATTTATGTTCTTGTTGGTCAAATGTTACAAGTTAACTTTGATCTCATTAATCTTGAACTTAAGGTTAACTTTAAAGTTCAAGAACATATAAAGGAAACTTTTTAATTATAACTTTGTATACTTATGCTTGATCTAGACTTTTGAGTCTTGGATCTTCAAGATCTAACTAAGAACTATGTTCTACATTTTAAGATCTTGATTTCATAAGTTCATTTTCAAGTTTGTAACTTATTATTAGTCTTATAGTTCATGTAAGTGTCAAACCTAAGACTTTGATGTAACTTTGGTTCATCAAACTACATGCAACTCTTAAGTGAGTTGTGCTTCATGTCTTAGACTTGCACTAGGGTTATGATGGTCAAGACTTGGTTAAGATGATGTAGATACATCAATGAGTTGTACACTTGAAGCTATATGCATCAAGGATGAGAACCATGATGAACATCAAGCACCAAGACCACCGGAACCCTTTTAAACTTACTGTTTCTGTCCAAAAGCTACTGATCTGATGTTTCTGTGGCAGACCAGTAGACCTGGGCTGTTCTAACCTTGATTTTTAGATAGAACTTTTCGAGTAGATAATTTTTCATATAAGACTCGTCTTCATCCGAGTTACGGTTTAGGATTTATGGCCCTCCGATCGTCACTAGGTCTTTTAACGTTGTGCAGAAATTTCAGACCTACTCGCACTTATACCGTTGCCACGGTCAAACAAAGACGAGTTAACTTCTGGAATTTTTACCACACTTAAACGACTCATATACGGAGCCATGCCCACTGGTCTCACCTCTGTTCAGTTTGTGTAGAGGCCGCGGTGACTGATCGAAGTCAGCCTTTGTTTTAAACTACTTTCATAAACGAAACCTACTTTACGTCTTTTGTTTGATGATGAATGATGATGACCTTTATGACCTTAAATACATACTTTTAAACCTATTAAGACGATTTACTGACTTAGTATTATTTGCCTTAGGACCTTCGGACCGATTACTTGCACACCTTTTCCGAACCGACTTTACGACTACATTATCATTGTGAGTTATAGCATTCACTTTTTACTTTAACTTATTTTGGGAACTGAGAATACATGCGGATTTTATGTTTTACATACTAGCACGAGTACTTAAACTTATATATGTGTGGGTTATATAACGGCAGAAACATTCCCTTTAGCTCGGTAATGTTTAATCATTGGTTTATGAACCGGTGAACGCGAATCTTAGATATGGATCCATAGGGTTTGACATCCCCACTCGGGCTAGTAGCGCTAGCATTTAACGAGTATTTAATACTTCGTAGACATACGCACTTGCCAAGTGTACTTTCAGGGGGTATAAACGTTAAGTTAGTTACCAAGTGCCCACGGTTAGCATATACTTTTACATACTTTCGAAACGCTCGTTGTAGCACTGAAATCTCGTGGCCTACTTACATTACTGTTATACTTAAACTATAGCTCACCAACCTTTTCGTTGACATTTTTAAGCATGTATTTCTCAGGTGCTTGAGGTTGCTTCCGCCGTGTACTAGTTTGTGCTGTAGACACCCGCTGCTTAGAGTTGTCAACGCATGAACTACTTTACTTTGCATTCAAACATTTGTACTTTTGAATTATGACTTGTAACGACCTTTGTGGTCACATACACTTATTTATTGCTTCTACTTAGTGAAGCATACTTTTGTATTGTAAAACTTTCGATGTTGGTTTGACATCACTTTTAATTATGAATGCAAACTCTTTTTTAAAACGCATATAGTACTTAACCTTGTAATGATCCTGTTGTTGATGGTCCGTACATGATGATTTGGTACGGGGCGTCACATTTGGTATCAGAGCATTGGTTGTAGGGAATTAGGTTGCATTAGTGAGTCTAAGACCGACCCGAGTAGGATTCACTAATAGGACTAATCTACAACTTGCTAGTTTACGTGTTTCTGCTGAACTTACTGCATGCTGCTGCTTACTTTTACTGCTATATGCCGTATGCTACTACATGATTTCACTACTGCATGATATTACTTGCTTTCAATTGCATGCTACTTCTGTACGATTCGTTATTATTGCCATGCTACTTATTGTTATACATGATTTAAACTGTTGGCCTAATACGTGCTTTCTTATGACTTACTGACATGGAAAATTTATTTTTCCTTGTTCAGATGTCGGATGTACCACCTGCTAGCGTTTTGGGCAGTTCAGACTCAGACTCCACCACACCACCTGCTACTGTTGCTGATACAACGGTCCTGTTACCCACTAGTGATCCCAGCGCTTCGTCTTCCAGAGCGAGTAGTAGTGCGTCGGCACCTGTGACCACTTCTGACCCTACGGAGATTCCAGCTCCGTCTGCTCCCGGACCCTCGGGGTCACAGCCCCGCATCGGTGGGATTGAGATTCCCGCGGAGTTCGGGGAAGGGCCGTTTCGTAACCACATGCGCACGCCTTGCCGACGCACTCCCGACGGACGTTTAGTGCCGATTCCGCCAGGCAGACACAGACAGATGTTGGCCGTCTTCGGACTGCCAGTTGAGCCACCCGTGTCTCCACCACATGATTCAGACGACGGGTCTTCCACTGATGCTCCATCAGACAACACCTCTTCGGATGACTCCAGTGATGATGAGGATCCCGCTGACGTACCTATTCAGGCACCCTCCACCCCGCCGAAGAAGCGGTACCGCCCTGATGGCACCGTTATTCCAGGGGTGAATGGAGGTCGTGCTTTCACTGATGCTTTTGGTCGGCATCGGAGGGTTACTGCCCGTAAGCGGCTTGTACCGTACCCTGCCGACCCACAGATACGTAAGGTTCCCCGTTACATATTGACTATTCCTGGAACCGTACCACCTAGATTTAGATACGGACCACTTACATCTAGGGATGTACCGTCTACATCCGGAGCCGGACCATCTACATCAGCACCACCGGCACCACCCGCACCACCCGCCCCACCTGCACCGCCTGCCCCACCAGCTCCCTCTAACGAGGAACTGATGAGGGAGATTGAGACTCTCCGAGCTCGAGTCACTGAGCTCGAGGAGCAGTTGGCTCGAGGAGCAGTTCACCCACCTTCACCGTAGGACCTTGTATTTAGATTTCATGATGTAATCTAGATATAGTTTCATGTATTTCATATGTATTGTACGAACTTATTCAGATGTATGAAACTTATTATTATTAATGAATGGAACTTTGCGTTATTTAATTCTTGCACGATGTTCTATTTACATTGCTGTACGATGATTCTGTGGTATTTGTACCTAGATGCATTATTTAATAACATGTGATGTTTTGATTCCATGTTGGTCACTATATACTGTATTATTACTACTTGCATACTGGATTTTGACTTGAGTCAAAACTTTTGTTTAGAATACCATGGCCAACGGAAGAACCACACCTACCGCCGCCCAGATTGAGGACATGATCAACGAACGGGTCGCTGCAGCCCTAGCAGAAAGAAATCTTCAAGTTCCACCGCCACCACCACCAGTTATCCCACCCGTTCGAAATGGGTGTACTTACAAGGAATTCCAGAGCTGCAAACCGCATAACTTCAGTGGAACCGAGGGACCGGTTGGTCTCACCAGATGGTTCGAGAAACTTGAATCAGTATTCCGAGTTAGCAACTGTTCGTAGAACAATAAAACCAAGTTTGCTTCGTGCACGCTATCTGACAGCGCGCTAACGTGGTGGAACACGTTAGCTCAAGCGAAAGGTATCGATGAGGCGCATGCTACGCCATGGGAGGAATTCAAGGCGGCTATGATTGATGAGTATTGTCCGAGAACCGAAATTCAGAAGATGGAAATCGAGTTCATGCAGTTAAAGGCCGTTGGGAACGACCTTGATGGTTACAACAGGAGGTTTCTTGAGTTAGCTCTTATGTGTCCGACCATGGTTACCCCGAAATTCAAGCGTATGGAGAGATACTTCTGGGGACTCCCTAAGTCCATCAAAGGAAACGTCACCTCATCCAAACCACCGAATGTTCCCGAAGCAATGCGCATGGCGCATACACTCATGAATCAGATTCTTATTGATGAGCCGGAGAAGGCTAAGTTTGAGGCTGGTAGTAGCGAAAAGAGGAAATGGGACAACAACCACAACAACCACAACAACAACAACAACAACAACAACAACAACAACAACAACAACAGGGGGAGAAACTACGATCAAACCCCCGCCAAGAGGCACAACAACGGTGGAAACCCTAATCCCAACAACAACACCAACACCAACCCGAACTACAAAGGAACCTTACCTCAATGCAAGCGATGTTACAAACACCACACTGGGTATTGCAATGTTGTCTGTGAGAAGTGCCAACGGGCTGGGCACATCGGGAAGGACTGCAAGGTCACTACTTTGAATGGGAAGCCAAACACCAATGGGCCGAAGAAGTGCTACGAATGCGGGCAGACGGGCCATTTCAGAAACGCATGCCCCAACAAGCGAAAAGATGGCGGACCACCCCGTGGACGAGCTTTTAATGTTAATGCAAGGGATGCACGCGATAACCCCGACTTGGTAACAGGTATATTCACAATCAACAATCTTTTAGCTTCTGTCTTGTTTGATACTGGTGCGGATAGAAGTTATGTATGTAGACATTTTTGCGATAAGATTAATTGGTCATTAGTCCCGTTAAAAGAAAGTATGCTTGTCGAGGTCGCAAATGGAAAACTTGAAAAGGTTGACCATATTAGTCGTGGAGCTATTATCAACATAGCTGGTGCAGATTTCGAAATTGATTTGATACCTATCAAACTGGGAAGTTTTGACGTGATCGTCGGTATGGATTGGTTGAGCAAGATAAAGGCCGATATAATCTGCGGAGATAAAGCACTTCGCATACCACAAGGAGATGGCGAACCATTGGTTATCTATGGAGAGAGATGTACCTCGAAGTTGAACCTCATTAGTTGCGTGAAAGCGCAAAAGATTATGAAGAAGGGACGTTTTGCTCTCCTAGCACATGTGAAAGCGGTAGAAACTAAGGTGAAGAGCGTGAATGACGTTCGAATTGTGAACGAATTTTCTGATGTCTTCCCAGAGAAATTACCTGGATTACCGCCGCAGAGAGCAGTAGAGTTTCAGATTGACTTAGTGCCAGGAGCTGCACCTGTAGCTCGCGCACCTTATAGTCTCGCACCTTTCGAGATGCAAGAATTACAGAGTCAACTACAAGAGCTGTTAGACCGTGGATTTATCCAACCAAGTTTCTCGCCTTGGGGCGCACCTGTGTTGTTTGTGAAGAATAAGGATGGATCCTTCCGTATGTGTATCGACTACCGTGAACTCAACAAATTGACTATCAAGAATCGGTATCCTCTTCCACGAATTGACGATCTTTTTGATCAACTACAAGGATCGAGCGTTTATTCAAAGATCGATTTGCGATCCAGATATCACCAGCTGAGGGTGAAGGAAAGTGACGTGATGAAAACTGCATTCAGGACCCGTTATGGTCATTATGAGTTTCTCGTGATGCCATTCGGTTTGACAAATGCACCTGCCGTGTTCATGGACCTCATGAATCGTGTCTGCAAGCCTTACTTGGACAAGTTTGTTATCGTCTTCATAGATGATATCCTCATCTACTCTAAGAGCGAAGAAGAACATGAGCAACACCTCCGATTAGTGCTTGAACTCTTAAGACAGGAGCAACTTTACGCCAAATTCTCCAAGTGTGAATTTTGGTTGAAGGAAGTACAATTTTTGGGTCATGTTGTAAGCGACCAGGGTATCAAAGTTGATCCCGCCAAGATTGAAGCCATCAGCAAGTGGGAGACCCCCACTACTCCGTCGCATATTCGCCAATTCCTAGGTCTCGCCGGTTATTACCGAAGATTCATCGAAGGATTTTCTATGATTGCGCGTCCTTTGACCGCACTGACTCACAAGGGCAAGAAGTTCATTTGGGAACCCGCACACGAATCAGCATTTCAAACTTTAAAGAAGAAGTTAACCACCGCACCTATCCTATCACTTCCTGAAGGCAGTGACGACTTTGTTGTTTATTGTGATGCATCGAAGAGTGGTTTTGGTTGTGTACTGATGCAGCGATCAAAGGTTATTGCCTATGCCTCCCGCCAATTGAAGATTCACGAGCGGAACTACACTACACATGATCTTGAACTTGGAGCCGTTGTCTTTGCGCTTAAATTGTGGAGACACTATTTGTATGGAACTAAGAGCACTATTTTCACCGATCACAAGAGTCTCCAGCACATCTTTGATCAGAAGCAACTGAATATGAGACAGCGTCGATGGATCGAGACGCTCAACGACTACGATTGTGAACTCCGTTATCACCCTGGCAAGGCCAATGTTGTAGCTGACGCTTTAAGCCGAAAGGAGAGGACGGCACCTCTTCGTGTTAGGGCTCTGAACATCACCATCCATTCGAACCTCAACAGCCAGATCAGAGTAGTCCAAGATGAGGCTCTCAAGGAGGAGAACATATCTCATGAACATTTGAACATACTTGTCTCTCGATTCGAGGTTAGGGAGTCTGGACTCCGATGTTATGCCGGAAGAATTTGGGTACCTTATTATGGAGATCTACGAAACCTGATACTTGATGAAGCACACAAATCAAGATATTCGATTCATCCTGGAGCGGGCAAAATGTACCACGACCTTAAAGAACAGTATTGGTGGCCGAATCTTAAGAAGGACGTTGCGACTTATGTTGGTAAGTGTTTGACTTGCTCGAAGGTTAAAGCCGAGCATCAGAGACCTTCTGGTTTACTTCAATAACCAGAAATCCAACAATGGAAGTGGGAACGGATAACAATGGATTTCATCACCAAGCTACCAAAGACGGTGGGCGGATACGATACTATTTGGGTTATTGTTGACCGCCTTACCAAATCTGCACACTTTCTAGCGATGAAGGAAACTGATACAATGGAGAGACTTGCTCAGTTATACATCAAAGAGGTTGTATCTCGTCATGGTGTACCTTTATCGATCATCTCAGATCGCGATCCCCGTTTTGCTTCTAGATTTTGGCGTTCTTTGCAAGAAGCCATGGGAACTCGTCTTGACATGAGTACTGCTTATCACCCTCAGACTGACGGGCAAGTGAGCGAACGATTCAGACCTTGGAAGACATGCTGCGTGCATGTGTCATTGATTTTGGAAATGCCTGGGAAAGGCATTTGCCACTCGCCGAATTCTCGTACAACAACAGTTATCACTCGAGCATTAATGCTGCACCTTTTGAAGCATTGTATTGCCGTAAGTGCCGATCTCCTATTTGTTGGGCCGAAGTAGGTGAAAAGCAAATCACCGGACCCGAGGTAGTCCACGAAACGACGGAGAAGATTGCTCAGATTCAAGCTAGACTTAAGACTGCCCGTGATCGCCAAAAGAGTTATGCCGATCTTAAGCGTAAAAACTTTGAATTCAACGTTGGTGATCGTGTAATGTTAAAGGTTGCACCTTGGAAAGGTGTGATCCGTTTTGGAAAACGTGGAAAGTTGAACCCACGATACATTGGTCCTTTTGAAATCTTAGAACGTGTTGGACCCGTTACTTACCATTTGGATCTACCAGCACAATTGAGCTCAGTTCATCCTACCTTCCATGTGTCAAACTTGAAGAAGTGTCTTGCTGAACCAGAACTTATCATACCATTGGAAGAACTTACAATTGATGACAAACTCCACTTTGTGGAGGAACCTGTTGAAATTATGGATCGTGAGATCAAAACTTTGAAACGCAACAAGATTCCGATCGTCCGAGTGCGATGGAATGCCAAACGAGGACCTGAGTTTACTTGGGAGCGAGAGGATCAAATGATGCGGAAGTATCCTCACCTTTTCCCGACTCCTCCATCTACCTCAGCTTAAATTTCGGGACGAAATTTTCTTTAACAGGTGGGTAATGTAACGACCCTGGATTTTCCAACGTTTATTTATTAATAATTACTATTATTAATACGTGTGATTAAACGAATGTATGTTATTACATTTACATGTTGCCATGACTATACGTACTTGACTTTAATTGCCCGAAACGTCTTTGTGACACCCGAAACTTTCACGAATAATATTTTTAGATATTATTTGCATTCATGATTAGTTTTATTAATCATTTTAATTAACTAAGGTTATTAGTTAATTACTTGGGCTTTAATTGGGTTTATTTGTTAAACTACTTGAACTTGGGCTTTATTAGTGTTATGGACTTATGACTTTGGGCTTACAAGCCCACCCTACTTGTGTTAATGGATTAATTAGCCCACTTAGACTTGTAAGTATTACTTAGAACTTGTAACTAGTTGGTTTGAACATTTGGAATCTAGTCATGCCATAATCCCCATGAACAACCATTCTTTATCCAACTTTTAACATCTTTACTTGCAAGTAACCAACAAACAAAGCCATCCCCTTTGTAAGGGCTGCTGGCCGTCGCCTCCTAGGCAAGAGGAGAGGGATTTTGATTTCATTCTTACATTACTTCAGTTGCTAGTTTACTCTCATTCAAACACACACTTTACTTGCTTCATTTTCTCTCTCAATTTTCTCTACACTCTTGTAAACACTCTTGTAAGTAACTTGAACAAATCCTCTTTCTTTTTCTTGCAAGAACCGAAACATAGACTCTCATAATCATCATCATCTTTTGTTACTTGCTTGTTTGATTACTTGTTTGTTGTTGTTACTTTGTTACTTGTTATTATTTACTTACTAGTTTACAAGAATCAAACTTCTTAGTTTAATTCTTCTTTTATCTTGAATCTTCAAGAACATACAAGACATAAACTCTCTAGTTTATGATCTTCACTTAATACTTGTTCAAAGATTATAAAGTTCATGGTTGAAAGACATACTTGAAGTTCATGAAGTAAACTTTAAAGCTTACTTTCTAAAGATCAAACTTTGGTTTGAATCTTTAAAGTATGAACAACCATGAATAATTTACTTGTTTACTTAGTTTACTACTTCATTCTTGCACTTTAATTTCATGATTTATGTTCTTGTTGGTCAAATGTTACAAGTTAACTTTGATCTCATTAATCTTGAACTTAAGGTTAACTTTAAAGTTCAAGAACATATAAAGGAAACTTTTTAATTATAACTTTGTATACTTATGCTTGATCTAGACTTTTGAGTCTTGGATCTTCAAGATCTAACTAAGAACTATGTTCTACATTTTAAGATCTTGATTTCATAAGTTCATTTTCAAGTTTGTAACTTATTATTAGTCTTATAGTTCATGTAAGTGTCAAACCTAAGACTTTGATGTAACTTTGGTTCATCAAACTACATGCAACTCTTAAGTGAGTTGTGCTTCATGTCTTAGACTTGCACTAGGTTTATGATGGTCAAGACTTGGTTAAGATGATGTAGATACATCAATGAGTTGTACACTTGAAGCTATATGCATCAAGGATGAGAACCATGATGAACATCAAGCACCAAGACCACCGGAACCCTTTTAAACTTACTGTTTCTGTCCAAAAGCTACTGATCTGATGTTTCTGTAACATACCAGTAGACCTGGGCTGTTCTAATCTTGATTTTTAGATAGAAATTTTCGAGTAGATAATTTTTCATATAAGACTCGTCTTCATCCGAGTTACGGTTTAGGATTTATGGCCCTCCGATCGTCACTAGGTCTTTTAACGTTGTGCAGAAATTTCAGACCTACTCGCACTTATACCGTTGCCACGGTCAAACGAAGACGAGTTAGCTTCTGGAATTTTTACCACACTTAAACGACTCATATACAGAGCCATGGCCACTGGTCTTACCTCTGTTCGGTTTGTGTAAAGGCCGTGGTGACTGATCGAAGTCAGCCTTTGTTTTAAACTACTTTCATAAACGAAACCTACTTTACGTCTTTTGTTTGATGATGAATGATGATGACCTTTATGACCTTAAATACATACTTTTAAACCTATTAAGACGATTTACTGACTTAGTATTATTTGCCTTAGGTTGAGGACCTTCGGACCGATTACTTGCACACCTTTTCCGAACCGACTTTACGACTACATTATCATTGTGAGTTATAGCATTCCCTTTTTACTTTAACTTATTTTGGGAAATGAGAATACATGCGGATTTTATGTTTTACATACTAGGCACGAGTACTTAAACTTATATATGTGTGGGTTATATAACGGCAGAAACATTCTCTTTAGCTCGGTAACGTTTAATCATTGGTTTATGAACCGGTGAACGCGAATCTTAGATATGTATCCATAGGGTTTGACATCCCCACTCGGGCTAGTAGCGCTAGCATTTAACGAGTGTTTAATACTTCGTAGATATACGCACTTTCCAAGTGTACTTTCAGGGGGTATAAACGTTAAGTTAGTTGTAGCACTGAAATCTCGTGGCCTACTTACATTACTGTTATACTTAAACTATAGCTCACCAACCTTTGTGTTGACATTTTTAAGCATGTATTTCTCAGGTGCTTGAGGTTGCTTCCGCCGTGTACTAGTTTGTGTTGTAGACACCCGCTGCTTAGAGTTGTCAACGCATGAACTACTTTACTTTGCATTCAAACATTTGTACTTTTGAATTATGACTTGTAACGACCTTTGTGGTCACATACACTTATTTATTGCTTCTACTTAGTGAAGCATACTTTTGAATTGTAAAACTTTCGATGTTGGTTTGACATCACTTTTAATTATGAATGCAAACTCTTTTTGAAAACGCATATAGTACTTAACCTTGTAATGATCCTGTTGTTGATGGTCCGTACATGATGATTTGGTACGGGGCGTCACAAAATGAGCTTTGAGTTAAACTAGAGCAGTTGTACCAGGGCAAGGGCATCTCAAATCGGTTGTGTCTTAAAGACCAATTTCATACTCTGCGTATGGATGGGGGTTGAAAGATTTCAGATCATCTAAGTATTCTTAACGGTATTGTTTCTGAACTTGAAGCTATTGGAGTTAAAAGGGATGATGAAGATAAAGCTTTGAGGTTGATATTGTAGGATTAATGTGCAAGATACAACATATAACTATATGACCAACTTTATTTGAGCCTTCGGGGTCACACACATATACACCGAGACGTCAAATAATATATATATATATATATATATATATATATATATATATATATATATATATATATATATATATATGATGTATATATATTACTCAAGTAACAAAATAGTAAATCGAAATTAATTCATTTACTATTTATATGAATAGTAAATGAAACGAAATTAATTAATTTACTATTTACATTAAAGCGACATGATAGAAATTATTAATTATAAGTTACATAACATACCCCTAAAGTATTTGAGAAATACGACTTTTTAAAACCAAATCAAACGAAATATGATATTACAGACAAAGAAATCGAAAACAATATATTCTTTTGATTTGCTTTTTCTACCAAACAAACAGAGTATATCATATATTCATATATATATATATATATATATATATATATATATATATATATATATATATATATATATATATATATATATGATCATTGGGTTATGAGATCAGTAAGAGAGAAGAGGGGAAAAATAACATATTTGTTTTGCTTTCCTTTGATAAATCTCAACATACACATACAGAGTATTATCGATTAATGTATTAATATAATTGGATTATATTAATACGATATTTGAGTTTGGACTAGCATCCATTGACGGTCGTTTTGATGTGTAGTGTGGACTATCCAAAGAGGCGGTCATACTTTTGATCGTAAGTTTCTCTCCGTCTCATCAATTTCTCCAAGAAAGGTATATCGTTTACTCACTTTGTGAATTACATATTTTGACAGTTATTAGTGGTGTAACTGGATCTTTGGGATCGTTAATCATGTGCATGTTTTATTAAATTTAAATATATGAATATTTAATTTTGTAAATGGTTTATAAAATAATAATTGATTATTATTTTAATTATCCGCTGCGTTAATCTGACTTAAAAGTACACACGATTTTCCAACAGTGGTATCTGTGACGACCCGAAAATTTCTGACCAAATTTAAAACTTAATCTTTATATGATTTCGACACGATAACAAAGTCTGTTACGTTGCGTCTCAAAATTTTTGAACTGTTTTCATAAATACATTTAACTTTCGACCATTGCCGACGATTCACGAACATCAATTCATAAATAAATATGTACATATTTAAATATATAAATATATATATAATAATTTGAAATATTATATGATTTAGTTATTAAAATTAATTATGTAAAATAAAAATAAAAATGTGATATTATAATAATTATTATTTAAAACATATCTATATATATAAATAAAGTATATTAAATATATAATATGTGATCTTGAATTTATTTAGTAAACGACAGTAACACTCATTTGCCATTCGATGAATATTAAACAAGTTAAAAACGAACTTATGATAATATAAAAATTAACGTTAGTCCATAATTATGTTGTGTAAAATATAGGATTATTAGTTTAGACTTTTTGTTAAACTCAAGTGATTTACATTGAAGTTGTAAAAGTTGACACATATGCAAAATTTTATTAGGATTCAGTGGAACAATCACGTAGGCATATCAAAAGTTAGGTAGTGAATCAAATGTTCAATAGGAAAAGTGAGAAAATAGATTCGATACAGGTCAAGATATATACATTAAAATTTTAACTAAGTATATAATGTTTTGATGGCTACAACTAAAGAGAACTGTTTTACAGAGATAAATTATGATCAACTATGAATTTTCTTTGAATAGCCAATATAGTATGTTGGCGAAATATAATTATACATGTTTGATTAAAAACAATATGTTGATATTCAAAGATTTCAAGGACAAAATCACCTTTAGGGTGATATGTTATAACATTCGAAAATATTTTTATATCATCCAACGAGTATTTTATAATATGGTTAACTTTATTTGCATTGTTAGAGGATATTAGATGATCGATTAATATATATATATATATATATATATATACACACACACACACACGAGATACCTGAAGTTATAAGACTAAATTTATTCGTTTGATTTCAAAAAAAAAAAAAATACTCGAACTCGAGCTCAGCTCGATTCGGGCCTAAGTTTTTATGCTCGAGCTCGACATTTGAGGTTCGAGCTTGAACTCGTTTAGTAAACGAGTCCTAACATAAGCTCGAGTAGTTCACGAGCAGCTTAACTCATTTACAGCTGCCATAACTTAAAATTCGGTTTACAATAATATATCGAGCGTTCATATTTATTAGTTTCATTTTGAACTTGGCAAAGTAAAAGGTAATTATCTAATTTTTTAATAAACACTAACAAACTTACACTTCCGGGAATAAGTCAACAAAACAGATGGAGAAACGTGGATCAATCCCGTAATTATCGGCTTTATTTACAAAATCAATAAGCAATAATGAATTGAGATAAAATCCCATAATTATCGGTAGGTTTCTTTTTATTAGTACCAATTCCTTCTTCAATTACTCATTGAGCACTAATATATCTAAAATAGAATAAAATCTTCTTAAAAACTATATTCAATAGGTCACATAATATAGAGCTATGAGGCGTACAAAGAAAGAGGCCATGAAACCAAACAAGAATGTTAACTTTCATGTGTAGTTTCGACTACGAACTTGGCTCAATGTAAAGGTTCATGAATCCGAGGACAAACCTGCATTGTTCAGTTCCGTCGTATGCATATTTTTACTACAAAATATCGTATTGTGAGTTTCATTTGCTCCCTTTTTAATTGCTTTTACAATATGTATATATTTTTGGGCTGAGAATACATGCGCCGTTTTATAAATGTTTTACGAAATAGACACAAGTACTTAAAAATATATTCTACGTTGAGTTGTACCACTGGCATACTTCCCTGTAGCTTGGTAACTAATATTTACATGGGTATTGTAAACGCGAATCCTGTTGATAGATCTATCGGGCCTGACAACCCCAACCGGACTGGACGACTAGTATTCAACGGTTGCACAGTACTTCATTTCATTACTACACTTGGTACAGTGTAGGGAGATTTCATAATAAAGGGAATATGCGACGTTGATTAAATGTTAAGTATGGTTACCAAGTGCTCAACCACTTAGAATGCTTTACATACACTTGCGAGTGTATTATGTTTATGATTATGAAATCTTGTGGTCTATTGAAAATATTGATAATTGTTGTTACGATAAAACCTATGAACTCACCAACCTTTTGGTTGACACTTTTAAGCATGTTTATTCTCAGGTACGAATTAAGTTTTCCGCTGTGCATTTGCTCATTTTAAGGACATTACTTGGAGTCGATCATCGCAATGGAACCTAATGTTGATGACTTCGTCCAGATGGATTAGGACGGGTCTTTACAGTTGGTATCGGAGCGGTGGTCTTAGCGAACCAGGTCTTGCATTAGTGTGTCTAACCGATAGTTTTTTTAGATGAATTAGTGAGTCTGGACTTCGACCGTATCTGCATGTCAAAAGTTTTGCTTATCATTTTGTGTCGAAAACTACCTGCTTATCATCCTTAGAGCATCACTTGCTTATCGTCCTTAGTCTAGACACATCTTATTGCATGAATTGCATGATTAGTGTATAGTCAAAATTTATATCTTAGCATATCTGCTAATTCATATCTTAGCGTACCTGTTATTGTTACCGATGTCTGACAGTTTCCGTAGATTCCTCCGTAACTTATGGGATTTTAGTATTATATATACATATGTAAATTATGTATTGCAGGGTATTAATCTACATCCTATAATCTATTTCTTATCGAAAATCCTTCATCTGATCGTACGAGATGAATCCCTCAACCAGTTCGAGTCCCTCAGATTTCGATAGCTATTCCGACATGGATATTCACCTAAGCTTCGAAAGCGGTGTCACCAGAATGAATCAATCAATCAGCCATCCCCAATTCATCTGATGGGTTCGTAGACGACTTAACCGATGGAGATGTGAAGAAAGCGATCCTTTCCATCCACCACATTCCCCCCTTGGCAAAGAACCTGAAGCATTTACCGGCGACCCTAATCGAAACACCATTTCCACACTCATTTTCAGAGTATCTCGCCACGATTATATTCTATCTAAAATTCTAAACCTATTTCACCCGCTCGTTTCGACCGACAATCATCCCGAAATAATAGAAGAAGTCAACGAACTTCGAGCTCGAGTGCTAACCTTGGAGAATATGGTTCGAAACTTACAAGCACCAGCAGCATCACCGGCACTAACAGTACCACCAACATCAGTACCAGCAGCACCAGTATCACTAACCACAACATCCGCAACATACATCTCGACACCATAATCTATACCTCGAACATCAACATCATACTCACCATAGATACCAAGGTGTACCAACAATAATTAACGATGAAGTATTGATCCATAACTTCATTAATATTCTGCGAAGAATATGTGGTTCCTAATAATTTTAGAGATTACTTATTCTAGCGCAAACCGAAAAGCAAATGAGATTAATATCATATTAACTCATTAAATCCATGATTACATCTGAAGAAAATATATATGCAAGTATATTTTCATAAAGATTGTAATTAAAAATTCTTTCGTACAAACTGTTAATGATGAAAATATTTTAACGGGTAGGTAATACCCGAGGAATATTTAAGATTTCGCATTAATAAGTTACACTGTACATTCTTCGAATCTAATTCAACGGTCATTTACTATCCTTTTTACATTCACCGATATACAAATCTGTTCACCACAAAATGACCATTTTCATTCAAAATTCATATTTGGATTTTGACTTCTCAGAATCCAACAAGTGGCATAATGAAGAAAATATTGGACAAAATAAAATTTGTTAGAAACAAACAATTTAACTATGAGGAGAATTTTATTAAGAATCCACGCTAACTATTCCTAGCTAACTGAATACATTTAATTTATCGCAATTTATTTATCGCAATTTTACTTATCGTCATATAATTTCTGTTATTTATTTTACGCACCTTAAATATCGGGACACGTATACAAGGTTTTGACATATCATATCGACGCATCTATATATATTATTTGGAATAACCATAGACACTCTATATGCAGTAATGTTGGAGTTAGCTATACAGGGTTGAGGTTGATTATACAATAATATATATAGTTTGAGTTGTGATCGAGTCTGAGACATGTACACGGGTCAAGATAAGTATTAATTAATTCGAATATTATATAGTAAACTATATATGAATTATTATTTGTACACTGCTAACTGTGGACTATCAATATTGGACAATTTAAATGAATTAAAATATTGATTATAACCTATGAAACTAAACAATTCTTCAAGTTTGCCACTTGATTCCATCTTAAACCTCATTTGTATCTTGACGATTACAATCTGCGTTCAAATCTTTCATAATTCTTGAAAACACCTCAATCCAGAGAATGAACCAACCGCACTTCGTCCACGGAAGGAAAGATTTATGCAAATAGATATGCACCTGAAAAGAAAAAAAAAACTCTCGGAACCTGAGTAAACGTTTAACACGTATCTGTGCTAATTCCTTTACTGTTATTATTACCCAAAATAACTTTGCAGTTCTTTTTCAAAATAGCCAATTTTGTCACAGCTCCAGCAAATCAACTTCGACTTTTCGTTCGAAACAACCTTATTATCACCTTGATTTATATGCATGCTCTTTTATTATTACTGGAGAACCTTTCATATTCCACCATATTACCATGAGCGTTTAATCATCTAAAAACACAATTCTCCTGAAACCACCTCGGATTGATAACCGATGATTCAGATATCGTAGCATTAAATGCGGAGAAAATAGAAAAATGGTAGATGGTCTAAACGGTCAAAAGTTTGATGATAAAGAAAGGAGTGTTAGGAACGCTCGATAGAAAATATGGTACTGAAAAGAAAAAAAAAGATTTAGCGAACTATGAAGGAGACCAAGAACAAATACAAGGACCAAACTCTATATTCGAAAAATCCAAGTAACTCTGGACCCGATGAAATCTTTAAAGAATATCTTGCTCCGAAGTCATGTTAAAATCTTGCGGAAAATTTTTCTTCATCAACCTTCAAACTTATAAATTCCAAAATATCATCATAAATATCTTCGATATTTCTGAGGATATTTTCATAAATATTCTTGTTCGAAAATATCTACCTCTTCGTGTTTTCTGTATTCCATTGTATTGGAAACTTCTGTAAAATCTAAGTATAAATTATGAATGAATTGTGGAGAAGTGTTGGGAATTGAAGCATGGGTTAGTATAATATAATGACGCCCGGCCAACGTGATTATATTACAGTAGGTCATGCTGAATTTCTAATGTAACGTGATGATGGTTCACAGTAGATCATACCATCATCATGTGTCATGTTACATAACTCTTTCATTCTACTTAACTTCTGAACATA
Organism: Rutidosis leptorrhynchoides; assembly: GCF_046630445.1. Lineage (NCBI taxonomy): Eukaryota > Viridiplantae > Streptophyta > Magnoliopsida > Asterales > Asteraceae > Rutidosis > Rutidosis leptorrhynchoides. The sequence continues at coordinate 383,687,785 of NC_092334.1, forward strand.
TCAAGAAAATGTATTCTTGATGATTCTATCTACAGTGATGTTGATAAATTTGAAAATCAAATCGTGCTATCACGTTCCTTCCTGCTTAGAACATTATAATCATTCGAGACTCTATATCTATGAATTTTAGACCATTATTCGCTTCACTTAAAGTCGGAAAGAGAAAACAAAAGTATGAAACTCCAAAAATATAAGGGGGGATATAAAGCTCGATAACAACACATAAATTACAAACCGTGTATGTCAATGTATATCGCAACATAAAGACACGAGAGAATTAAAAACATTATAACCCCAAGGGCGAAGTAGAAGAAAACAGATTCCTCCGGTGGTAATTGGAAAAGGAGAATGATTGTTGCGATAGTGAGGATAAGAACAAGGATTAGAACTGGATTAAGCATTTTCACAATTTTTTGAATTTGGGAATTGAGTATAGGAGTGATAAAAGTAGATGAACGGGAGGTGTTCATTTATAGTAAAAATACCAGACAAAGAAATCGAGGCAGATCATCGCATTTAATTAAAGAGATCCTAATTTCCTCATTTACCAAAGAATCATATCTTATTTAGATTTCGAAGATTTTCTTTTAAATCCCTTGAATTCCGAAATTCAAACCAGATTACGTCAAAAGTTAAGACGCACCTTATTTTCTAAATTCAACCAAGACAACGTCAAAAGATAAGATGCAATTTATTTTCTAAATTCAACCATGACTAGTCAAAAGTTATGATAAAACTTGTCATTTTCATTTCACTATTTAGTGATAGCTTCACTCGTACTCTTCGAGTAATCGAATTGTTTTATCTATATTATTCAATAGTGATAAAACTCTAATTTTCAACTCTTATTCGTCATGAAAATACTCTTATTATTAGCCATGACGACCTCACTCAAATTTCGGGACGAAATTTATTTAACGGGTAGGTACTGTGACGACCCGGAAATTTCTGACCAAATTTAAAACTTAATCTTTATATGATTTCGACACGATAACAAAGTCTGTTACGTTGCATCTCAAAATTTTTGAACTGTTTTCATAAATACATTTAACTTTCGACCATTGCCGACGATTCACGAACATCAATTCATAAATAAATATGTACATATTTAAATATATAAATATATATATAATAATTTGAAATATTATATGATTTAGTTATTAAAATTAATTATGTAAAATAAAAATAAAAATGTGATATTATAATAATTATTATTTAAAACATATCTATATATATAAATAAAGTATATTAAATATATAATATGTGATCTTGAATTTATTTAGTAAACGACAGTAACACTCATTTGCCATTCGATGGATATTAAACAAGTTAAAAACGAACTTATGATAATATAAAAATTAACGTTAGTCCATAATTATGTTGTGTAAAATATAGGATTATTAGTTTAGACTTTTTGTTAAACTCAAGTGATTTACATTGAAGTTGTAAAAGTTGACACATATGCAAAATTTTATTAGGATTCAGTGGAACAATCACGTAGGCATATCAAAAGTTAGGTAGTGAATCAAATGTTCAATAGGAAAAGTGAGAAAATAGATTCGATACAGGTCAAGATATATACATTAAAATTTTAACTAAGTATATAATGTTTTGATGGCTACAACTAAAGAGAACTGTTTTACAGAGATAAATTATGATCAACTATGAATTTTCTTTGAATAGCCAATATAGTATGTTGGCGAAATATAATTATACATGTTTGATTAAAAACAATATGTTGATATTCAAAGATTTCAAGGACAAAATCACCTTTAGGGTGATATGTTATAACATTCGAAAATATTTTTATATCATCCAACGAGTATTTTATAATATGGTTAACTTTATTTGCATTGTTAGAGGATATTAGATGATCGATTAATATATATATATATATATATATATATATATATATATATATATATATACACACACACACACGAGATACCTGAAGTTATAAGACTAAATTTATTCGTTTGATTTCAAAAAAAAAAAAAAATACTCGAACTCGAGCTCAGCTCGATTCGGGCCTAAGTTTTTATGCTCGAGCTCGACATTTGAGGTTCGAGCTTGAACTCGTTTAGTAAACGAGTCCTAACATAAGCTCGAGTAGTTCACGAGCAGCTTAACTCATTTACAGCTGCCATAACTTAAAATTCGGTTTACAATAATATATCGAGCGTTCATATTTATTAGTTTCATTTTGAACTTGGCAAAGTAAAAGGTAATTATCTAATTTTTTAATAAACACTAACAAACTTACACTTCCGGGAATAAGTCAACAAAACAGATGGAGAAACGTGGATCAATCCCGTAATTATCGGCTTTATTTACAAAATCAATAAGCAATAATGAATTGAGATAAAATCCCATAATTATCGGTAGGTTTCTTTTTATTAGTACCAATTCCTTCTTCAATTACTCATTGAGCACTAATATATCTAAAATAGAATAAAATCTTCTTAAAAACTATATTCAATAGGTCACATAATATAGAGCTATGAGGCGTACAAAGAAAGAGGCCATGAAACCAAACAAGAATGTTAACTTTCATGTGTAGTTTCGACTACGAACTTGGCTCAATGTAAAGGTTCATGAATCCGAGGACAAACCTGCATTGTTCAGTTCCGTCGTATGCATATTTTTACTACAAAATATCGTATTGTGAGTTTCATTTGCTCCCTTTTTAATTGCTTTTACAATATGTATATATTTTTGGGCTGAGAATACATGCGCCGTTTTATAAATGTTTTACGAAATAGACACAAGTACTTAAAAATATATTCTACGTTGAGTTGTACCACTGGCATACTTCCCTGTAGCTTGGTAACTAATATTTACATGGGTATTGTAAACGCGAATCCTGTTGATAGATCTATCGGGCCTGACAACCCCAACCGGACTGGACGACTAGTATTCAACGGTTGCACAGTACTTCATTTCATTACTACACTTGGTACAGTGTAGGGAGATTTCATAATAAAGGGAATATGCGACGTTGATTAAATGTTAAGTATGGTTACCAAGTGCTCAACCACTTAGAATGCTTTACATACACTTGCGAGTGTATTATGTTTATGATTATGAAATCTTGTGGTCTATTGAAAATATTGATAATTGTTGTTACGATAAAACCTATGAACTCACCAACCTTTTGGTTGACACTTTTAAGCATGTTTATTCTCAGGTACGAATTAAGTCTTCCGCTGTGCATTTGCTCATTTTAAGGACATTACTTGGAGTCGATCATCGCAATGGAACCTAATGTTGATGACTTCGTCCAGATGGATTAGGACGGGTCTTTACAGTATCCGAGCCAGGTTTTACACCATCTTAATTGTCGCGTGATTTTCTTTAGATTTAGCTTTGTGGTGAATTGGTAAGAGTCAAAACCTTTATGGTTTTGAAAGTCAACTTTGTTGATTACCTCGTGACGCATGAATAAGATCTGAAAAAAAGTCACTGTTATAAATTTTGAATTTATTTATTATGGCTTGAATAATTGTTGTTTATTTCATTCCATGGTTGTACACATGCATTGTAACCATGGACAAGCCATATGTAGGTTTTAATAATGTAGTTATTAAAAATTATGATTGCACACATAGCCCATAATGCCCCAACCTATGTATGATTGTTGTGATTGTTGATTACGGCAATATTAAGTCATATTGATTATTTATTTTTTATAAGAAATGCCATTTTGAAGCCAAAGTTGTATTATATTTATTTTTCATTTTCATAGTATTGTATTTAAGTTTATTCTAAATTGTAAAAGTATTAGATTAGTTATATTTTTCAATTTTAAATAAATGTAATAAGATGAAGATTAAAGATAAAGATGTAACGTGAAGTTTGACTTAGAAGATGGTGAACATGTCAAGTTGACAATGATGGCGTTTGTCAAGTTTTCACTTGATTCTTGAATTAAGTGGGAACTACGATATTACCCTTAGTTTGACCTCTTGATCTCATGTCGGCTCATGGGATCAAGCATAGGATTTTTAGGCTAGGCTGTGTGTGTGTGATGCATGGTTGTGTTTTAATTTTGCATTTATATATAATTGTTGATTAGAATATATATGCTAAACTAGTTTATAACCCGCGAATTCACGGGGCTATTAAAAAGAATATTTTTGAAGCCGATTATAGTTGCATAATGTTCATTTATATTTACATTCAATAAACAACTTCCTTGAGAAAAAATCTGAATGTCTGAACCTGTAAGTATAGTATGTTAGAAATAAATTAATACTAATACCTCAAAGACGAATTAACATGTTAAAAATAGTTATTAAATGTAGTAGAAAAAGTTATATAACACAGTTGTCACCATGTTTACCTTGAAGACAAATGGATTGTTGTACATTCAAAGTACCTTAATTACATAACATATGATGTCTAAAGTTATGTTCCCAAACATAATGGTATTTTGCTATTGACGAATAACTATCAATGTACGATGAAACTCATCTATTAAATTTAACACTATGGGAATACTTTCAATGTCTGGGCATACAACCAGGAAACACTCTTTTTTAAAACCTATGCTAATTGGCTTTCAAACAATATAAACGATGTTGTTCCAGACTTGTCTTCAAATGCTATGACAACTCGAATCCCGAAAGGTCAAAAAACAAAAAAAAAATCAACAGTATGTTTATTCGAAACTTACTTTGGATATACTAAGTTTGTCGTATTATAGTTCGAACATTCCCCAACATTTCAGAATTTGGACCAACAATCTTTCTACCGGCCATGGACCCACATTTATTGCACCCATAACCAAACCACCGCTCATCAGCCAATGTCCTTAGAATAATAGCTTTAGCAACACAAGATTTTACCTATAGTCAAATTAGAATAAGTTAGTAATTATATATGTGATAGGTTTGAGTCCATTTGACCAAGACCTTCACCCATATATTCACATAGGGACGCGACTGATCATTCAAGTATTTCAAAGAAGTGAACACTACCACATCAGACATTACAAGATAGTTAGTTGTAGGTTATTATTGAAATATGTTTTTAGTATGATTTTTCCGGAGAGGAAATGCTTTGTGAATGGATACATAACCATATGTGCCTTTGTTATTTATAGATGAGGCTGGCGTAGTTTGAAATTTTAGCGCCCTCAAAAATGGGAGAGATTTTGTAGCATATTACTAATCCATAAATTATGTTTGGGGTCATATGTATCATTATCAATTAGGCAAATTTGAATTTGTGATCTTGAAATTTGTTAGTATTAACAAATTATGCTATATTTATGGGATGCAATCATATACATATGAATGAATGTAATGTATATGACATAATTTTCTGTTTCACCCAAATATCTGTTGTATATACCTCTTGACATTCATATGTACGTATTATATTATATATTATATATGTACATATATGACAATAATCTATCTATTATTAAAATACATATGTACGTATTATATGTTATGTATGTACATATATCTATATCATATAGTTATTACGATAATAACCAGTATGGCCCATTTAGTTAGTTCCCTCTGTATCTAATGCTTTTATGAGCCATTTGACCCATTTTTTATTGAGTTTTTATCTTATATATCCTTGATAACTTCTATAATTACATATAAATCCACCTAAATAGCATAATATCACATTTACCTTTTTCAAACATTTAAACACTACACATATGTTGTTAAGTCAAACCTAACATACATTAGAACCTAAAATTTTTTTGATCTCTAATAACGAAAATTTGATCACACAAGTTTTCTTCACACCTGTCGATGATTCCTCCCTACCTTCGAGACTTTAAGGTGAGGATAATTCATAATTTATTAAACTTATTGATTTGTATTGGAGTGTTCATTATTTGTGTATATGTTTACCTAATCGCAATGATTTTCATGATAGTCCACAATAGAAACAAAAATTGATAAGGCTGCTATTTTTTCCATGAATGGGTCGTGTTCACCACTTGATTTTTTACCGATTCAATATGATGATATACATAGTGATACATAGTCTACATAGTCTTATGCTAGTTAACATGGTAATTCATGTATTATTGTTGCACATAACTAAGTTCATGAAATAAAATTCTATTGCTTTTCATAAAAAAATACACAACAAGGATCATCTATAGTTAATTTGTTTCAACTATATAGCTATTGTTATGCGGCTACACATTTCAGGGGTAAAATTGAATTTTAATTTTGTAGAATTGATCTTTTAAAGAAAAGGATAAATATGAGAGTCTTAATATTTATACTGGATATATTTGATATTATGTTATTTAGTTGGATATATATGTTATTTTCAAGATTAGGAGGGACGTATATGTTATTCACTCTTTTTTATTTATAAATAAATATTTACCCAAACCGACCAATTTAATGAGTCAAGGTTGTCACCTCTAAAAGTAATAAATGAATACAAATAGGAAATGAAATGTACCTTGAGGATACTGAGCGGCCCATGGATTTTAAACAAGCTAGCTTCTAAACCATCAACTTCAAAATAAGCATCAGCAGCTGCGACAAACTCTTTTTGATTACTCGATTCCATTGCATGAACCCATCTCGAGTTACCTAAAAACCGCAATATGTAAATAGGAATAGTTTTAGAACGATAGACACGAACCCAAGCCAGTTGCAAATAAGATTGTATTCAATTGAACCTCCACCCGCAACCACCTAATCAAACTGTATCCACACGTCTATAAACATAAACATATTTTTTACATATATTACAATTATATTTATAACCATAATAAGTACGTGGAGATATTACTGTTTATAAATTCAAGGGTTCTCTTAATGATGCAATGCATAAAGCATAGTGCAAAGCCCTGTCCATCTCATCAATCATATAGTCATGTGCATCTCAATAGCAACCTTCTTCTGGACTGACTCAATTTTCTGAAATAAGAAGATCTTTGCAGATATGAATTTCATAACAATGAGAACCATAACTAAAAAAAACTATTACCTTGAATTCTCTGAACTATTAGCTTTGTCTCAATAGCAACCTTCTTCTGGTCTGACTCAATTTTCTGAAATATAAATATCTTGAACCTACTATCGCCAAATATTTTTAGTATTACTTTTCCAAGTTTTCTGATCAGTTTGTACTCGAATAGGTGTCCAGAGCTATGCAAATAACATAACCAGATACTGATGAGCTCAATGTAGCTCCACCATTAAATTAAAGAATTGTAAATATTAGCAATTATGAACAATTAATTTAAAAAACAAAATAAAAACTCCCCAAAAAATAATTACCTTGGATTCAATAATTCAAGCGTATTAATACATCGTTTGTAGAAAAACATCTTCCGAAGAATGAATGTAATTTCATCATCGCGGTTATGATTATCGGTATTAGGGCACGTATGATATTTGGCCTTGGGGTTTTTCATATCTACTCGTTCTCATGAACTGGTACCGTAAAAAATTGCTTGAACAACGATGAAGTCTTCTTATTTTTGAAAGAATGAAGAAGAACATCAATTTGATTTCTAGATGATAATGGTTCGTGTTTGATTGTTGAAGGAACAAATTAGGGAGTCGTGAATAATTGTAGTAGGGTTTTTTTTTTTAATTAGGGACAAAGGTGTAAATTTCATCCTCGCGTGACGTATATCGGGGGTTAGTTACATATCATTTTTTTTTCACGGCTGAGATCAAATCAATTTTTCTCGTCCAAGGAGAGAGGCTTTGCCCCCATGTAGGTTTTTTCAAATTAGAGTGATGTAATAAAAGTTTTGTTATAAAAGAGAAAAGAGAAAGAGATGTTTTTGATGAAAACATTATATAAAACCGGTAACGAGTTTTAAATATTAAAATTGATGATTTTAAAAGGTTAAACTCTAACGAGTTTAAAGTTAAATAATTTTGAGACTCAAGTTATATATGTTTTTGATGAAAACATTAAATAAAACTCTAAACGAGTTTCAAAGATTAAAATTGATGATTTTAAAATAAGTTAAACTCTAACGAGTTTAATGTTAAATGATTTTGAAAGTCAAATAATATATATGGACGACATCTTTTAGAACTGTTTTAAAACGATACACGTTTGTGTATTTGTTATTTTTATATCCTATAAATTAAATAACAAATTAGATCACAAACATAATCGACATATACAATTGGTTAAAATGTTTTTTAACTAATAGTGTAGCGAATCTCGTGTGCATGCATTATTCGTTGACACAAACTTTTTCCAAAATACCCGTCAAATTTAAGTCATGCCATCCAATGAGCTTGCAAACACTCCTCGTTATTTTTCTGATCTAGTGAGACTATGCTGAATTATAGCCACAAGGTGGATTTTTCGATCTAGTGAGACTAGCGTGAATTTTCACTGTTTCCAAATTGGACGACTTAATCGTATTCACGGTGAGACCTGAGTTCGAGGCAATGATGGGACAAACATGACATTAGATAATAGTGGTTTGTTGGACTACAAATATCTCTAGGTCCCATAAAGATCTAAGAGTTGTACTTGTAATGCAATTGGTACTCGCTACCTATCAATAGACTCCATAACTGCTAGCTGATCAATAGATGTAGCTATGGAACCTCTTTGTAGATCTTAGGCTTTCGTAAATTAATTGTTTTTTAAAAAATATTATAAAAACTTGGGTAGTTAATTTATTAAAGCTCAATATCGAAAATACTAAATTGAATCTTATATCTGTTGTAGATGTCAAATAATCAAAACGTAAACCAAAACACACTTCCTTCTTTGTTGGAGAAGGATAAACTCAATGTTCAAACTTCCTAGACTGGCACTGCAACCTGAAAATTGTTCTCAAGCATAATTGAAAGTTGAATAAAGTTTAGAACCCATATCCTTTCTTCCTGTTGTGGCAGTTGCTGCTGCTCAGCAAAATGATTATCGAATGTTGTTCGTTGATCAGGAAGAAATAGGGTTGAAGGGTGAAAAAGAATAAGCCGAATACTTTGTGGAAGGAAAATGACAAATCATTTGCTAGGAAAAATATTCCACCTTCCAAGAAGGAAATTTCATGACCCGTCCTAATCCATCTGGACGAATACATTACATTTGGTTACATCGCGAGGTACTTGACCTCTATATGAAACATTTTACAAATATTGCATTCGTTTTTAAAAGACAAACTTTCATTACATCGACAGTTGACGGCATGCATACCATTTCATAATATATCCAACTATAATTGACTTAGTTATAATCTTGATGAACTCGATGACTCGAATGCAACGTCTTTTGAAACATGTCATGAATGACTCCAAGTAATATCCCTAAAATGAGCAAATGCACAGCGGAAGATTTCTCTCATACCTGAGAATAAACAAGCTTAAGAGTGTCAACCAAAAGGTTGGTGAGTTCATAGGTTTATCATAAAACAATAAAATTCATCATTTTGATTGACCACAAGATTTAAATCCTGCATGGTACAAATGGGCCCGAATCCTATACCCACCTGTAATGTACATGCGATATCTTTTAAATACAGTACATCTTTCTCGTGTACGAAATCATCTTTCATAAATCTTAGTAACCGTACACATATCTTGTGCACAAAAATAACATACACATAACCTGTGTATAAAATCATTCTCTCGATACATAACATTCACTTTTCATTGCTTTCATAACTTGGCTTGGTAACCGACCTTAACATATAATGCGCATAATAATATCCCCAAAACAGAACATCTCGTCTGTATAATAATCATATAAACTTCAAAGTACTAAACACCACGCCCACTAGCCCTTCCATCTAGTGAACATTCTGGGTGGGGGTGTTAAACCCGGTAGCTACCTTTAGGATTCGCGTGAATTAGGGTCATACCCGATTCTAATTCTTAAGTTACCAAGCAATAATAATCAGGGGAAAAATATTCATATCAATTGTGGCAATTATCACGTCCACATAATTCAATGGTGGCAATTATCACGTCCACATAATTCATTCGAGGAATGTTTTGCTTGTGTCTATCTCGTCAAACATTTATAAAAGCATTTCATGTATTCGCAGTTCAAAATGTATTTCAAAAGCATTCAATAAAGCAGTTGTAAAAGTAGCGCATGTATTCTCAGTCCCAAAAATGTAAAGAGTAAAATGGAGCAAATGAACTCACATATTGTATTTTGTAGTAAAAATACATATAACGACATTGAACAATGCAGGGTTGGCCTCGAATTCACGAACCTATATCATTTGTATATTTATTAATATACATAATTGAAATCGAACAAATATATATATAATATTAGTGATATACTTGTTATTTTAATAAATTATGTGTTTCATTAATAACTTAATTAAATGTATTTATTTTATATACTTTAAATAAAATGTTAATATAGTTTAGTTAAGTATATTTCTATATGACTAATTTTTATTGTAGTAATTATATTAATATTAGTAGTAATATTGATACTAATAATAATATGATTCTTATAAAATAATAATGATACTAGTAATAATAAAAATGATAATAATAATAATAATAATGTAAAAATAATAATATTAATGTTAAAAATAATAATAATAATAATAATAGTGAAAATAAAATAATAATGACAAAAAAATAATAATGATAATTCTAATAATAATGTTAATAATAATAATAATATATTTATCTTTATCAATATTAGTTTATGTATATAAAGATTATACTTATCATTACCATGTATCATGTTATACTTAGGGTTATATTCCTAATAACATACCTATAATTATAGTCATGGCTAATCATGTAAATCATAATTTTAGTATCTATACTAGTGACATAATAATAATACTAATGATGATAAAATAATAATAATAATAATAATAATAATAATAATAATAATAATAATAATAATGTACTTAGGTTAATAATAATAATAATAATAATAATAATAATAATAATAATAATAATAATAATAATAATAATAATAATAATAATAATAATAATAATAATGATAATAATAAGAATGATAATGATAATAATAAAAGTAATAAAGAGTATACCCTTAGGATCTTTTTCTAAAAAGAAAAGCCCGAGACGGGGCTCGAACTCGCGACCTCACCTTAATTCGAAAACACCCCACACCACTCCTCTACCCCAGCTTTTTTTTAATTATAATCCCAGCCAAATACTATTTAACCTGTAGTGACCCGAACTTTTCCGAACCTTTCTATGATTATATGTTTAATGAAAACTATATTTACATGATTAAATGTTTCCAACATGTTAAGCAATCAAACTTGTTAAGACTTGGTTAATTGAAACGGAAATTTTGTAAACGTCTGATTACCCAGTTTGACCAATGATTCACGAACGCTATAAGTTGTATATGACATGATGATACATAAATGAATAAATATATATGTTTAACATGATATAATGATCATCAAGTATCTCATTAAAAATAGTAACAATAAGTTATATACTTAAAAAGGAGACTATTGACGTATGAAACTCGAAACGATACATATAACTATTATCGTTATAACCACGTCTTACTAAATATATATGAAGCATATTAATACATTGTTATATTATATATAACATGATAATATGATAATTAAATATATCATTAAGTGTATTAACAATGAACTACATAAGTAAAAACAAGACTACTAACTTAAGGATTTCGAAACGAGACATATATGTAACGATTATCGTTGTAACGACATTTAAATGTATATATCATATTAAGATATATTAATATATCATAATATCATGATAATATAATAATTTAAAATCTCATTTGATATTATAAACTTTGGGTTAACAACATTTAACAAGATCGTTAACCTAAAGGTCTCAAAACAACACTTACATGTAATGACTAACGATGACTTAACGACTCAGTTAAAATGTATATACATGTAGTGTTTTAATATGTATTCATACACTTTTGAAAGACTTCAAGACACTTATCAAAATACTTCTACTTAACAAAAATGCTTACAATTACATCCTCGTTCAGTTTCATCAACAATTCTACTCGTATGCACCCGTATTCGTACTCGTACAATACACAGCTTTTAGATGTATGTTGTAGTGACCCGAACTTTTCCATGTTTATATATATTAATTGAGATTGATATTTACATGATTAAATGTTTCCAACATGTTAAGCAATCAAACTTGTTAAGACTTGATTAATTGAAATATGTTTCATATAGACAATTGACCACCCAAGTTGACTGGTGATTCACGAACGTTAAAACTTGTAAAAACTATATGATGACATATATATGGATATATATATATAGTTAACATGATACTATGATAAGTAAACATATCATTAAGTATATTAACAATGAACTACATATGTAAAAACAAGACTACTAACTTAATGATTTTTAAACGAGACATATATGTAACGATTATCGTTGTAAAGACATTTAATGTATATATATCATATTAAGAGATATTCATACATGATAATATCATGATAATATAATAATTTAAAATCTCATTTGATATTATAATAATTAATTTCAGCAGATTATATATGCCGGAATCGAGAAATTAAACTGGGTAGCGAAATATTTAAGATTGATTTGATACCAGTAGAGTTAGGGAGTTTTGATGTAATAGTTGGCATGGACTGGCTGAAGAAGGTGAAAGCAGAGATCGTATGTTATAAGAAGGAGAACCCTTAATGGTGTACGGAGAAAAGGGCAACACGAAGCTACATCTTATTAGTAATTTGAAGGCACAAAAACTAATAAGAAAAGGTTGCTATGCTGTTCTAGCACATGTCGAGAAAGTACAAACTGAAGAAAAGAGCATCAATGATGTTTTTGTCGCAAAAGAATTTTTCGATGTATTTCCGAAAGAATTACCAGGACTACCTCCACATCGATATGTTGAATTTCAAATAGATCTTGTACCAGGAGCTGCACCAATAGCTCGTGCTCCTTACAGACTCGCACCCAGCGAGATGAAAGAACTGCAAAGCCAACTGCAAGAACTATTAGAACGTGGTTTCATTCAACCAAGCACATCACCATGGGGAGCTCCTATTTTGTTTGTCAAGAAGAAAAATGGTACATTTAGGTTGTGTATTGACTACAGAGAGTTGAACAAACTTACCATCAAAAACCGTTATCCACTGCCGAGAATTGACGACTTATTTGATCAACTACAAGGCTCATCGGTTTATTCGAAGATCGATTTACGTTCTGGATATCATCAAATGCGAGTAAAGGAGGATGATATTCCAAAAACTGCTTTTAGGACGCGTTATGGTCATTACGAGTTTATGGTTATGCCGTTTGGATTGACTAACGCACCAGCTGTGTTCATGGACCTTATGAACCGAGTGTGTGGGCCATATCTTGACAAGTTTGTCATTGTTTTCATCGATGACATACTTATTTACTCAAAGAATGATCAAGAGCATGAAGAACATTTGAGAAAATTGCTAGAAGTATTGAGGAAAGAAAAACTGTACGCTAAGTTTTCAAAGTGTGCATTTTGGTTGGAAGAAGTTCAATTCCTCGGTCACATAGTGAACAAAGAAGGTATCCAGGTGGACCCGGCAAAGATCGAAACTGTTGAAAAGTGGAAAACCCCAAAAACTCCGAAGCATATACGTCAATTTTTAGGATTGGCTGGTTACTACAGAAGATTCATCCAAGATTTCTCCAAAATAGCAAAACCCTTGACTGCATTAACGCATAAAGGGAATAAATTTGAAGGCGTTTCAGTTATTGAAGAAAAAGCTAACTACGGCACCTATATTGTCATTGCCTGAAGGGAATGATGATTTTGTGATATATTGTGACGCCTCAAAGCAAGGTCTCGGTTGTGTATTAATGCAACGAATGAAGGTAATTGCTTATGCGTCTAGACAATTGAAGATTCACGAGCAAAATTATACGACGCATGATTTGGAATTAGGCACAGTTGTTTTTGCATTAAAGACTTGGAGGCACTACTTATATGGGGTCAAAAGTATTATATATACCGACCACAAAAGTCTTCAACACATATTTAATCAGAAACAACTGAACATGAGGCAGTGTAGGTGGATTGAATTGTTGAATGATTATGACTTTGAGATTCGTTACCACCCGGGGAAGGCAAATGTGGTAGCCGACACCTTGAGTAGAAAGGACAGAGAACCCATTCGAGTAAAATCTATGAATATAATGATTCACAATAACCATACTACTCAAATAAAGGAGGCGCAACAAGGAGTTTTAAAAGAGGGAAATTTAAAGAATGAAATACCCAAAGGATCGGAGAAGCATCTTAATATTCGGGAAGATGGAACCCAGTATAGGGCTGAAAGGATTTGGGTACCAAAATTTGGAGATATGAGAGAAATGGTACTTAGAGAAGCTCATAAAACCAGATACTCAATACATCCTGGAACGGGGAAGATGTACAAGGATCTCAAGAAACATTTTTGGTGGCCAGGTATGAAAGCCGATGTTGCTAAATACGTAGGGGAATGTTTGACGTGTTCTAAGGTCAAAGCAGAGCATCAGAAACCATCAGGTATACTTCAACAACCCGAAATCCCGGAATGGAAATGGGAAAACATTACCATGGATTTCATCACTAAATTGCCAAGGACTGCAAGTGGTTTTGATACTATTTGGGTAATAGTTGATCGTCTCACCAAATCAGCATACTTCCTGCCAATAAAAGAAGATGACAAGATGGAGAAGTTAGCACGACTGTATTTGAAGGAAGTCGTCTCCAGACATGGAATACCAATCTCTATTATCTCTGATAGGGATGGCAGATTTATTTCAAGATTCTGGCAGACATTACAGCAAGCATTAGGAACTCGTCTAGACATGAGTACTGCCTATCATCCACAAACTGATGGGCAGAGTGAAAGGACGATACAAACACTTGAGGACATGCTACGAGCATGTGTTATTGATTTCAGAAACAGTTGGGATCGACATCTACCGTTAGCAGAATTTTCCTACAACAATAGCTACCATTCAAGCATTGAGATGGCTCCGTTTGAAGCACTTTATGGTAAAAAGTACAGGTCTCCGATTTGTTGGAGTGAAGTGGGGGATAGACAGATTACGGGTCCGGAGATAATACAAGAAACTACTGAGAAGATCATCCAAATTCAACAACGGTTGAAAACCGCCCAAAGTCGACAAAAGAGCTACGCCGACATTAAAAGAAAAGATATAGAATTTGAAATTGGAGAGATGGTCATGCTTAAGGTTGCACCTTGGAAAGGTGTTGTTCGATTTGGTAAACGAGGGAAATTAAATCCAAGGTATATTGGACCATTCAAGAGTATTGATCGTGTCGGACCAGTAGCTTACCGACTTGAGTTACCTCAACAACTCGCGGCTGTACATAACACTTTCCACGTCTCGAATTTAAAGAAATGTTTTGCTAAAGAAGATCTCACTATTCCGTTGGACGAAATCCAAATCAATGAAAAACTTCAATTCATTGAAGAACCCGTTGAAATAATGGATCGTGAGGTCAAGAGACTTAAACAAAACAAGATACCGATTGTTAAGGTTCGATGGAATGCTTGTAGAGGACCCGAGTTCACCTGGGAACGAGAAGATCAGATGAAGAAGAAGTACCCGCACTTATTTCCAGAAGATGAGCCAACACCTCCAATCGCTTAAAATTTCGGGACGAAATTAATTTAACGGGTAGGTACTGTAGTGACCCGAACTTTTCTGAACCTTTCTATGATTATATGTTTAATGAAAACTATATTTACATGATTAAATTTTTCCAACATGTTAAGCAATCAAACTTGTTAAGACTTGGTTAATTGAAACGGAAATTTTGTAAACGTCTGACTACCCAGTTTGACCAATGATTCACGAACGCTATAAGTTGTATATGACATGATGATACATAAATGAATAAATATATATGTTTAACATGATATAATGATCATCAAGTATCTCATTAAGTTATATACTTAAAAAGGAGACTATTGACGTATGAAACTCGAAATGATACATATAACGATTATCGTTATAACCACGTCTTACTAAATATATATGAAGCATATTAATACATTATTATATTATATATAACATGATAATATGATAATTAAATATATCATTAAGTGTATTAACAATGAACTACATAAGTAAAAACAAGACTACTAACTTAAGGATTTCGTAACGAGACATATATGTAACGATTATCGTTGTAACGACATTTAAATGTATATATCATATTAAGATATATTAATATATCATAATATCATGATAATATAATAATTTAAAATCTCATTTGATATTATAAACTTTGGGTTAACAACATTTAACAAGATCGTTAACCTAAAGGTCTCAAAACAACACTTACATGTAACGACTAACGATGACTTAACGACTCAGTTAAAATGTATATACATGTAGTGTTTTAATATGTATTTATACACTTTTGAAAGACTTCAAGACACTTACTAAAATACTTCTACTTAACAAAAATGCTTACAATTACATCCTCGTTCAGTTTCATCAACAATTCTACTCGTATGCACCCGTATTCGTACTCGTACAATACACAGCTTTTAGATGTATGTACTATTGGTATATACACTCCAATGATCAGCTCTTAGCAGCCCATGTGAGTCACCTAACACATGTGGGAACCATCATTTGGAAACTAGCATGAAATATCTCATAAAATTACAAAAATATGAGTAATCATTCATGACTTATTTACATGAAAACAAAATTACATATCCTTTATATCTAATCCATACACCAACGATCAAAAACAACTACAAACACTTTCATTCTTCAATTTTCTTCATCTAATTGATCTCTCTCAAGTTCTAACTTCAAGTTCTAAGTGTTCTTCAAAAATTCTACAAGTTCTAGTTACATAAAATCAAGAATACTTTCAAGTTTGCTAGCTCACTTCCAATCTTGTAAGGTGATCATCCAACCTCAAGAAATCTTTGTTTCTTACAGTAGGTTATCATTCTAATACAAGGTAATAATCATATTCAAACTTTGGTTCAATTTCTATAACTATAACAATCTTATTTCAAGTGATGATCTTACTTGAACTTGTTTTCGTGTCATGATTCTGCTTCAAGAACTTCGAGCCATCCAAGGATCCGTTGAAGCTAGATCCATTTTTCTATTTTCCAGTAGGTTTACCCAAGGAACTTAAGGTAGTAATGATGTTCATAACATCATTCGATTCATACATAAAAAGCTATCATATTCAAAGTGGTAAACTAGTAATCACTAGAACATAGTTTAGTTAATTCTAAACTTGTTCGCAAATAAAATTAATCCTTCTAACTACAATTTTAAAATCAACTATACACATGATCTATATCTATATGATATGCTAACTTAATGATTTAAAACCCGGAAATACGATAAACACCATAAAACCGGATTTACGCCGTCGTAGTTACAACCGGGGGCTGTTTTGGTTTGGATAATTAAAAACTATGAAAAAAAACTTTGATTTAAAAGCTATACTTCTGGGAAAATGATTTTTCTTATGAACATGAAACCATATCCAAAAATCATGGTTAAACTCAAAGTGAAAGTATGTTTTTCAAAACAGTCATCAAGATGTCGTTCTTTCGACAGAAATGACTACCTCTTTCAAAAATGACTTGTAACTTGTATTTCTGACTATAAACCTATACCTTTTCTGTTTAGTTTCATAAAGTCAAGTTCAATACGAAACCGTGGCCGCTTAAATCACTCAAAACGGATTAGAAACGAAGAAATGGCGAGCAAAACAAAATTGGTAAAAACTACTCATATTAGCTACGTGAAAATTGGTAACAAATCTATTCCAACCATAACTTAATCAACTTGTATTGTATATTATGTAATCTTGAGATACCATAGACACGTATACAATGTTTCGACCTATCATGTCGACACATCTATATATATTTCGGAACAACCATAGACACTCTATATGTGAATGTTGGAGTTAGCTATACAGGGTTGAGGTTGATTCCAAAATATATATAGTTTGAGTTGTGATCAATACTGAGATATGTATACACTGGGTCGTGGATTGATTCAAGATAATATATATCGATTTATTTATGTACATCTAACTGTGGACAACTAGTTGTAGGTTACTAACGAGGATAGCTGACTTAATAAACTTAAAACATCAAAATGTATTAAAAGTGTTGTAAATATATTTTGAACATACTTTGATATATATGTACATATTTGTTATAGGTTCGTGAATCGACCAGTGGCCAAGTCTTACTTCCCGAGGAAGTAAAAAAATCTGTAAAAGTGAGTTATAGTCCCACTTTTAAAATCTAATATTTTTGGGATGAGAATACATGCAGGTTTTTATAAATGATTTACAAAATAGACACAAGTACGTGAAACTACATTCTATGGTTGAATTATTGAAATCGAATATGCCCCTTTTTATTAAGTCTGGTAATCTAAGAATTAGGGAACAGACACCCTAATTGACGCGAATCCTAAAGATAGATCTATTGGGCCTAACAAACCCCATCCAAAGTACCGGATGCTTTAGTACTTCGAAATTTATATCATATCCGAAGGGTGTCCCGGAATGATGGGGATATTCTTAAATATGCAACTTGTTAATGTCGGTTACCAGGTGTTCACCATATGAATGATTTTTATCTCTATGTATGGGATGTGTATTGAAATATGAAATCTTGTGGTCTATTATTATGATTTGATAATATATAGGCTAAACCTATAACTCACTAACATTTTTGTTGACGTTTTAAGCATATTTATTCTCAGGTGATTATTAAGAGCTTCCGCTGTCACATACTTAAATAAGGACGAGATTTGGAGTCCATGCTTGTATGATATTGTGTAAAAACTGCATTCAAGAAACTTATTTCGTTGTAACATATTTGTATTGTAAACCATTATGTAATGGTCGCGTGTAAACAGGATATTTTAGATTATCATTATTTGATAATCTACGTAAAGCTTTTTAAACCTTTATTGATGAAATAAAGGTTATGGTTTGTTTTAAAATGAATGCAGTCTTTGAAAAACGTCTCATATAGAGGTCAAAACCTCGCAACGAAATCAATTAATATGGAACGTTTTTAATCAATAAGAAAGGGACATTTCATAACCCATCTCTCGGTCCAAGTAGCAATTGATTTAATTACTCGGCCCAATAGATATACAAATCCACAGCCCAACAAAAGATGGAAATGGATTTCGGCCCAACAGTAAACATTCTCTCGGCCCAATCTTTAGAAACAGAAATACGTGGCCCTATAGGGCAGCCAAAGTTGGAAGTCAATATAAAAAATACGGTTCTTTGTTTTCTTAATAAGTTAATTGGGACATAGAAACCCTACCACTAATCATAATTAAATCGATCATCAACATCATACCGATCATCTTAATTATTTTAATCACCACCTATATCGACATCAATACCACCTATTCTCACCATCGTATTATCATCTATGTGTCACCATTTTACCTTCCTAGCTCACCATCATTCATCATATACACATACCATCGTGGTGTCTACTAATGACAAAACTAAAGTTCGGCCCAATATTCTAAAATAAGTTCACGATTTCAAATTTGGAAAGATGTATAAAGATTTAGTTTATTACAAGTGGTTGTTTGCTTTTCTAGTGGTCGGCCACACCCTTTTTCTTTTATGAAACCGACAGAAAGAATCATGGGGTGGTTGTGGATGTAGGTGGTGTCTTAAGTAGTTCATGGTGATATTCATTATGGTGGTGGTATCATGGGGTGGTTGTGAAGTGATGGAGGCTCGATGGTTTAAATGGTGAGGGTGGTGATTGACGATTGATTTTAGGGGAGAGAGAGATAACGAAGATTTTCAGTTGTGATGGTAGTTCTTCACGATGGAGTGTGGTGGTTAGTTTAAAGATGATGCAAGGTGTAAAAGGTGGCGGTTCTGATTTCTTAGGTTAAACCGAATATAGAGACAAACAGGAAGATGATTGGTGATGTATCGTATGTGTTGGATGATAATATTGAAACGGGTTTAGTGATGGTTTACAGTTAGAAGAAATAGGAGAGAGAGAGATGGTTCACGACGGTTTCAAGGCGGTGATGGAGTGGAGGATGGTGTTCATGAAGAAGAAACAAGAAAGAAGAGAAGTAAGAGAAAGAAGAAAGATGGTTGATTGATCACGCTTATGTATCATGTATATATTATATAAATTCCTATGTAATAGTGTGTGTAATGAAACAAAAGCAGAAGAAAACAATTAGAGCAAGTGAGTTTTGTACGCTCTTGACTTAAGTAAATTAAATAAGTTAGTGGTTGTGTTTGATAAGGAAAGAAATATAATGATATATTAGCATGTGAGGATGATTCTTTAATGCATGCATATATGTGTACCTATATTAGTTAAAAAATTAAGAAAAATCAAAAACAGTAACTTACAATAATCAAATGAATTCACGGATTGATAATTGTGTGGCCTTTATGTGATTCCTAAAGTGGAAAGGTGAAATAGACAGTTTAATATATATATAAAATCTTAAAACGTGCTTAATCAATAATAGGTTGTAAATATCTACCGACAGTTTTTACGGACTACTATTTCGTATCCCGTTGTGAGTCAGTATCGGATAAAAGTCTTTCAGAAAAATTCCAAATTTTTAGATTGACTATATTTATTTATTTTGGTCATTATGGTATAAAATTCGATCATCAACTATTAAATAAAAATTTCATTAATTATTCACTCCCAACCCCAAGTAAAATATAAAAAGTTTTAAAATTTAATAAATAGCTCATAAATACATTTTTAGTAAGCCTACAATTTATAGAACTCATTTTCGGATCATCGTTTATTTTAAAATCATATAAGTTCGAATTAAACTTCTCTAATTAATAATCGAAACGTCTAACGAGTATCACAATCACTTAATATTTATTTTTAATATACTTTTATGTATATATATAGATATGTTTAAATAATTATTATATATTGTTTTATTTTACATAGTTAATTATAATATATTTAAATTATTATTTATATATTTAAATATATACATATCTATTTACAAGTATTTGTTCGTGAATCGTCGGGAATGGTCGAAGGTCAATTGAATATATGAAACAGTTCAAAATTTTTGAGACTCAACCTAACAGACTTTGCTTATCGTGTCAAAAATATTAAATCGTATCGAGAGTTTGGTTTAAAATTAGTCGAAATATCCCGGGTCACTACAGTACCTACCCGTTAAAGAAATTTCGTCCCGAAATTTGAGTGAGGTCGTCATGGCTAACAATAAAAATATTTCATGACGAATATGCGTTGATAAATAGAGTTTTATCATTATTGAGTAATATGGATAAATCAATTCGATTACTCGAAGAGTATGAGTGAAGCTATCGCAAAAGATCGAAATGATAAAATTAAGGTTCGTCTTAA
The DNA here is from genome assembly GCF_046630445.1 of Rutidosis leptorrhynchoides. Taxonomy (NCBI): domain Eukaryota; kingdom Viridiplantae; phylum Streptophyta; class Magnoliopsida; order Asterales; family Asteraceae; genus Rutidosis; species Rutidosis leptorrhynchoides. The sequence goes on from NC_092334.1 coordinate 383,709,160, forward strand.
CTTTTGACGTAGTCACGGTTGATTTCCGGAATTCATGAAATTTAAAGAAAATCTTCTAATCAGAAAGAAAATGTAATAGCACGATTTATTAGCAATTTGTTGGAATTACGGAAGAACAGAAATATCAAGGAAATACTTCCGTGATATGCTTAGAGATTAAGTAGAATGAAAGAGTTATGTAACATGGCACATGGTGAGGGTATGATCTGTGAACCATCATCACGTTCCATTAGAAATTCAGCATGACTTACTGTAATATAATCATGTTGGCCTGACGTCATTATATTATACTAACTCATGATTCAATTCCCAACACTTCTCTAGGAAATCATTCATAATTTAAACTCGAAGGTTTCAGAAATTTAGAAACTAAAACAGTTTCCTTTATGATGTAACACAGATACACTAGGAGATAATTGATTTCAGTCGAGAATAATTATGAAGGTATCTTCAGAATTATCGAAGATATTTATAACGGAAGATACGATGATATCTTAGAATTTAAAATATTTAAGATCAGAAGATGATGAAGAAATTCGTCCGCAATGATTTAGAGTAATGAGCAAGGTATTCGCTAAATATTTCATCAGCTTTTTCAAAACTCAGAAAACTGATTCATAGGCTAAAGCGCTTTTCAGAAATTCAGAATTGAAGTTTTGTAAATCCAGGAGATAGAATATATATATATATATATATATATATATATATATATATATATATATATATATATATATATATATATATATATATATATATATATATATATATAAAATTGTTGTCGTAGAATCGCTGAGGAATTCGAGATTATCGATTGATGCCTCCTGGTATTTGGTATGGTAATTATCGTTACAAGATGCCGATGAGTTCATGATAAGACTTCAATAGATAAATATAGTGATTTGTCGGAGAGATTTAAGCCAAGGAGCAACGAGGTTGCTGGTACGTCTGCTGGTAATATGATGGAATATAAAAGGTTCCCCGATAACAATAAAAGAGCACGCATATATGTCAAGGTTATAATAAGGTTGTTTCAAACGAAAAGTCGAAGTTGACTTGCTGGAGCTGTGACAAAATTGGCTATCTTGAAAAGGAATTGTAAAGTTATTTTGGGTAATAACAACGCTAAAGGAATTAGCACAGCTACGTGTTAAATGTTTATTCAAGTTCCGAGTGTTTTTAGGTGCATAACTATATGCATCAATCTTTTCTTCTGTAGATGAAGTGCGGTTGATTCATCCTCTCGATTGAGGTATTTTCAAGAATCATGAAAGGTTTGAACGTAGATCGGAATCGTCAAGATACAAATGAGGTTTAAGATAAAATCAAGTGGCAAACTTGAAGAATTATTTAGTTTCATATGTTATAATCAATATTTTAATTCATTTTAATTATCCAATGTTATTAGTCCACAGTTAACAGTCTAATAATTCAGATATATATATATATATATATATATATATATATATATATATATATATATATATATATATATATATATATATATATATATATATATATATATATATATATATATATAATATTCAAATTAATTAATACGTATCGTGACCCGTGTACATGTCTCAGACTCGATCACAACTCAAAGTATATATATTATTGTAGAATCAACCTCAACCCTGTATAGCTAACTCCAACATTACTGCATATAGAGTGTCTATGGTTATTTCAAATAATATATATAGATGCGTCGATATGATATGTCAAAACCTTGTATACGTGTCCCGATATTTAAAGTGCGTAAAATAAATAACAGAAATTAAATGACGATAAATAAAATTTCGATAAATAAACTGCGATAAATAAAATGTAATTAGTTAGCTAGGAACAGTTAGCTAGGATTTTTGTTAGCGTGGATTCTTAATAGAATTTCTCATAGTTAATTCGTTTGTTTCTAACAAATTTTTATTTTTTTGTCCAATGTTTTCTTCATTATGCCACTTGTTGGATTCTGATAGATCAAAATCCAAATATGAAATTGAATGAAAAGGGTTATTTAGCGGTGAACGGATACGTATATCGATGGTTGTAAATAGGATAGTAAATGACTGTTGAATTAGATTTGAAAGAATGTACAGTGTACTTATTAATGTGAAATCTAAATATTCCTCGGGTATTACCTACCCGTTAAAATATTTTCACCATTAACAGTTTGTACAAAAGAATTTTTTTAATTACAATCTTTATGAAAACATATATACATATATATTTTCTTCAAATGTAATCATGGATTTAATGAGTTAATATGATATTAAACTCATTTGCTTTTTCGGTTTGAGCTAGAATAAGTAATCTCTAAACCTATTAGGAACCACATATTCTTCGCAGAATATTAATGAAGTTATGGATCAATACTTCATCGTTCATTGTTATTGGTACTCCTTGATATCTATGGTGCGTACGACGTTGATGCTCGAGGTACAGGTTGTGATGTCAAGGTGTGGGATGCAGATGTTGCTGTTGGTGGCACTACCAGTGCTGGTGATGTTGCTGAAGCTGGTATGTTTCACACCATATTTTCCACATTGATTACTCGAGCACGAAGCTCGTTGACTTCTTTGATTACCCCGAAATGATTGGAGGTTTGAACAAACGAATGAATAAGGTTTAGAATTGTAGAAATTATGTGATCGTTGTGAGATATTCTGGAAATGAGAGAAAAAATGGTGTTTCGGATTGGTTCGCCGGTGATTGCTTCAGGTTCTTCGCCCAGAGGACAATATGGTGGATGAAAGGGATCGTTTCTTCTTGTCTCCAATGATTAAGTAGACTACAAACCCATCAGATGAATTGGTTGATTCATTCTGGTGACACTGCTTTCGGAGCTTAGGTGAAACTCCATATCGGAATAGCTGTCGGAATCCGAGGAATTCGAACTGGTTGAGGGATTCATCTCGTACGATCAGATGAAGGATTTTTCGATAAGAAATAGATTATAGGATGTAGATTAGTACCCTACAATACATAATTTACATATACATATATAATACTAAAATCCCATAAGTTACGGAGAAATCTACGGAAACTGCCAGGCAAAGGTAACAATAACATATACGCTAAGATATGAATTTATCTATACACAGTCTATGCAATAGAGGAAGTAAGACATGTCTAGACTTTAAGGATAATAAGCAAATAATTTTCGACACTAAATGATAAGCAAAACTTTTGACATGCAGACACGGTCGATGTCCAGACTCACTAATGCATCCTAACGACTTATCAGTTAGACACATTAATGCAGACCTGGTTCACTAAGACCACCGCTCTGATACCAACTTTCATGACCCATCCTAATCTATCTGGACGAATACATTACATTTGGTTACATCGCGAGGTACTTGACCTCTATATGAAACATTTTACAAACATTGCATTTGTTTTTAAAAGACAAACTTTCATTACATCGACAGTTGACGGCATGCATACCATTTCATAATATATCCAACTATAATTGACTTAGTTATAATCTTGATGAACTCGATGACTCGAATGCAACGTCTGTTGAAACATGTCATGAATGACTCCAAGTAATATCCCTAAAATGAGCAAATGCACAGCGGAAGATTTCTCTCATACCTGAGAATAAACATGCTTAAGAGTGGCAACCAAAAGGTTGGTGAGTTCATAGGTTTATCATAAAACAATAAAATTCATCATTTTGATTGACCACAAGATTTAAATCCTGCATGGTACAAATGGGCCCGAATCCTATACCCACCTGTAATGTACATGCGATATCTTTTAAATACAGTACATCTTTCTCGTGTACGAAATCATCTTTCATAAATCTTAGTAACCGTACACATATCTTGTGCACAAAAATAACATACACATAACCTGTGTATAAAATCATTCTCTCGATACATAACATTCACTTTTCATTGCTTTCATAACTTAGCTTGGTAACCGACCTTAACATATAATGCGCATAATAATATCCCCAAAACAGAACATCTCGTCTGTATAATAATCATATAAACTTCAAAGTACTAAACACCACGCCCACTAGCCCTTCCGTCTAGTGAACATTCTGGGTGGGGGTGTTAAACCCGGTAGCTACCTTTAGGATTCGCGTGAATTAGGGCCATACCCGATTCTAATTCTTAGGTTACCAAGCAATAATAATCAGGGAAAAAATATTCATATCAATTGTGGCAATTATCACGTCCACATAATTCAATGGTGGCAATTATCACGTCCACATAATTCATTCGAGGAATGTTTTTCTAGTGTCTATCTCGTCAAACATTTATAAAAGCATTTCATATATTCGCAGTTCAAAATGTACTTCAAAAGCATTTAATAAAGCAGTTGTAAAAGTAGCGCATGTATTCTCAGTCCCAAAAATGTAAAGAGTAAAAGGGAGCAAATGAACTCACATATTGTATTTTGTAGTAAAAATACATATAACGACATTGAACAATGCAGGGCTGGCCTCAGATTCACGAACCTATATCATTTGTATATTTATTAATATACATAATTGAAATCGAACAAATATATATATATATATATATATATATATATATATATATATATATATATATATATATATATATATATATAATATTAGTGATATACTTGTTATTTTAATAAATTATGTGTTTCATTAATAACTTAATTAAATGTATTTATTTTATATACTTTAAATAAAATGTTAATATAGTTTAGTTAAGTATATTTCTATATGACTAATTTTTATTGTAGTAATGATATTAATATTAGTAGTAATATTGATACTAATAATAATATGATTCTTATAAAATAATAATGATACTAGTAATAATAAAAATGATAATAATAATAATAATGTAAAAATAATAATATTAATGTTAAAAATAATAATAATAATAATAATAGTGAAAATAAAATAATAATGACAAAAAAATAATAATGATAATTCTAATAATAATGTTAATAATAATAATAATATATTTATCTTTATCAATATTAGTTTATGTATATAAAGATTATACTTATCATTACCATGTATCATGTTATACTTAGGGTTATATTCCTAATAACATACCTATAATTATAGTCATGGCTAATCATGTAAATCATAATTTTAGTATCTATACTAGTGACATAATAATAATACTAATGATGCTAAAATAATAATAATAATGTACTTAGGTTAATAATAATAATAATAATAATGATAATAATAAGAATGATAATAATAATAATAAAAGTAATAAAGAGTAACCCTTAGGATCTTTTTCTAAAAAGAAAAGCCTGAGACGGGGCTCGAACTCGCGACCTCACCTTAATCCGAAAACACCCCACACCACTCCTCTACCCCAGCTTTTTTTAATTATAATCCCAGCCTAATACTATTTAACCCATCTCTCGGCCCAAGTAGCAATTGATTTAATTACTCGGCCCAATAGATATACAAATCCACAGCCCAACAAAAGATGGAAAGGGATTTCGGCCCAGCAATGAACATTCTCTCGGCCCAATCTTTAGAAACAGAAATACGTGGCCCTATAGGGCAACCCAAGTTGGAAGTCAATATAAAAAATACGGTTCTTTGTTTTCTTAATAAGTTAATTGGGACATAGAAACCCTACCACTAATCATAATTAAATCGATCATCAACATCATACCGATCATCTTAATTATTTTCATCACCACCTATATCGACATCAATATCACCTATTCTCATCATCGTATTATCATCTATGTGTCACCATTTCACCTTCCTAGCTCACCATCATTCATCATATACACATACAATCGTGGTGTCTACTAATGACAAAACTAAAGTTCGGCCCAATATTCTAAAACAAGTTCACGGTTTCAAATTTGGAAAGATGTATAAAGATTTAGTTTATTGCAAGTGGTTGTTTGCTTTTCTAGTGGTCGGCCACACCCTTTTTTCTTTTATGAAACCGACAGAAAGAATCATTCTATTATTATCCTTCATATATAACCTCATCATCTTATATATATATATATATATATATATATATATATATATATATATATATATATATATATATATATATATATATATATATATATGATAATGCTAAAAACGAACATATATTTCATAGCATTATTCCTCAAGAAAGACAAGCTTTTAGTTGCAATTGTTCTATTTACAAGTGATATTCGTTTAAATAATAAAAGGTGAAGACAAAAGACAGATTCGACGAATTGAAGACGCAAACGACCAAAAAGCTCAAAAGTACAAAATACAATCAAAGAGGTTCCAATTATTGATAAGAAACGTCTCGAAATTACAAGTGTACAAGATTCAAAACGCAAAGTACAAGATATTAAATTGTACGCAAGGACGTTCGAAAATCCGGAACCGGGACCAGAGTCAACTCTCAACGCTCGATGCAACGGACTAAAAATTACAAGTCAACTATGCACATAAATATAATATAATATTTAAATAATTCTTATAATTATTTATATATTATAATAAATAATAAAAACCGTCGGCAAGAAGTAATTTCAATCTCCGCGACTCGCGGAGTTTGAAGGCCAAAAATGCCGCGAGTCGCGGAGCCCCAAGTTTTGAAACTCCCTATAAAGCCAACCGAATTCTGAGCATTTTTTCATCATCTTTTTCTTCTTCTCCTCATTCATACGTAAAATATATATATATATTTATAATTTATATTTTAATTTTAATTATAATTCTAATAATAAGGGTATGTTAGCGAATGTTGTAAGGGTGTAAGTCAAAATTCTGTCCGTGTAACGCTACGCTATTTTTAATCATTGTAAGTTATGTTCAACCTTTTTACATTAATGTCTCGTAGCTAAGTTATTATTATGCTTATTTAAAACGAAGTAATCATGATGTTGGGCTAATTACTAAAATTGGGTAATTGGGCTTTGTACCATAATTGGGGTTTGGACAAAAGAACGACACTTGTGGAAATTAGACTATGAGCTATTAATGGGCTTTATATTTGTTTAACTAAATGATAGTTTGTTAATGTTAATATAAAGATTTACAATTGGGCGTCCCTATAAATTACCATATACACTCGATCGGACACGATGGGCGGGGTATTTATATGTACGAATAATCGTTCATTTAACCGGACACGGGAATGGATTAATAGTCACTAGAATAATTAAAACAGGGGTGAAATTATGTACAAGGACACTTGGTATAATTGATAACAAAATATTAAAACCTTGGGTTACACTCAGTCGACATCCTGGTGTAATTATTAAACGAAGTATTAAAAATCTTGTTACAGTTTAAGTCCCCAATTAGTTGGAATATTTAACTTCGGGTATAAGGATAATTTGACGAGGACACTCGCACTTTATATTTATGACTGATGGACTGTTATGGACAAAAACCAGACGGACATATTAAATAATCCAGGACAAAGGACAATTAACCCATGGGCATAAAACTAAAATCAACACGTCAAACATCATGATTACGGAAGTTTAAATAAGCATAATTCTTTTATTACATATTTAATTTCCTTTATTTTATATTTAATTGCACTTCTAATTATCGCATTTTTATTGTTATTGTATTTAATTGCACTTTTAATTATCGTACTTTTTAATTATCGCAAGTTTATTTTATCGCACTTTTATTATTCGCAATTTCATTATCGTTATTTACTTTATGCTTTAATTTAAGTCTTGTATTTATTTTTAATATTTTACATTTGGTTTTAACTGCGACTAAAGTTTTAAAATCGACAAACCGGTCATTAAACGGTAAAAACCCCCCTTTATAATAATAATATTACTTATATTTGTATTTTTATAAAAGTAAACTAATATAGCGTTAAACTTTGTTTAAAAAGATTCCCTGTGGAACGAACCGGACTTACTAAAAACTACACTACTGTACGATTAGGTACACTGCCTATAAGTGTTGTAGCAAGGTTTAAGTATATCCATTCTATAAATAAATAAATATCTTGTGTAAAATTGTATCGTATTTAATAGTATTTTCTGCAAAAATATAAGCTATTTTATATACTACTCTGCTAAAACATCAAGTATTTTTGGCGCCGCTGCCGGGGAACTTCTTAAACGCCGGAAGCGCAACGCTAATAAAAAAAAAATTATGTATTTTTAAGATTTTGTTAAATATTTAAGTTTTATAAGTTTCTTTATTTTTATTTTTAGTTTATAAAGATATAAAGTTTTATTTAAATATCTTTTATTTATATAGAAACAGAAAAATTAAAAACAGAAAAAAAAAATTAAAAAAGAAAAAAACGCGTCAAATTCAAACTGTACCAGAGTTGAATTTTTGAACCCCGCGACTCACGGGGTTTGATGCATTAAATACCGCAACTCGCGGAGAAAACCTGACACGCGACAGAAGCCCTAATCAGGCATTAATCACGGTGTAATTATTATTATTATTATTATTATTTAATTAAAAACCCTAAATAGGTTTTATTTATTTATTAATTAGTTTAGTTTATTAATTTAATTTGTTTTATTTAAGTTTTAAATAGTTTAATTAAATTGTAAAATTAGTAGTTTTATTAAATAAATAATATAAAAATAATATTTTTATAAAAATTGTACTTTTTACAACTTTTTGTATATTTTTATATTTTGTCCCTTTTTAAGCGTTTTAGCGTAATATTTGTATTTTTAGCTCATATTTAGTTTTAAACTTAGATTTTGCCATAGTTATTTTTACTTCTAGATTTTTAGGCTTTGTCGTAAAATCCCTTAAGTGCTTTTCTTTAGACTAAGATTTAGGTGCTTTAGAATTTTGTGACGCCTTTTTAAGTTTTAGTTTCTTTTTAAGTTATTTCCATTTGGGATATAGTTTTTATTGTAAGCTTTAATATTTTTAGACACCTTTTACCTATGTATCAATTATCATTCCAATTAGTAATTTCAATTTGCGATTATAATTTTAAGTTAGTTGTAGTAATAAGGTTAGGTTAGTCAAGTATTTTTAAGTTTTATAAGTTTCTTTAATTTTTCCGTCACCTTTTATTTTTCAACCATTTTTCTTTTTCGATCTTTTTCGACGAACTCTTTTTCTTTCTTATTTCTCGCTTTTCTAGTTTTAGGACATAGATTTTTATTCTACTTCTTATCTAAATTTCTTAAAATTACGAAAATTTATTTTAAGTGGTTAAATTGACAGACATCAAAATTTTCTGGTTCGTAGTAATAGTTGGATTTGTACGTGGACCGGGTTATTGGAGCCAAACAGTCCTCAATTATATTGAGACCAAACGAATCCTGCCCCTCTGCTGCATCTTTTGGCTATTCAAAACGTGGGCAAAATCAGAAAAGTCTATTAATTGGATAACTTATTATAATTTTTCTTTCCTTTTAAAAACTAATAGGATATTCAGTGAATGCACCGAGCAAGACGATCACCACCTTTTGTACGTTCACCACCTGTAACTAGATCAAGACATTTAGCAAATATAACCGCCGTTGATTTTTCTTTAGAATCGTCATCCAGTCGACCAAGTACTTCAGTTCAAATTTCCGATAATCCATTTTTTGAACCCAACCTCACAATTGAGAATCCGGAGAATATTCAGGAACGGTTCGTAGATCCTGAACCATTAAACTTTCCTCCGGAACCACCAATCATTCAAACAGAGATTGTTGAGGAACGAACCATTAAATCAGAATCCTCTAGTGATTCCGATTCAACAAATTCAATTATGGAGAATCTGGAACCTTTAAGTATGGAAGACCGAATGAGAGCTAAACGCACTGGCCAAGGTCACACAATTACTCATCCAGACATTAATGCGCCAGATTATGAAATCAAAGGACAAATTCTACACATGGTGACTAATCAATGCCAATTTAGTGGTGCGCCGAAGGAAGATCCAAATGAACATTTACGTACCTTTAAAGGGAGAAGCCAAAGATTGGTTGGAATCGTTACCTGAAGGGGCGATCGATACATGGAATGTTTTAGTTGACAAATTTCTTAAACAATTCTTTCCGGCATCTAAAGCCGTAAGACTTCAAGCAGAAATTGTTACGTTTACACAGAAACCGAATGAAACTCTATATGAGGCATGGACTAGATATGGAAAGTTATTAAGAGGATGTCCGCAACATGGTTTAGACACCTGTCAAATAGTACAAATATTCTACCAAGGATGCGACATCACTACAAGGAAAGACATAGATATAGCAGCTGGTGGTTCTATTATGAAGAAAACCAAAACTGATGCTTACAAAATTATTGATAACACTGCTTCCCACTCACATGAGTGGCACCAAGAAAAAGACATCGTTAGATCATCTAAAGCAGCTAGAGCCGATTCTAGCCATGACTTAGATTCCATTTCCGCAAAGATAGATGCTGTGGAGAGACGAATGGAAAAGATGACTAAAGATATTCACTCAATACGAATTAGTTGTGAGCAGTGTGGAGGACCACATTTGACAAAAGATTGTCTCAGTATTGAATTAACAATGGAACAAAGAGAGAATATTTCATACATAAACCAAAGGCCTGGAAATAATTATCAGAATAATTATCAACCACCAAGACCGATTTACAATCAAAACCAGAGTTATAACCGAAATATTCCATACAACAACCAACAAGGTCCTAGCAATCAACAAGTATCGAATAATACTTACAATCAGCAAAGACCTAATTTTCAAAACAAACCACCACAACAAACCGATGATAAAAAGCCGAATTTAGAAGATATGATGACAAAACTAGTTGAAACTCAAACACAGTTTTTCACATCTCAAAAACAAACCAATGAACAAAATGCTCAAGCATTTAGAAATCAACAAGCTTCTATTCAAAATCTGGAACAAGAAGTAAGTAACCTAGCAAGGTTAATAGGTGAAAGAAAACCGGGAAGTCTACCTAGTGATACAAATGCTAACCCCCGGAATGAAACAGCTAAAGCCATTACCACAAGAAGTGGTACAACACTTAAACCACCTGAAATACCTGTAACTTCTGATGAAGCTATTCCTACTCCACAAGAACCACAACCTGATCAAGATAAGGAAAAAGAACCGGTAGTTGAAAAGGTTAATGAAGATAATACAGCTAAGGATAAACCTTATGTTAAACCATACCAACCACCACTTCCTTACCCGAGTAAAATGAAGAAAGAGAAACTTGAAGCCGAGCAATCCAAATTCTTGGATATGTTTAAACAAATAAATGTAAATCTTCCTTTCATTGATGTGATTTCAGGAATGCCTAGATATGCTAAATTCTTGAAAGATCTAATTTCAAATAGAAAGAAAATGGAAGAACTCTCGGCTGTTACTATGAATGCTAATTGTTCAGCAGTGCTGTTGAATAAGATACCAGAAAAACTATCTGATCCAGGAAGTTTCACAATTTCATGTTTTCTGGGTAGTCTTAGTTCAATAGAAGCATTGGCAGACTTAGGTGCTAGTATAAATTTAATGCCATATTCACTGTACACTAAACTAGACCTTGGAGAATTGAAACCAACCAGAATAAGCATACAACTAGCCGATAGATCAATAAAATATCCTAGAGGGATAATGGAGAACATGCTAGTTAAAGTTGGTACTTTAGTATTTCCAGTAGATTTTGTTGTTCTGGACATGGAAGAAGATTCTCAAGTTCCTCTCATATTAGGAAGACCATTCTTAAACACGGCTAAAGCAATGATAGACGTGTTCGGTAAGAAATTGACCCTAAGTATAGAGGATGAGAGTGTTACCTTTTCAGTTGATAGAGCAATGCAACAACCGCAATCTGCAGATGATACATATTATTATATTCAAACTATAGATGCACATGCAGAATTATTAGAAGACTTTCCAGAATTACAAGGAACAGGAGAATGTTCTTTAGGAGAAGGTAATGAACCAATTGATGAAGCTGAAATGTTAGCTACACTTATAGCTAATGGATATGAACCAACAACAGAAGAAATTCAAATGCTAAAAGAAGAAGACATATATCGATATAAATCATCGATAGAAGAACCTCCGAAATTAGAATTAAAGCCACTTCCAAACCATTTGGAATACGCTTATTTACATGGTGAATCTGAATTACCTGTAATAATATCGTCTTCTCTTACTGAAAATGAGAAATCACAACTCATTTCTGTGTTGAAAGCTCATAAACCAGCCATTGCATGGAAGATTCATGATATTAAAGGAATAAGTCCTTCGTATTGCACACATAAAATCCTTATGGAAGAAGGTCATAAAACGTATGTGCAACGCCAACGAAGACTAAATCCTAATATGCAAGATGTAGTTAAGAAAGAGATTATTAAACTGCTAGATGCAGGTCTAATTTATCCAATCTCTGATAGTCCATGGGTAAGCCCAGTTCAATGCGTGCCTAAGAAGGGTGGCATGACTGTCATTACAAATGAGAAAAATGAGCTTATTCATACTAGGACTGTAACAGGATGGCGTGTATGTATTGATTATAGAAAATTAAATGACGCCACCAGAAAAGATCACTTTCCCTTACCTTTCATTGATCAAATGTTGGAAAGATTAGCCGGGAATAGTTACTATTGTTTTCTAGATGGATTTTCCGGATATTTTCAAATTCCAATAGCACCCGAAGATCAAGAGAAAACCACATTCACGTGCCCTTATGGTACTTTTGCTTACAAACGCATGCCATTTGGACTTTGCAACGCCCCTGCAACCTTTCAAAGGTGCATGATGGAGATTTTTCACGACATGATAGAAGAATGCATGGAAGTTTTCATGGATGACTTTTCAGTCTTCGGTGATACATTTGAATCATGTCTAGTTAATCTGGAACGAATGCTTATTAGATGCGAACAACCAAATCTAGTACTTAATTGGGAGAAATGCCATTTCATGGTTAAAGAAGGCATCGTTCTTGGACATAAAATTTCAAAAGAAGGAATTGAAGTGGATAGAGCTAAAGTAGATGTAATTGCTAAACTTCCACATCCCACCAATGTTAGAGGAGTTAGGAGTTTTCTAGGGCATGCCGGTTTTTACCGACGTTTCATAAAAGATTTTTCAAAAATTGCCACTCCTATGAATAAACTCCTAGAAAAGGATGCTCCATTCATCTTTTCAGACGAGTGTATCAAATCTTTTAATATTCTTAAAGAAAAACTCACTAATGCACCGATCATGATAACACCAAATTGGAATCTACCATTTGAACTAATGTGCGATGCAAGTGATTTTGCAATGGGAGCCGTTTTAGGACAAAGGATTGAAAAACGATTTCAACCTATATATTATGCTAGTAAGACGTTACAAGGAGCACAAACGAACTATACAACTACTGAAAAAGAACTCCTTGCTATTGTCTTTGCTTTTGACAAATTTCGATCATATCTCGTTCTAGCAAAAACGGTGGTCTATACCGACCATTCTGCTCTTAGATACCTATTTTCGAAACAAGATGCTAAACCAAGATTAATTCGTTGGATCTTACTCTTACAAGAGTTTGATATTGAAATCCGAGATAAAAGAGGAGCAGAAAATCTCGCCGCTGATCATCTTTCTCGTCTTGAAAATCCCAAATTAGAAGTTCTAAATGAATCAGCCATACAAGACAACTTTCCTGATGAATATCTATTGAAGATAGATTATAAAGAAATCCCATGGTTTGCATACTATGCAAACTACTTAGTTTGTGGATTCCTTGAAAAAGGATTATCGTACCAAAAATGAAAGAAATTCTTCAGTGATATAAAACACTATTTTTGGGAAGATCCACATCTGTTTAAAAGTTGTCCCGATGGAATAATACGCCGATGTGTATTTGGAGATGAAGCTAGTAAAATTTTAAACCATTGTCACACAGGACCAACTGGAGGGCATTATGGGCCTCAACTAATAGCAAGAAAAGTTTATGATGCTGGATTCTATTGGCCTATAATTTACAAAGATGCACACCTTCTTTGCAAATCTTGTGATGCTTGTCAAAGGGCCGGAAAAATAAGTCAACGTGATGAAATGCCACAAAATGTCATCCAAGTATGTGAAGTATTTGACATTTAGGGTATTGACTTTATGGGTCCATTTCCAAAATCTCATAATAATCTATATATACTCGTAGCCATTGATTATGTATCTAAATGGGCGGAAGCACAAGCTCTCCCAACTAACGATGCACGAGTTGTAGTCAACTTTTTAAAACGTCTTTTTGCAAGGTTTGGAACACCGAAAGCTTTAATAAGTGATCGGGGTACTCATTTCTGTAATAATCAACTTGAGAAAGTTCTTAAAAGATATGGAGTAACTCATAAAATCTCCACCGCATATCATCCACAAACAAGTGGACAAGTTGAAAATACCAACCGAGCCTTAAAACGTATTCTAGAGAAAACCGTAGGATCAAATCCGAAGGAATGGTCCATTAAATTGGAGGATGCACTCTGGGCTTTTAGAACAGCCTACAAAACTCCAATTGGAACCACACCTTTTAGACTTGTTTATGGAAAAGCATGTCATCTTCCAGTAGAAATTGAACACAAAGCATTTTGGGCTTTGAAAACATGTAATCTTGATTTACATGAAGCTGGACGTCTACGATTAAGTCAACTAAACGAATTAGAAGAATTAAGACATGAAGCATACGAAAATTCGTTAATCTATAAGGAAAGAACGAAGAAATGGCATGATAAAAGAATCAGAAGTTCAAAAGAATTTAAAGAAGGAGACAGAGTTCTTCTTTTCAATTCACGATTCAAGCTATTTCCTGGAAAATTGAAATCAAGATGGTCTGGACCATTCATAGTCAAAAGAGTTTTCCCATACGGAACGATAGAATTAATAAATTCAAATGGGATTGAATTTAAAGTTAATGGTCACAGAGTTAAACATTACATACATGGTCCGATGGAAGTCGACAACGAAGTTAATCACAATTTTGACACCACAGCTAACTAAGTGTGGGGAGAATCAAGTCTTTAAAGGATAATATGTATTTCTGTTAGAGTTAGATTATCTGTTTTCGTGTAGTTCTCGAAAATGGAACCCGAATGGTCTTTCCCTAGCAGACCCTAAAGAACTAGTCTTCTCCCCCCATTCTGAATTTTTTATTTTTTTTAGGTTTTTACAAAATGAAGACTGCCTGTGAACTAAACCATGGTCTAATGCTACACGAGTTGATCACTAAACGTAATAATGACACACTTCCGAGTGAAATAGTATCAGTAATCAGAGAAAGAATGGACGGAGTTAGAAAAGAATCCAGATGCGAAGATAATAAGTTACAATTTGGTAAAGGAAAATCAAAATCCGCAGCAAAAAGAAGAGCACGACACCTAGAACGATGTCACAAATGCGGAAAATGGTCACATGGAGGTAAATGTTCAAATAATCAAACCTATTCAAACACCGAATTTGTTACTTTATGCAGAGACGGACCATTCATATGTTTAGAAGAAAAGACACTGAATGCTCGAGGTTACGCCTATGTAGCCATGGAAAACCAATTAAACCGACTATCTTATGAATGGGATAGATCATATAACTAAGAATACTATCTCACAGGTAAGTCTGTACAGTTTTTATTTTATTTTATTTTTTTATTTATTTTTAACCTTTTGATAATAAACGCTAATTTATTCGCTATAAAGTATTAAATTGGTATTGAATAAAATTAGGTTTGGCGACCGAAATTATTGATATCATTCAAAAATTTATTACATCACTGCGAAATTTAACGTTTATTCTTAAGGTATAAATATCTTTAATCAATCAACCCAAAATATTTCAAAAATTCGTCATGAGTTAAATTAGGTCTTGGAACCGAAATTACTTTACCGAAAAGAGGGGCGCATATTTTTGATAATATTTGATTGATTAAAAGTGGGATAAAAAGCCAAAAAGATTTTTAATTTTATTTTTACCATGTTTTTAAAATTAATATTTAAATCTTAAATTAATATTGTAAACTTTGTAAAAACAATATATTTAAAATTGTAAATATTTGAAAAATTAATATAAGTTTGGTGTGAATTTATAATATGAATTTTTAAATTAAGTTTGGTGTGAATTTTTAATTTTTAAAATATGAATTTTTAATTTTATGCATTTCAAATTTTAAGTTTGGTGTAAATTTTTAATATTAATTTTGAATTTTATATTTAAGTTGTGTGAATTTAAAAACAAAAATTTACTTTATCTCATTAAGTTAAAAATATGATTTTTAAAATTCGTCGTAAGTTGAAGACTAGGTCTTTGAACCGAAATTGCTTTACCCGAGGGAGGGACGAGAACTTTTATTATCATTATTTTTAATCTTATTGAATTAAAGTATGCCAAAAACATTGAAAAAACCCAAAAATCTTAGCTTTTAAAACAATCGCTACAAAAAGACAAATTTTAAAATTTTGTCGAGGGACGGACTAGGACATCGATCCGAAACGACCTCGTCCTAAATAACAAGGGAAACAAAATTTTGAAATTAAGTACTTAATTGTTTTATAAGTTAATGATTATATAAAAAAAAAAAATAGCAAACTCCGCGACTCGCGGAGTTTGAAGGGTAATTCACCGCGAGTCGCGGAGGGACCAAAATACAGAAAAAATATAAACGCGTAACAGATCAGTCCCAACCCAAAACAAAAACATACTGCGAAAAACTGCACGAAAAAAACCGAAAAACACCCCAAAAATCACAATTTTTAACCGTTAATCACCAAATCTTTTACTAAAATCATGTTGAGAAGGATGCTATCTAGGAATTACTCAAGAAAAACGGTAAATTTCTACACCTAAACACCATTTAATCCGAAATTTGGTGTTCTTGAGCAATTTTTTCCCCAATTTGATTTTGATGCTTTTTAGTGTAATTATGATTAAATTGTTTATGTATTATGCTTGTATAACCTAGATTGATGCTATTTAACATGATTAGAAGCCTTAAACTTCAAATTTAGAGTAATCTAGGGTTTGTGTTCTTGAGCAAATTTGGGGCTTTTTGATATAAACAGGTTATGGCCGATTTTTGTCATGAATTGTTGCTAAATTAAGTAGTGTAACATGTCTAGGTAGTTAAATGATCCAAACTTTGAGCCTAAACATGATTTTGAGAATTAAAGTGGACTTTTTCAAGTCTAAAATTCATGAACTTGATTTTTGAAAGATAATGCCATTTGAAACTTGTTTAATTGCTAGTAATGATTATTTTGACATGTTATTTGAATTGAATGCTTATGAACCTGACGAACATTTTCATATATGCTTATTTGAAAAAGTGTAGATTTGATGAAAATATGAAAATAAGCTTAAGTTTGATATAAATTGATCATGTCATTGTAATTATTTTGATTGATGATTTTGCTGACACTAATGCATATTTGGATGCACAAAAATTGTGTTTGATGTGTTTTGCAGACTGAAAGGGGTGAATCTTCATCCCAAGCCCGCAATGCTCCTGCTGAGAATGCGGAACAACAGGAGGTGGATAACTACTACAAGCAGGATATACCTCATCCAGTCATGACCTTTTCTGATATGCACTTGGAAGAGTTGCACCCGAACCTGAGATTTGACAGACTTTGGATAGATTATCCAAAATACCAAAGGGGTTTGCATACTCTTCATTCTAAGGTTGTTGAGGTACCGAGGGTCATAGAATGGGGACCCTTAGAAGCTGTAGAATTGGTCGGGCCAATTAGGGAATTACTTGTACAGAGGTATGGTAATTCTACTTTTAATGACTGGGTACGTTTATTCACCATGCGTAGACCTGTATATAAAGTATGGTGTGAAGAATTGTTGTGTAGTATAGAGTTGAATGATCGGGTAGCTAGTTTAACCGATCGTTCTTTTATTAGATTTTTGTTAGGCAGTTCGATGCGCCACATGTCTTTACTGGACATGGCTCAGGCTTTACGTATATATACGCCTGAGGAGTTAGCATCTGCCGATTGTAGAGGGTTGATACTAAACGGTAGAAAGATAGATGAAAATTTTGATACACACGGTGTGTGGAGTCAAATGACAAGCCATCACCGTTTCAAAGGGGGAAATTACTCTTATTTGAATATAGATAGAGCCGAATTAAGAGTGATTCATAGGTTTTTAGCTAATTCGATTACACAAAGGGGTAAGAACAAGGAAAAGGTAAATGAACAGGATTTGTTTTACCATATGTGTATTCGAGACCCACAAAGCGCTGTAAGTATACCGTATTGTGTGGGTTATTATTTATCAGCTATGGTTCGGGGGATGAGACCGCATAGCATAATAGGAGGTGGTATTTTTATTACTTTGATTGGTGAATATCTCGGTGTGGATATAAGTCGGGGGGGGGGGGGGATTATTAGTAGAAGAACCAGAACCCCGCGATACTATAGGTTTAAATGTATACCATGGTGCGAAAGTTTTGAAGAGGCGGAATAACGCCGCAGTACCATACCATGGTAGACATCCACAGGTTGAGAGAAACCAACATCAAGGTAATGTAGGAGGGGGAAATGAGATGCAAGAAATGCAAAGGTTTATAGCTTTACAGGAGTACGAAAATGCTAGACAGAGAGCATTTGAAGATTGGCAAGTTCATCAGAACCAAATCATAGCTCATTGCCAACATATAGGTAGAAACTATATTCCTACACCGAAACCCATCTTCCCTCCCTGGTCTATAGAGATGCAGCCACCGTATCCTACGTATAACCCTGCCGAAGCATTCTATAGCACCTATGGTTATGCCTGGAACCCCTATTGGTACCAGTATCATCCCTAGTATACTTAGTTTTATTTATTTTGTAATTTGTAATGATTGATACGTTTAATACTTTTGTTAATATTGTAATAGTTTTTATAATTGTCTAACTTTTATTCTTAGATTTTAATAATTTTTGAATGTGGGGTAATATACCAAACTTCAAAAATATGTATATATGTTTGCAGTTTATCTTATGTACACAACAGGGTAAAACAACGCATTTTCAAAGACTGGCATTAAGTTCAGCAAAAGCAACTAATTTTGACGACAAGATGCAAAATATATGTGAAATAACAACAAGACGGAATGAACAAATGATGTGCACCATTTATCATTCAGCAAACAAACGCCAATATATTTGGAAACTTTGGTAAAAATTTAATCATTTTCACACAAATCACCCTCAATAATTTAAATTATTACCGATTTCTTGCAAATGAGGGCATTGCAAGATCTTAAGTGTGGGAAGGGGTTAAATTCTTTCGGATTTTAAAATTTTTTACTTTATACACTTGGTTACCATTAAAAATACTAGTAAAGCAGTAGTTGTATTAGAATCTAGTGCTCTCTGATAATAAAGAACAGCCCTAGTCTTATATACTGACTACCCAATTCTAGTAAAATTTTTCAAAATTTTCAATTAAATGAACTCAAAATCATGTTTATACATATTTATGAACGATAAAACTAGGTTTTAACACCGAAATTATTGTTACCTCGGAAAGGACATAAATTGAGAAACAAACCAAAATGTTAAAATTCATTTAAAATGGAATAGAGGACGATAAAAAGGAAAATAAAAGCCAAGTGTGGGAAAATTTACCAAGTTATTTTAAACATATGTCACATATATCTGTAACAAATAACTGAAAATACTTTTGCTTTGGACTAAACTAAACTGTTTTACCCGATGAAAGAAAAGAAGAGATGGATCTACACGATGAATCAATTCCATCATTAAAAGGAAGTAAAGTCTTCCGAAAAAGAAACGCGCTTCTTGATTTAGGTCATGAAGTTGTCGTCCAGGCCAGCTGTAGGTTGACGAAAAATCCAGAAAAGTCATCACTAAAATCAGCAGGAAATCCACAGACCTCAGCATTAAACAGGGTCGCCAAGTGGTCAGATTTATCCTAACCATGAGAAGGATTTATCTCGTACAATGGGGGGCACCATGCAAATTATCTTGATAAGACTAATGAATCAGATTCCCAGAAAGGATAATCTCCTTAAAAGATCAAAAATCAGCTTTTAGGCCTGATATTACTCAATCCTTGAGATTGACCTTAAAGATTGAGAATTACAAACTCATGGAATTCAATGATATCTAAACTCGAGCTTGAACGAGAAAATATTTTGATCAAAATTATAAACCAATTTGTTTTCTGAAAACCCATTTTCAATGCGTTCATTACCATTGAACGTAAAATCCTAGGAATTCACCTGGAATTCATTAGGTCACCTGAACCAAATCGGGTGTCAACCGTAAGAACGGTGGTTGCATAGCATGGTCGAAGACAGGACCTTGTGCCAGACCGAAAAATTATAAGGGTGAGCTTTACTATTGCTCCTACAAAGGATAGTAATTGCGTCCGACACGTTATAGACCATAATTAAAAGCATGTCAGGGGACATTGCCTTAACAGTTGCTTGTTCAACGCTTTCCTTTACAACCGGACGGTAGTTTACCGAAAGGTAATATACGGAGCAAGTATACTGGACATGTTGCTTTCCTAATACAAGGTTAGCAAGTGGGTGACACAAAACCATAAGTTTTGAGCTAAAATTTTCAAATCTGAAACCCACAAAACCCACAAAAATATTTTGCAACACCGGTAAAGGGTTATTTCGGAAAACTTATCTAGGGTAAAAACTAGATTTAATTTTCAAAAGATCAAATGTTTTCATAAAGATCCAATTTCCTTAATGGATCTAAATTTTTATAGTCATGTGGGACTGTAAACCATATCGTTACTACCATTGTTTATACCGCCGTATAGAAAATCACTGATGTACAAAGTGTGAGGAATAAAGAAGTGATTCTAGTATTTCAAGACGATATTGCTTGAGGACAAGCAACGCTCAAGTGTGGGAATATTTGATAATGCTAAAAACGAACATATATTTCATAGCATTATTCCTCAAGAAAGACAAGCTTTTAGTTGCAATTGTTCTATTTACAAGTGATATTCGTTTAAATAATAAAAGGTGAAGACAAAAGACAGATTCGACGAATTGAAGACGCAAACGACCAAAAAGCTCAAAAGTACAAAATACAATCAAAGAGGTTCCAATTATTGATAAGAAACGTCTCGAAATTACAAGAGTACAAGATTCAAAACGCAAAGTACAAGATATTAAATTGTACGCAAGGACGTTCGAAAATCCGGAACCGGGACCAGAGTCAACTCTCAACGCTCGATGCAACGGACTAAAAATTACAAGTCAACTATGCACATAAATATAATATAATATTTAAATAATTCTTATAATTATTTATATATTATAATAAATAATAAAAACCGTCGGCAAGAAGTAATTTCAATCTCCGCGACTCGCGGAGTTTGAAGGCCAAAAATGCCGCGAGTCGCGGAGCCCCAAGTTTTGAAACTCCCTATAAAGCCAACCGAATTCTGAGCATTTTTTCATCATCGTTTTCTTCTTCTCCTCATTCATACGTAAAATATATATATATTTATAATTTATATTTTAATTTTAATTATAATTCTAATAATAAGGGTATGTTAGCGAATGTTGTAAGGGTGTAAGTCAAAATTCTGTCCGTGTAACGCTACGCTATTTTTAATCATTGTAAGTTATGTTCAACCTTTTTACATTAATGTCTCGTAGCTAAGTTATTATTATGCTTATTTAAAACGAAGTAATCATGATGTTGGGCTAATTACTAAAATTGGGTAATTGGGCTTTGTACCATAATTGGGGTTTGGACAAAAGAACGACACTTGTGGAAATTAGACTATGAGCTATTAATGGGCTTTATATTTGTTTAACTAAATGATAGTTTGTTAATATTAATATAAAGATTTACAATTGGGCGTCCCTATAAATTACCATATACACTCGATCGGACACGATGGGCGGGGTATTTATATGTACGAATAATCGTTCATTTAACCGGACACGGGAATGGATTAATAGTCACTAGAATAATTAAAACAGGGGTGAAATTATGTACAAGGACACTTGGTATAATTGATAACAAAATATTAAAACCTTGGGTTACACTCAGTCGACATCCTGGTGTAATTATTAAACGAAGTATTAAAAATCTTGTTACAGTTTAAGTCCCCAATTAGTTGGAATATTTAACTTCGGGTATAAGGATAATTTGACGAGGACACTCGCACTTTATATTTATGACTGATGGACTGTTATGGACAAAAACCAGACGGACATATTAAATAATCCAGGACAAAGGACAATTAACCCATGGGCATAAAACTAAAATCAACACGTCAAACATCATGATTACGGAAGTTTAAATAAGCATAATTCTTTTATTTCATATTTAATTTCCTTTATTTTATATTTAATTGCACTTCTAATTATCGCATTTTTATTGTTATTGTATTTAATTGCACTTTTAATTATCGTACTTTTTAATTATCGCAAGTTTATTTTATCGCACTTTTATTATTCGCAATTTCATTATCGTTATTTACTTTATGCTTTAATTTAAGTCTTGTATTTATTTTTAATATTTTACATTTGGTTTTAACTGCGACTAAAGTTTTAAAATCGACAAACCGGTCATTAAACGGTAAAAACCCCCCTTTATAATAATAATATTACTTATATTTGTATTTTTATAAAAGTAAACTAATATAGCGTTAAACTTTGTTTAAAAAGATTTCCTGTGGAACGAACCGGACTTACTAAAAACTACACTACTGTACGATTAGGTACACTGCCTATAAGTGTTGTAGCAAGGTTTAAGTATATCCATTCTATAAATAAATAAATATCTTGTGTAAAATTGTATCGTATTTAATAGTATTTTCTGCAAAAATATAAGCTATTTTATATACTACTCTGCTAAAACATCAAGTATTTTTGGCGCCGCTGCCGGGGAACTTCTTAAACGCCGGAAGCGCAACGCTAATAAAAAAAAAATTATGTATTTTTAAGATTTTGTTAAATATTTAAGTTTTATAAGTTTCTTTATTTTTATTTTTAGTTTATAAAGATATAAAGTTTTATTTAAATATCTTTTATTTATATAGAAACAGAAAAATTAAAAACAGAAAAAAAAAATTAAAAAAGAAAAAAACGCGTCAAATTCAAACTGTACCAGAGTTGAATTTTTGAACCCCGCGACTCACGGGGTTTGATGCATTAAATACCGCAACTCGCGGAGAAAACCTGACACGCGACAGAAGCCCTAATCAGGCATTAATCACGGTGTAATTATTATTATTATTATTATTATTTAATTAAAAACCCTAAATAGGTTTTATTTATTTATTAATTAGTTTAGTTTATTAATTTAATTTGTTTTATTTAAGTTTTAAATAGTTTAATTAAATTGTAAAATTAGTAGTTTTATTAAATAAATAATATAAAAATAATATTTTTATAAAAATTGTACTTTTTACAACTTTTTGTATATTTTTATATTTTGTCCCTTTTTAAGCGTTTTAGCGTAATATTTGTATTTTTAGCTCATATTTAGTTTTAAACTTAGATTTTGCCATAGTTATTTTTACTTCTAGATTTTTAGGCTTTGTCGTAAAATCCCTTAAGTGCTTTTCTTTAGACTAAGATTTAGGTGCTTTAGAATTTTGTGACGCCTTTTTAAGTTTTAGTTTCTTTTTAAGTTATTTCCATTTGGGATATAGTTTTTATTGTAAGCTTTAATATTTTTAGACACCTTTTACCTATGTATCAATTATCATTCCAATTAGTAATTTCAATTTGCGATTATAATTTTAAGTTAGTTGTAGTAATAAGGTTAGGTTAGTCAAGTATTTTTAAGTTTTATAAGTTTCTTTTATTTTTCCGTCACCTTTTATTTTTCAACCATTTTTCTTTTTCGATCTTTTTCGACGAACTCTTTTTCTTTCTTATTTCTCGCTTTTCTAGTTTTAGGACATAGATTTTTATTCTACTTCTTATCTAAATTTCTTAAAATTACGAAAATTTATTTTAAGTGGTTAAATTGATAGACATCAAAATTTTCTGGTTCGTAGTAATAGTTGGATTTGTACGTGGACCGGGTTATTGGAGCCAAACAGTCCTCAATTATATTGAGACCAAACGAATCCTGCCCCTCTGCTGCATCTTTTGGCTATTCAAAACGTGGGCAAAATCAGAAAAGTCTATTAATTGGATAACTTATTATAATTTTTCTTTCCTTTTAAAAACTAATAGGATATTCAGTGAATGCACCGAGCAAGACGATCACCACCTTTTGTACGTTCACCACCTGTAACTAGATCAAGACATTTAGCAAATATAACCGCCGTTGATTTTTCTTTAGAATCGTCATCCAGTCGACCAAGTACTTCAGTTCAAATTTCCGATAATCCATTTTTTGAACCCAACCTCACAATTGAGAATCCGGAGAATATTCAGGAACGGTTCGTAGATCCTGAACCATTAAACTTTCCTCCGGAACCACCAATCATTCAAACAGAGATTGTTGAGGAACGAACCATTAAATCAGAATCCTCTAGTGATTCCGATTCAACAAATTCAATTATGGAGAATCTGGAACCTTTAAGTATGGAAGACCGAATGAGAGCTAAACGCACTGGCCAAGGTCACACAATTACTCATCCAGACATTAATGCGCCAGATTATGAAATCAAAGGACAAATTCTACACATGGTGACTAATCAATGCCAATTTAGTGGTGCGCCGAAGGAAGATCCAAATGAACATTTACGTACCTTTAAAGGGAGAAGCCAAAGATTGGTTGGAATCGTTACCTGAAGGGGCGATCGATACATGGAATGTTTTAGTTGACAAATTTCTTAAACAATTCTTTCCGGCATCTAAAGCCGTAAGACTTCAAGCAGAAATTGTTACGTTTACACAGAAACCGAATGAAACTCTATATGAGGCATGGACTAGATATGGAAAGTTATTAAGAGGATGTCCGCAACATGGTTTAGACACCTGTCAAATAGTACAAATATTCTACCAAGGATGCGACATCACTACAAGGAAAGACATAGATATAGCAGCTGGTGGTTCTATTATGAAGAAAACCAAAACTGATGCTTACAAAATTATTGATAACACTGCTTCCCACTCACATGAGTGGCACCAAGAAAAAGACATCGTTAGATCATCTAAAGCAGCTAGAGCCGATTCTAGCCATGACTTAGATTCCATTTCCGCAAAGATAGATGCTGTGGAGAGACGAATGGAAAAGATGACTAAAGATATTCACTCAATACGAATTAGTTGTGAGCAGTGTGGAGGACCACATTTGACAAAAGATTGTCTCAGTATTGAATTAACAATGGAACAAAGAGAGAATATTTCATACATAAACCAAAGGCCTGGAAATAATTATCAGAATAATTATCAACCACCAAGACCGATTTACAATCAAAACCAGAGTTATAACCGAAATATTCCATACAACAACCAACAAGGTCCTAGCAATCAACAAGTATCGAATAATACTTACAATCAGCAAAGACCTAATTTTCAAAACAAACCACCACAACAAACCGATGATAAAAAGCCGAATTTAGAAGATATGATGACAAAACTAGTTGAAACTCAAACACAGTTTTTCACATCTCAAAAACAAACCAATGAACAAAATGCTCAAGCATTTAGAAATCAACAAGCTTCTATTCAAAATCTGGAACAAGAAGTAAGTAACCTAGCAAGGTTAATAGGTGAAAGAAAACCGGGAAGTCTACCTAGTGATACAAATGCTAACCCCCGGAATGAAACAGCTAAAGCCATTACCACAAGAAGTGGTACAACACTTAAACCACCTGAAATACCTGTAACTTCTGATGAAGCTATTCCTACTCCACAAGAACCACAACCTGATCAAGATAAGGAAAAAGAACCGGTAGTTGAAAAGGTTAATGAAGATAATACAGCTAAGGATAAACCTTATGTTAAACCATACCAACCACCACTTCCTTACCCGAGTAAAATGAAGAAAGAGAAACTTGAAGCCGAGCAATCCAAATTCTTGGATATGTTTAAACAAATAAATGTAAATCTTCCTTTCATTGATGTGATTTCAGGAATGCCTAGATATGCTAAATTCTTGAAAGATCTAATTTCAAATAGAAAGAAAATGGAAGAACTCTCGGCTGTTACTATGAATGCTAATTGTTCAGCAGTGCTGTTGAATAAGATACCAGAAAAACTATCTGATCCAGGAAGTTTCACAATTCCATGTTTTCTGGGTAGTCTTAGTTCAATAGAAGCATTGGCAGACTTAGGTGCTAGTATAAATTTAATGCCATATTCACTGTACACTAAACTAGACCTTGGAGAATTGAAACCAACCAGAATAAGCATACAACTAGCCGATAGATCAATAAAATATCCTAGAGGGATAATGGAGAACATGCTAGTTAAAGTTGGTACTTTAGTATTTCCAGTAGATTTTGTTGTTCTGGACATGGAAGAAGATTCTCAAGTTCCTCTCATATTAGGAAGACCATTCTTAAACACGGCTAAAGCAATGATAGACGTGTTCGGTAAGAAATTGACCCTAAGTATAGAGGATGAGAGTGTTACCTTTTCAGTTGATAGAGCAATGCAACAACCGCAATCTGCAGATGATACATATTATTATATTCAAACTATAGATGCACATGCAGAATTATTAGAAGACTTTCCAGAATTACAAGGAACAGGAGAATGTTCTTTAGGAGAAGGTAATGAACCAATTGATGAAGCTGAAATGTTAGCTACACTTATAGCTAATGGATATGAACCAACAACAGAAGAAATTCAAATGCTAAAAGAAGAAGACATATATCGATATAAATCATCGATAGAAGAACCTCCGAAATTAGAATTAAAGCCACTTCCAAACCATTTGGAATACGCTTATTTACATGGTGAATCTGAATTACCTGTAATAATATCGTCTTCTCTTACTGAAAATGAGAAATCACAACTCATTTCTGTGTTGAAAGCTCATAAACCAGCCATTGCATGGAAGATTCATGATATTAAAGGAATAAGTCCTTCGTATTGCACACATAAAATCCTTATGGAAGAAGGTCATAAAACGTATGTGCAACGCCAACGAAGACTAAATCCTAATATGCAAGATGTAGTTAAGAAAGAGATTATTAAACTGCTAGATGCAGGTCTAATTTATCCAATCTCTGATAGTCCATGGGTAAGCCCAGTTCAATGCGTGCCTAAGAAGGGTGGCATGACTGTCATTACAAATGAGAAAAATGAGCTTATTCATACTAGGACTGTAACAGGATGGCGTGTATGTATTGATTATAGAAAATTAAATGACGCCACCAGAAAAGATCACTTTCCCTTACCTTTCATTGATCAAATGTTGGAAAGATTAGCCGGGAATAGTTACTATTGTTTTCTAGATGGATTTTCCGGATATTTTCAAATTCCAATAGCACCCGAAGATCAAGAGAAAACCACATTCACGTGCCCTTATGGTACTTTTGCTTACAAACGCATGCCATTTGGACTTTGCAACGCCCCTGCAACCTTTCAAAGGTGCATGATGGAGATTTTTCACGACATGATAGAAGAATGCATGGAAGTTTTCATGGATGACTTTTCAGTCTTCGGTGATACATTTGAATCATGTCTAGTTAATCTGGAACGAATGCTTATTAGATGCGAACAACCAAATCTAGTACTTAATTGGGAGAAATGCCATTTCATGGTTAAAGAAGGCATCGTTCTTGGACATAAAATTTCAAAAGAAGGAATTGAAGTGGATAGAGCTAAAGTAGATGTAATTGCTAAACTTCCACATCCCACCAATGTTAGAGGAGTTAGGAGTTTTCTAGGGCATGCCGGTTTTTACCGACGTTTCATAAAAGATTTTTCAAAAATTGCCACTCCTATGAATAAACTCCTAGAAAAGGATGCTCCATTCATCTTTTCAGACGAGTGTATCAAATCTTTTAATATTCTTAAAGAAAAACTCACTAATGCACCGATCATGATAACACCAAATTGGAATCTACCATTTGAACTAATGTGCGATGCAAGTGATTTTGCAATGGGAGCCGTTTTAGGACAAAGGATTGAAAAACGATTTCAACCTATATATTATGCTAGTAAGACGTTACAAGGAGCACAAACGAACTATACAACTACTGAAAAAGAACTCCTTGCTATTGTCTTTGCTTTTGACAAATTTCGATCATATCTCGTTCTAGCAAAAACGGTGGTCTATACCGACCATTCTGCTCTTAGATACCTATTTTCGAAACAAGATGCTAAACCAAGATTAATTCGTTGGATCTTACTCTTACAAGAGTTTGATATTGAAATCCGAGATAAAAGAGGAGCAGAAAATCTCGCCGCTGATCATCTTTCTCGTCTTGAAAATCCCAAATTAGAAGTTCTAAATGAATCAGCCATACAAGACAACTTTCCTGATGAATATCTATTGAAGATAGATTATAAAGAAATCCCATGGTTTGCAGACTATGCAAACTACTTAGTTTGTGGATTCCTTGAAAAAGGATTATCGTACCAAAAATGAAAGAAATTCTTCAGTGATATAAAACACTATTTTTGGGAAGATCCACATCTGTTTAAAAGTTGTCCCGATGGAATAATACGCCGATGTGTATTTGGAGATGAAGCTAGTAAAATTTTAAACCATTGTCACACAGGACCAACTGGAGGGCATTATGGGCCTCAACTAATAGCAAGAAAAGTTTATGATGCTGGATTCTATTGGCCTATAATTTACAAAGATGCACACCTTCTTTGCAAATCTTGTGATGCTTGTCAAAGGGCCGGAAAAATAAGTCAACGTGATGAAATGCCACAAAATGTCATCCAAGTATGTGAAGTATTTGACATTTAGGGTATTGACTTTATGGGTCCATTTCCAAAATCTCATAATAATCTATATATACTCGTAGCCATTGATTATGTATCTAAATGGGCGGAAGCACAAGCTCTCCCAACTAACGATGCACGAGTTGTAGTCAACTTTTTAAAACGTCTTTTTGTAAGGTTTGGAACACCGAAAGCTTTAATAAGTGATCGGGGTACTCATTTCTGTAATAATCAACTTGAGAAAGTTCTTAAAAGATATGGAGTAACTCATAAAATCTCCACCGCATAACATCCACAAACAAGTGGACAAGTTGAAAATACCAACCGAGCCTTAAAACGTATTCTAGAGAAAACCGTAGGATCAAATCCGAAGGAATGGTCCATTAAATTGGAGGATGCACTCTGGGCTTTTAGAACAGCCTACAAAACTCCAATTGGAACCACACCTTTTAGACTTGTTTATGGAAAAGCATGTCATCTTCCAGTAGAAATTGAACACAAAGCATTTTGGGCTTTGAAAACATGTAATCTTGATTTACATGAAGCTGGACGTCTACGATTAAGTCAACTAAACGAATTAGAAGAATTAAGACATGAAGCATACGAAAATTCGTTAATCTATAAGGAAAGAACGAAGAAATGGCATGATAAAAGAATCAGAAGTTCAAAAGAATTTAAAGAAGGAGACAGAGTTCTTCTTTTCAATTCACGATTCAAGCTATTTCCTGGAAAATTGAAATCAAGATGGTCTGGACCATTCATAGTCAAAAGAGTTTTCCCATACGGAACGATAGAATTAATAAATTCAAATGGGATTGAATTTAAAGTTAATGGTCACAGAGTTAAACATTACATACATGGTCCGATGGAAGTCGACAACGAAGTTAATTACAATTTTGACACCACAGCTAACTAAGTGTGGGGAGAATCAAGTCTTTAAAGGATAATATGTATTTCTGTTAGAGTTAGATTATCTGTTTTCGTGTAGTTCTCGAAAATGGAACCCGAATGGTCTTTCCCTAGCAGACCCTAAAGAACTAGTCTTCTCCCCCCATTCTGAATTTTTTATTTTTTTTAGGTTTTTACAAAATGAAGACTGCCTGTGAACTAAACCATGGTCTAATGCTACACGAGTTGATCACTAAACGTAATAATGACACACTTCCGAGTGAAATAGTATCAGTAATCAGAGAAAGAATGGACGGAGTTAGAAAAGAATCCAGATGCGAAGATAATAAGTTACAATTTGGTAAAGGAAAATCAAAATCCGCAGCAAAAAGAAGAGCACGACACCTAGAACGATGTCACAAATGCGGAAAATGGTCACATGGAGGTAAATGTTCAAATAATCAAACCTATTCAAACACCGAATTTGTTACTTTATGCAGAGACGGACCATTCATATGTTTAGAAGAAAAGACACTGAATGCTCGAGGTTACGCCTATGTAGCCATGGAAAACCAATTAAACCGACTATCTTATGAATGGGATAGATCATATAACTAAGAATACTATCTCACAGGTAAGTCTGTACAGTTTTTATTTTATTTTATTTTTTTATTTATTTTTAACCTTTTGATAATAAACGCTAATTTATTCGCTATAAAGTATTAAATTGGTATTGAATAAAATTAGGTTTGGCGACCGAAATTATTGATATCATTCAAAAATTTATTACATCACTGCGAAATTTAACGTTTATTCTTAAGGTATAAATATCTTTAATCAATCAACCCAAAATATTTCAAAAATTCGTCATGAGTTAAATTAGGTCTTGGAACCGAAATTACTTTACCGAAAAGAGGGGCGCATATTTTTGATAATATTTGATTGATTAAAAGTGGGATAAAAAGCCAAAAAGATTTTTAATTTTATTTTTACCATGTTTTTAAAATTAATATTTAAATCTTAAATTAATATTGTAAACTTTGTAAAAACAATATATTTAAAATTGTAAATATTTGAAAAATTAATATAAGTTTGGTGTGAATTTATAATATGAATTTTTAAATTAAGTTTGGTGTGAATTTTTAATTTTTAAAATATGAATTTTTAATTTTATGCATTTCAAATTTTAAGTTTGGTGTAAATTTTTAATATTAATTTTGAATTTTATATTTAAGTTGTGTGAATTTAAAAACAAAAATTTACTTTATCTCATTAAGTTAAAAATATGATTTTTAAAATTCGTCGTAAGTTGAAGACTAGGTCTTTGAACCGAAATTGCTTTACCCGAGGGAGGGACGAGAACTTTTATTATCATTATTTTTAATCTTATTGAATTAAAGTATGCCAAAAACATTGAAAAAACCCAAAAATCTTAGCTTTTAAAACAATCGCTACAAAAAGACAAATTTTAAAATTTTGTCGAGGGACGGACTAGGACATCGATCCGAAACGACCTCGTCCTAAATAACAAGGGAAACAAAATTTTGAAATTAAGTACTTAATTGTTTTATAAGTTAATGATTATATAAAAAAAAAAAATAGCAAACTCCGCGACTCGCGGAGTTTGAAGGGTAATTCACCGCGAGTCGCGGAGGGACCAAAATACAGAAAAAATATAAACGCGTAACAGATCAGTCCCAACCCAAAACAAAAACATACTGCGAAAAACTGCACGAAAAAAACCGAAAAACACCCCAAAAATCACAATTTTTAACCGTTAATCACCAAATCTTTTACTAAAATCATGTTGAGAAGGATGCTATCTAGGAATTACTCAAGAAAAACGGTAAATTTCTACACCTAAACACCATTTAATCCGAAATTTGGTGTTCTTGAGCAATTTTTTCCCCCAATTTGATTTTGATGCTTTTTAGTGTAATTATGATTAAATTGTTTATGTATTATGCTTGTATAACCTAGATTGATGCTATTTAACATGATTAGAAGCCTTAAACTTCAAATTTAGAGTAATCTAGGGTTTGTGTTCTTGAGCAAATTTGGGGCTTTTTGATATAAACAGGTTATGGCCGATTTTTGTCATGAATTGTTGCTAAATTAAGTAGTGTAACATGTCTAGGTAGTTAAATGATCCAAACTTTGAGCCTAAACATGATTTTGAGAATTAAAGTGGACTTTTTCAAGTCTAAAATTCATGAACTTGATTTTTGAAAGATAATGCCATTTGAAACTTGTTTAATTGCTAGTAATGATTATTTTGACATGTTATTTGAATTGAATGCTTATGAACCCGACGAACATTTTCATATATGCTTATTTGAAAAAGTGTAGATTTGATGAAAATATGAAAATAAGCTTAAGTTTGATATAAATTGATCATGTCATTGTAATTATTTTGATTGATGATTTTGCTGACACTAATGCATATTTGGATGCACAAAAATTGTGTTTGATGTGTTTTGCAGACTGAAAGGGGTGAATCTTCATCCCAAGCCCGCAATGCTCCTGCTGAGAATGCGGAACAACAGGAGGTGGATAACTACTACAAGCAGGATATACCTCATCCAGTCATGACCTTTTCTGATATGCACTTGGAAGAGTTGCACCCGAACCTGAGATTTGACAGACTTTGGATAGATTATCCAAAATACCAAAGGGGTTTGCATACTCTTCATTCTAAGGTTGTTGAGGTACCGAGGGTCATAGAATGGGGACCCTTAGAAGCTGTAGAATTGGTCGGGCCAATTAGGGAATTACTTGTACAGAGGTATGGTAATTCTACTTTTAATGACTGGGTACGTTTATTCACCATGCGTAGACCTGTATATAAAGTATGGTGTGAAGAATTGTTGTGTAGTATAGAGTTGAATGATCGGGTAGCTAGTTTAACCGATCGTTCTTTTATTAGATTTTTGTTAGGCAGTTCGATGCGCCACATGTCTTTACTGGACATGGCTCAGGCTTTACGTATATATACGCCTGAGGAGTTAGCATCTGCCGATTGTAGAGGGTTGATACTAAACGGTAGAAAGATAGATGAAAATTTTGATACACACGGTGTGTGGAGTCAAATGACAAGCCATCACCATTTCAAAGGGGGAAATTACTCTTATTTGAATATAGATAGAGCCGAATTAAGAGTGATTCATAGGTTTTTAGCTAATTCGATTACACAAAGGGGTAAGAACAAGGAAAAGGTAAATGAACAGGATTTGTTTTACCATATGTGTATTCGAGACCCACAAAGCGCTGTAAGTATACCGTATTGTGTGGGTTATTATTTATCAGCTATGGTTCGGGGGATGAGACCGCATAGCATAATAGGAGGTGGTATTTTTATTACTTTGATTGGTGAATATCTCGGTGTGGATATAAGTCGGGGGGGGGGGGATTATTAGTAGAAGAACCAGAACCCCGCGATACTATAGGTTTAAATGTATACCATGGTGCGAAAGTTTTGAAGAGGCGGAATAACGCCGCAGTACCATACCATGGTAGACATCCACAGGTTGAGAGAAACCAACATCAAGGTAATGTAGGAGGGGGAAATGAGATGCAAGAAATGCAAAGGTTTATAGCTTTACAGGAGTACGAAAATGCTAGACAGAGAGCATTTGAAGATTGGCAAGTTCATCAGAACCAAATCATAGCTCATTGCCAACATATAGGTAGAAACTATATTCCTACACCGAAACCCATCTTCCCTCCCTGGTCTATAGAGATGCAGCCACCGTATCCTACGTATAACCCTGCCGAAGCATTCTATAGCACCTATGGTTATGCCTGGAACCCCTATTGGTACCAGTATCATCCCTAGTATACTTAGTTTTATTTATTTTGTAATTTGTAATGATTGATACGTTTAATACTTTTGTTAATATTGTAATAGTTTTTATAATTGTCTAACTTTTATTCTTAGATTTTAATAATTTTTGAATGTGGGGTAATATACCAAACTTCAAAAATATGTATATATGTTTGCAGTTTATCTTATGTACACAACAGGGTAAAACAACGCATTTTCAAAGACTGGCATTAAGTTCAGCAAAAGCAACTAATTTTGACGACAAGATGCAAAATATATGTGAAATAACAACAAGACGGAATGAACAAATGATGTGCACCATTTATCATTCAGCAAACAAACGCCAATATATTTGGAAACTTTGGTAAAAATTTAATCATTTTCACACAAATCACCCTCAATAATTTAAATTATTACCGATTTCTTGCAAATGAGGGCATTGCAAGATCTTAAGTGTGGGAAGGGGTTAAATTCTTTCGGATTTTAAAATTTTTTACTTTATACACTTGGTTACCATTAAAAATACTAGTAAAGCAGTAGTTGTATTAGAATCTAGTGCTCTCTGATAATAAAGAACAGCCCTAGTCTTATATACTGACTACCCAATTCTAGTAAAATTTTTCAAAATTTTCAATTAAATGAACTCAAAATCATGTTTATACATATTTATGAACGATAAAACTAGGTTTTAACACCGAAATTATTGTTACCTCGGAAAGGACATAAATTGAGAAACAAACCAAAATGTTAAAATTCATTTAAAATGGAATAGAGGACGATAAAAAGGAAAATAAAAGCCAAGTGTGGGAAAATTTACCAAGTTATTTTAAACATATGTCACATATATCTGTAACAAATAACTGAAAATACTTTTGCTTTGGACTAAACTAAACTGTTTTACCCGATGAAAGAAAAGAAGAGATGGATCTACACGATGAATCAATTCCATCATTAAAAGGAAGTAAAGTCTTCCGAAAAAGAAACGCGCTTCTTGATTTAGGTCATGAAGTTGTCGTCCAGGCCAGCTGTAGGTTGACGAAAAATCCAGAAAAGTCATCACTAAAATCAGCAGGAAATCCACAGACCTCAGCATTAAACAGGGTCGCCAAGTGGTCAGATTTATCCTAACCATGAGAAGGATTTATCTCGTACAATGGGGGGGCACCATGCAAATTAGCTTGATAAGACTAATGAATCAGATTCCCAGAAAGGATAATCTCCTTAAAAGATCAAAAATCAGCTTTTAGGCCTGATATTACTCAATCCTTGAGATTGACCTTAAAGATTGAGAATTACAAACTCATGGAATTCAATGATATCTAAACTCGAGCTTGAACGAGAAAATATTTTGATCAAAATTATAAACCAATTTGTTTTCTGAAAACCCATTTTCAATGCGTTCATTACCATTGAACGTAAAATCCTAGGAATTCACCTGGAATTCATTAGGTCACCTGAACCAAATCGGGTGTCAACCGTAAGAACGGTGGTTGCATAGCATGGTCGAAGACAGGACCTTGTGCCAGACCGAAAAATTATAAGGGTGAGCTTTACTATTGCTCCTACAAAGGATAGTAATTGCGTCCGACACGTTATAGACCATAATTAAAAGCATGTCAGGGGACATTGCCTTAACAGTTGCTTGTTCAACGCTTTCCTTTACAACCGGACGGTAGTTTACCGAAAGGTAATATACGGAGCAAGTATACTGGACATGTTGCTTTCCTAATACAAGGTTAGCAAGTGGGTGACACAAAACCATAAGTTTTGAGCTAAAATTTTCAAATCTGAAACCCACAAAACCCACAAAAATATTTTGCAACACCGGTAAAGGGTTATTTCGGAAAACTTATCTAGGGTAAAAACTAGATTTAATTTTCAAAAGATCAAATGTTTTCATAAAGATCCAATTTCCTTAATGGATCTAAATTTTTATAGTCATGTGGGACTGTAAACCATATCGTTACTACCATTGTTTATACCGCCGTATAGAAAATCACTGATGTACAAAGTGTGAGGAATAAAGAAGTGATTCTAGTATTTCAAGACGATATTGCTTGAGGACAAGCAACGCTCAAGTGTGGGAATATTTGATAATGCTAAAAACGAACATATATTTCATAGCATTATTCCTCAAGAAAGACAAGCTTTTAGTTGCAATTGTTCTATTTACAAGTGATATTCGTTTAAATAATAAAAGGTGAAGACAAAAGACAGATTCGACGAATTGAAGACGCAAACGACCAAAAAGCTCAAAAGTACAAAATACAATCAAAGAGGTTCCAATTATTGATAAGAAACGTCTCGAAATTACAAGAGTACAAGATTCAAAACGCAAAGTACAAGATATTAAATTGTACGCAAGGACGTTCGAAAATCCGGAACCGGGACCAGAGTCAACTCTCAACGCTCGATGCAACGGACTAAAAATTACAAGTCAACTATGCACATAAATATAATATAATATTTAAATAATTCTTATAATTA
Organism: Rutidosis leptorrhynchoides; assembly: GCF_046630445.1. Taxonomy (NCBI): domain Eukaryota; kingdom Viridiplantae; phylum Streptophyta; class Magnoliopsida; order Asterales; family Asteraceae; genus Rutidosis; species Rutidosis leptorrhynchoides. Next base: position 383,745,039 of record NC_092334.1, read on the forward strand.
TTTATATATTATAATAAATAATAAAAACCGTCGGCAAGAAGTAATTTCAATCTCCGCGACTCGCGGAGTTTGAAGGCCAAAAATGCCGCGAGTCGCGGAGCCCCAAGTTTTGAAACTCCCTATAAAGCCAACCGAATTCTGAGCATTTTTTCATCATCGTTTTCTTCTTCTCCTCATTCATACGTAAAATATATATATATTTATAATTTATATTTTAATTTTAATTATAATTCTAATAATAAGGGTATGTTAGCGAATGTTGTAAGGGTGTAAGTCAAAATTCTGTCCGTGTAACGCTACGCTATTTTTAATCATTGTAAGTTATGTTCAACCTTTTTACATTAATGTCTCGTAGCTAAGTTATTATTATGCTTATTTAAAACGAAGTAATCATGATGTTGGGCTAATTACTAAAATTGGGTAATTGGGCTTTGTACCATAATTGGGGTTTGGACAAAAGAACGACACTTGTGGAAATTAGACTATGAGCTATTAATGGGCTTTATATTTGTTTAACTAAATGATAGTTTGTTAATGTTAATATAAAGATTTACAATTGGGCGTCCCTATAAATTACCATATACACTCGATCGGACACGATGGGCGGGGTATTTATATGTACGAATAATCGTTCATTTAACCGGACACGGGAATGGATTAATAGTCACTAGAATAATTAAAACAGGGGTGAAATTATGTACAAGGACACTTGGTATAATTGATAACAAAATATTAAAACCTTGGGTTACACTCAGTCGACATCCTGGTGTAATTATTAAACGAAGTATTAAAAATCTTGTTACAGTTTAAGTCCCCAATTAGTTGGAATATTTAACTTCGGGTATAAGGATAATTTGACGAGGACACTCGCACTTTATATTTATGACTGATGGACTGTTATGGACAAAAACCAGACGGACATATTAAATAATCCAGGACAAAGGACAATTAACCCATGGGCATAAAACTAAAATCAACACGTCAAACATCATGATTACGGAAGTTTAAATAAGCATAATTCTTTTATTTCATATTTAATTTCCTTTATTTTATATTTAATTGCACTTCTAATTATCACATTTTTATTGTTATTGTATTTAATTGCACTTTTAATTATCGTACTTTTTAATTATCGTAAGTTTATTTTATCGCACTTTTATTATTCGCAATTTCATTATCGTTATTTACTTTATGCTTTAATTTAAGTCTTGTATTTATTTTTAATATTTTACATTTGGTTTTAACTGCGACTAAAGTTTTAAAATCGACAAACCGGTCATTAAACGGTAAAAACCCCCCTTTATAATAATAATATTACTTATATTTGTATTTTTATAAAAGTAAACTAATATAGCGTTAAGCTTTGTTTAAAAAGATTCCCTGTGGAACGAACCGGACTTACTAAAAACTACACTACTGTACGATTAGGTACACTGCCTATAAGTGTTGTAGCAAGGTTTAAGTATATCCATTCTATAAATAAATAAATATCTTGTGTAAAATTGTATCGTATTTAATAGTATTTTCTGCAAAAATATAAGCTATTTTATATACTACTCTGCTAAAACATTAATATATATATATATATATATATATATATATATATATATATATATATATATATATATATATATATATATATATATATATATATATATATATATTACGTTTTAGTAGAACTTGGAAACAACAAAGGTATTGAAGCAGCTCGAATGGCAGTAATAGTTTAGATGGTTCCCTTTGAAATAAGAAGCAAGAAAAATATTGTGGTAGTAGTAGCAGGTGTCGGTTAATTGGTGGGTTGTGATAGTTTAAATGGGTGGAGGATGGTTTAGTCGTTTAAGAGTAAACAAGGAAAGTGGTAATTAGAAAGCTTGTAGTGGTGAAGGTGGCGATTCAGACAGGAAACAAAAAGAGATAAAAGGACAAAAATATATACCGTAGTAGTAGTCGTGGATGTAGGTGGTGTCTTGAGTAGTTCATGGTGATATTCATTATGGTGGTGGTATCGTGGGGTGGTTGTGAAGTGATGGAGGCTCGATGGTTTAAATGGTGAGGGTGGTGATTGACGATTGATTTTAGGGGAGAGAGAGACAACGAAGATTTTCAGTTGTGATGGTAGTTCTTCACGATGGAGTGTGGTGGTTAGTTTAAAGATGATGCAAGGTGTAAAAGGTGGCGGTTGTGATTTCTTAGGTTAAACCGAATATAGAGACAAATAGGAAGATGATTGGTGATGTATCGTATGTGTTGGATGATAATATTGAAACGGGTTTAGTGATGGTTTACAGTTAGAAGAAATTGGAGAGAGAAAGAGAGAGAGAGAGAGAGAGATGGTTCACGACGGTTTTAAGGTGGTGATGGAGTGGAGGATGGTGTTCATGAAGAAGAAACAAGAAAGAAGAGAAGTAAGAGAAAGAAGAAAGATGGTTGATTGATCACGCTTATGTATCATGTATATATTATATATATTCCTATGTGATAGTGTGTGTAATGAAATAAAAGCAGAAGAAAACAATTAGAGCAAGTGAGTTTTGTACGCTCTTGACTTAAGTAAATTAAATAAGTTAGTGGTTGTGTTTGATAAGGAAAGAAAACAGAATGATATATTTGCATGTGAGGATGAGTTCTTGAATGCATGCATATATGTGTACCTATATTAGTTAAAAAATTAAGAAAAATCAAAAACAGTAACTTACAATAATCAAATGAATTCATGGATTGATAATTGTGTGGCCTTTATGTGATTCCTAAAGTGGAAAGGTAAAATAGACAGTTTAATATATCTATAAAATCTTAAAACGTGCTTAATCAATAATAGGTTGTAAATATCTACCGACAGTTTTTACGGACTACTATTTCGTATCCCGTTGTGAGTCAGTGGCGGATAAAAGTCTTTCAGAAAAATCCCAAATTATTAGATTGACTATATTTATTTATTTTGGTCATTATGGTATAAAATTTGATCATCAACTAGTAAATAAAAATTTCATTAATTATTCATTCCCAACCCCAAGTAAAATATAAAAAGTTTTAAAATTTAATAAATAGCTCCTAAATACATTTTTAGTAAGCCTACAATTTATAGAACTCATTTTCGGATCACCGTTTATTTTAAAATCATATAAGTTCGAATTAAACTTCTCTAATTAATAATTGAAACGTCTAACGAGTATCACAATCACTTAATATTTATTTTTAATATACTTTTATGTATATATATAGATATGTTTTAAATAATTATTATATATTGTTTTATTTTACATAGTTAATTATAATATATTTCAAATTATTATTTATATATTTAAATATATACAAGTATTTGTTCGTGAATAGCCGGGAATAGTCGAAGGTCAATTGAATATATGAAACAGTTCAAAATTTTTGAGACTCAACCTAACAGACTTTGCTTATCGTGTCAAAAATATTAAATCGTATCGAGAGTTTGGTTTAAAATTAGTCGAAATTTTCCGGGTCACTACAGGAAAACCCAACAAAAGACGCCAAATGTTTCCATTGTGGAAAGGTTGGCAATTGGAGAAGGAAGTTGTCCTATCTTCCAATCTGAGCTGAGAAAAGGCAACACCGGTGAGACTAGCAAATCAGGTATATTCCATATATAGTTATATACTTCTTATAGTGATTCCTAGATCTTTGTTAACTGGTTGTGGTCTTCACACCTGTAACAATATGAAGGGGATGAGAAGAAGTAATAGACTGAAGAAAGACACACTGGATTTGCAAGTAGGCAAGGGGGATCAAGCTTTTGTTAAAGCTATTGGTACCTCTGAACTTACTTCTCTAAGTGGACTTATTGTTTTGTTGGAACAATAGCATTATGCTCTCAATACTGTGAGCGACATAGTTTGAAAGATGTTAGTATTGAACTTGCATTTATACACTTAGGTATTTCAGTTTCTAAGGATAATATATGTATCTTAATACCTATCCACGTGATGGTATTTTTGAAATTGATATGCATAGTGTAATTTCAAATGAGAATTCTGTGTATACCTACATCGCCAAAGTCTTCAAGCAAGACTTGAATAAGACCTATCTATGACATTGTCATATTGGTCATATAAACAAACAATGCATTTCAAAACTCTAATCTAATGGACTTTTGGAATCAATTGACTCTGAGTCATTTGATGTATGCGAGTCATGTTTATGTGAAAAGATGACAAATGCTTCTTTCTCCGATTTAGGTAAAAGAGCTAAATATCTTTTAGGACTAATACATACTGTTGTATGTAGCCCTTTAAGAACAATGTATAGATTTAGTTAATTTTACTTCATTACATTTACTGATGAGTACAGTAGCTATGATTATGTTCACTTGCTGAAACATAAATATAAAGCTATTTTAACATTCAAAAGTATTCCAAAATGAAGTAGATAACCAGCTTGGAAAGACCATTAAAGCACTTCGCTCCAATGGAGTAAGTAAGTTTATGAATCAAGAGTTTTTTTTGGATCACCTAAAGAATTGTGGGATTGTCTCATAGTTCACTCTACCTTACACACCACAACACGATGGTGTGTCTGAGTAAGAGGAATCGAACTTTACTTGATATAGTATGATTTATGATGAGTCTGATTTCTCTACTACCGTCTCTTAGGGATATGCATGAGAGTCTGCTGCAGACATACTCAATGTGATTCTAACTATGAAGGTAGAAAAGACACCATATGAGTAATGGCATGTGAAGAATCCCAAGTTGTCTTATCTGAAAGTCTGGGGTTGTAAAGCGTACGTGAAGCATGACACTTCAAACAAATTAGAACCCAAAACTATCTAATGTTACTTTGTACGATACATAAAGAAAATAATGGGTTACTACTTTTACTACCAAGCTGAAGACAACGTGTTTTCTGCTCGGTCTGCTGAATTCCTGGAAAGAGATCTTCTCTTACAAGAAGTCAGTGGGAGTAAAGTAGATCTTGAAAAAATTCAAGTACTTTAAAGTAACATACCTTCAGTAAGCACTAGCAATCCACACGTTGAAACTGAGCGCACTGTTGGTGAGCCAGAACGTGTTACACCTGCACTTTATAGATCTAGTAGAACTCATAGGCTTATGAGGTTTAAACTGATTAATTCGGATAAACCTCAACTAAGGGATTATGATGAACCATCTAGCTGCGTGAGGCCATATCAGATCCTGAATCTGAAAATGACTAGATTCTATGAATATAGATATGCAGTCCATGAAGGATAATCAAGTATGAGACTTGATTGATCTTCTACCCAATTGTAAGACAATGAGGTAAAAATGGGTCTTCAAAGGAAGACTGATATGGACGGTAATGTAAACACTTTTAAAGCTCGATTGGTGACAAAAGGTTATGATGAAAGTTTTTCACCAGTCGCGAGCCTTAAAACAATTAGGATACTTATTGCCATGGTTACTTTTCATGATAATAAAATATGGCTAATGGATGTCAAAACCGCTTTCCTAAATGGCGACCTAAGCGAGGACGTATATATGGTTCAGCCAGAAGGGTTTATGAATCCTAAGCATCATAATAAAGTATGCAAGCTTCTAAAATCCATTTATGAATTAAAGCAAGCATCCAGGAGCTAGAATCTTAAGTTTAATGAGAAAATCAAAGTGTTTAATTTTTCTCAAAACCAAGATAAGCCCTGAGTTTACATTAGAGCTAGTGGGAGCAAAGTAGTCTTCTTGATCTTATATGTTGATGACATATTACTTATTAGAAATAACATTTCAACTTGCAAGATGTCAAGTCTTGGCTTGGAAAATGTATTTCCATAAAGGATCTTGATGAAGCTACTTATATTATCGGAATGAGGATCTATACAATAGATCCAATTGGCTTATTGGTTTGAATCAAAGTACATATATTATCTTGCAGAGATTTAGCATGCAAAACTCCAAGCATGGAGCTTTGCCAATGCAAAAGGGCATAACCGTGAGAAAGTCTCAAAAGTCCTATCACAGCAGATGAGATGAGACAAATGAAATGTATCACATATGCTTTGGCTATATGATCCATTATGTATGCCATGATATGTACTATACTCGATGTTTCATTAGTTTTGAGTTTGACGAGTCATTGTCAACATAATCCAGGTGAAGTACATTGGATTGTTGTTAAGAATATTCTTTAGTATTTGCAGAGTACTAATGATATGTTCTTGGTTTACGGTGGTTTGGAAGAAGAGTTAAGTATTAAGTTTTATACTGATTCTAGTTTCCAAACTGATCAAGATGATTCTCGATCCAGTCACGTTGTTTCTTTGTCATGATGGGAAAGACAGTTGATTAAAAGAGCTCTAGGCAGAGCACTATTGGACAATCTACAACAAAAGCATAATACATTGTTAACTGAGAATCTGCTCAGAAAGCTGTCTGGATAAGAAAGTTTGTTGTTATACTCAGAGTAGTACACAACATTTAATTTTCTATAATATGTACTGTGATAATATACTTTTGAAAGAATCACATGTACATAAAAGTATCTGGCACATTCTTTAAAAGTTTGACTACATTCATTAAGTCATTAAGAGGAATGATATTAGTATTCTTAAAGGTTCATACAAATGATAATGTGGCTGACCCGTTCATAAAGCCCATGATGCACAACAAGCATGACGATCATTCTAGTAATACTGGACTTCGTTATGCTGTTGATCTTTTTCATTTGTAATTTAGTATTTGGATATTTTTGAAACATTAACCAGTTTTATATTAATGAATTGATATATAGTTGGTATGATCGTTTTCATTTATATCAATGTGTTCTATATTAGCATGTTTAATCCATGAATAATTGTTGATTATTCAAAATCTTCATAATCGGTCATGTTATGGGAATAACATGAATTAAGATTAATGTGAAATTTTGGTTATATTCATTGATGATGAATAGTTAACTTGTTGAGACCAAAATTCATATGTATTCATTGATGATGAATATTGGAATGACCCAACCATGAGATGTCACTACATAGATCGTAGTAAGTAGTAAATCTTTTAGTGATTATGTTTTTGTGTCCTTAGACTTGAGATGCACGCCCGTCTTGATGAGTGTTGCATTGTATTTTGATATGGTTAAACGTTGTCCTGAATAAGGCTGTTATAAAGGCAATTATTGGGTATAATGTAAAGCTCGTGATAGACACGTGTATGCAATATAGGATTTGTTCCTCTAAAATGTTTGGAGTTAGATACTTTTTGAGCTCCTCGATGAATGAATAAGATATTTGCGTGGCCACACCCAGATGTAATTAAGATGATACTTAATTAATTTGGTGGTCTAATTCAGTTCTAAGATCGAGAAACAAAATTGTTAAACAAATGAGAATGATCGATGATCCATATCTCAAGTTTAACTAAAGTATCTGAAACAAAAGGACGAATGACATTTAAAACTTACCACAAACAGTTTCGAGAAACTACCCTCACATGAATTTGGGGACAATGACGTGTTGCTAGACGCTTACCATTGTTTGTATATTTACTTGGTGTTGTGTCATGCATAAGTAGGAGTCTGTAGGATTAATGTGCAAGATACAACATATAACTATATGGCCAACTTCATTTGAGCCTTCGGGGTCACACACATATACACCGAGACGTCAAATAAAATATATATATGATGTATATGTTGGAGGTTTTATTTAAATTTCGTGTAGGGTAATATAATCGATGACCGGATAAATCACTGAATCGTGGTATCACTTTCCGAAAGTAATTATTCGACCCTTATTGCCTGGGTTACATGAATATCACTTTGGGATAAGACAGAGATTAGTTCTTGTTATTGGCAGTAAACAAGAACTCTTTTGCAGAGGAGTATTAGATGTTCGTAACTTGTATATTCTCTTATGCATATTGGTTAATATATTTATATACACCCTTAATCATGAAAGAGTCTTTTATTAAAATCAATTGGCCGATTGATTAATAAAAGTATCTTCTATAATATTCAAAAATGGTTACAGGAAGAATATTTCTATAAACATATATTATCACTTCCATCATTAAAGTAAAAGTTATTACTTTTACAATAAACAAATATTATTACTTCTATCATTAAAGTAAAACTTGTTACTTTTACAATAAACAAATATTATATTTTACAACTATCAAAGCATGAGTGATTACTTTATAATAAACAAGTATTATTCCTTCCACTATTAAAGTAAAAGTGGGTCCAGGAATAATTCTTCCGTAATCACTCAAAATTGTGTTAAGTGTTTTCTTGCTACTGCCTCTTAAGGACCAGCAGCGCAAAAGTCAGCAAAAGGACCAGCAGCGCAAAGGAGTCAGCATAGGGACCAACAGCGCAAAAGTCAGCAAACAGGACCAGCAGTGCAGAGGAACCAGCAAACAGGACCAGCTGCGCAGAACAACCAGCACAGGGATCAGCTGCGCAGAACAACCAGCACAGGGACCAGCAATGCAGAACAACCAGCAAAAAAACACTTAGTCAAATTTCAGCTTACTAAGAAAACTTAGTACTGAAAACACTTAGTCAAATTTCAAGTAGACCAAGTCATGATAGTAAATAATGGAAAACCACTTTTGGGTCCGGGTAATCTATCACTAAATGGGTGTACACACCGTACCTCCAAACCCATTAACAAGTGTACATTAAAACCCACAATTACACTAAATTTCCAACAATCCTCCCCAATTTAGTGCAATTCGTTTCATGAGAATTAAACAAATTAAAACAAAACTCATGCATAAATGAAAATATCTTGAAGATTGAATTTTCACCTTAGTACATTACGCATTCCAAATATTCGAGAATCGGAGTGTTCTAAGAATTGAACCCTTCAACCCATTTGAATAACTGAAAATAACATACACATAAGTTTTCAAATACTCTAAAGCTATCCTGACACTTTACAAGCCATGTGTCCATATCCTTTCATGAATGTATCTAAAGCAAAAGTCCAAGCTTTGTTGAAGCGGCAAAACTTCACATTCACATAGGTAGTTCATTTCAGTCATGCACCTGCTCATGCACTTTTTCAAATGAACTATTAAGAAGCCAGACTTCAACCTCTCCTCCAGTAGGTCCGAGTACATACATTACCTTGGGATGATACAAAACTTATGTACTCCAAATTTCTAAGTATAAGCCTTCCACATTGAATTCAACTTCTAATTTTTATCAGAAGGGAATTGGGTATCTTATAATTAGAAATTTATGCGGACTTTAAACTCATCCCCACAGCAGACTTGTCAACCAAGTCTCTTGCCAATCCCTTCGTCAAGTGATCAGCTAAATTCTGTTGTGACCTCACGAACACTATAGAAATCACCCCATTCATGATGAGTTCACGAATCATGCTATGTCTAACACCTAAGTGTCTAGACTTTCCATTGTACATCTGGCTATAAGCCTTTGCCAATGTCACAGCACAATCACAATGGATAGACATGGGTGCTATAGGTTTAGGCCATAATGGTATCTCATGGATCAAGTTTCTAAGTCATTCTGCTTCTTTACCAGCAGCAGCTAAAGTAACAAACTCAGATTCCATCGTTGAGTTGGTAATACATGTCTGCTTCTTAGAAGCCCATAAAATAGCACCTCCCCCAAGCAAGAACACCCAACCACTTGTTGAAGAATGATCTTCAATATTGGTTATCCAACTCGCATCAGAATATCCTTCTATTACCGAAGGAAACCCATTATAAGATAAATTATAGTCCATAGTTTTCTTCAAGTACTTCAGTACCCGCCTAATTACTTGCCAGTGATGAGTACTAGGATTACTAGTATATCTACTCAGTTTTCCCACCGCAAAAGCAATATCCGGCCTTGTACAAGTCATGGCGTACATCAAACAGCCAATCACCTGAGAATACTCAAGTTGTGATACAGCTTTACCTTGATTAGGCATAAGCTTCTCACTTGGATCCACAGGGGTACTTGAAATGTCCCGTTCTTATTGATTAAAAACGTTCCATATTAATTGATTTCGTTGCGAGGTTTTGACCTCTATATGAGACGTTTTTCAAAGACTGCATTCATTTTTAAAACAAACCATAACCTTTATTTCATAAATAAAGGTTTAAAAAGCTTTACGTAGATTATCAAATAATGATAATCTAAAATATCCTGTTTACACACGACCATTACATAATGGTTTACAATACAAATATGTTACATCGAAATCAGTTTCTTGAATGCAGTTTTTACACAATATCATACAAACATGGACTCCAAATCTTGTCCTTATTTTAGTATGCAACAGCGGAAGCACTTAATATTCACCTGAGAATAAACATTCTTTAAACGTCAACAAAAATGTTGGTGAGTTATAGGTTTAACCTATATATATCAAATCGTAACAATAGACCACAAGATTTCATATTTCAATACACATCCCATACATAGAGATAAAAATCATTCATATGGTGAACACCTGGTAACCGACATTAACAAGATGCATATATAAGAATATCCCCATCATTCCGGGACACCCTTCGGATATGATATAAATTTCGAAGTACTAAAGCATCCGGTACTTTGGATGGGGTTTGTTAGGCCCAATAGATCTATCTTTAGGATTCGCGTCAATTAGGGTGTCTGTTCCCTAATTCTTAGATTACCAGACCTAATAAAAAGGGGCATATTCGATTTTGATAATTCAACCATAGAATGTAGTTTCACGTACTTGTGTCTATTTTGTAAATCATTTATAAAACCTGCATGTATTCTCATCCCAAAAATATTAGATTTTAAAAGTGGGACTATAACTCACTTTCACAGATTTTTACTTCGTCGGGAAGTAAGACTTGGCCACTGGTTGATTCACGAACCTATAACAATATATACATATATATCAAAGTATGTTCAAAATATATTTACAACACTTTTAATATATTTTGATGTTTTAAGTTTATTAAGTCAGCTGTCCTCGTTAGTAACCTACAACTAGTTGTCCACAGTTAGATGTACAGAAATAAATCGATAAATATTATCTTGAATCAATCCACGACCCAGTGTATACGTATCTCAGTATTGATCACAACTCAAACTATATATAATTTGGAATCAACCTCAACCCTGTATAGCTAACTCCAACATTCACATATAGAGTGTCTATGGTTGTTCCGAAATATATATAGATGTGTCGACATGATAGGTCGAAACATTGTATACGTGTCTATGGTATCTCAAGATTACATAATATACAATACAAGTTGATTAAGTTATGGTTGGAATAGATTTGTTACCAATTTTCACGTAGCTAAAATGAGAAAAATTATCCAATCTTGTTTTACCCATAACTTCTTCATTTTAAATCCGTTTTGAGTGAATCAAATTGCTATGGTTTCATATTGAACTCTATTTTATGAATCTAAACAGAAAAAGTATAGGTTTATAGTCGGAAAAATAAGTTACAAGTCATTTTTGTAAAGGTAGTCATTTCAGTCGAAAGAACGACGTCTAGATGACCATTTTAGAAAACATACTTCCACTTTGAGTTTAACCATAATTTTTGGATATAGTTTCATGTTCATAATAAAAATCATTTTCTCAGAATAACAACTTTTAAATCAAAGTTTATCATAGTTTTTAATTAACTAACCCAAAACAGCCCGCGGTGTTACTACGACGGCGTAAATCCGGTTTTACGGTGTTTTTCGTGTTTCCAGGTTTTAAATCATTAAGTTAGCATATCATATAGATATAGAACATGTGTTTAGTTGATTTTAAAAGTCAAGTTATGTAGTGACCCGAACTTTTCCATGTTTATATATATTAATTGAGATTGATGTTTACATGATTAAATGTTTCCAACATGTTAAGCAATCAAACTTGTTAAGACTTGATTAATTGAAATAGGTTTCATATAGACAATTGACCACCCAAGTTGACCGGTGATTCACGAACGTTAAAACTTGTAAAAAAACTATATGATGACATATATATATGGTTATATATATAGTTAACATGATATTATGATAAGTAAACATATCATTAATTATATTAACAATGAACTACATATGTAAAAACAAGACTACTAACTTAATGATTTTGAAACGAGACATATATGTAACGTTTATCGTTGTAACGACATTTAATGTATATATATCATATTAAGAGATATTCGTACATCATAATATCATGATAATATAATAATTTAAAATCTCTTTTGATATTATAAACATTGGGTTAACAACATTTAACAAGATCGTTAACCTAAAGGTTTCAAAACAACACTTACATGTAACGACTAACGATGACTTAACGACTCAGTTAAAATGTATATACATGTAGTGTTTTAATATGTATTTATACACTTTTGAAAGACTTCAATACACTTATCAAAATACTTCTACTTAACAAAAATGCTTACAATTACATTCTCGTTCAGTTTCATCAACAATTCTACTCGTATGCACCCGTATTCGTACTCGTACAATACACAGCTTTTAGATGTATGTACTATTGGTATATACACTCCAATGATCAGCTCTTAGCAGCCCATGTGAGTCACCTAACACATGTGGGAACCATCATTTGGCAACTAGCATGAAATATCTCATAAGATTACAAAAATATGAGTAATCATTCATGACTTATTTACATGAAAACAAAATTACATATCCTTTATATCTAATCCATACACCAACGACCAAAAACACCTACAAACACTTTCATTCTTCAATTTTCTTCATCTAATTGAACTCTCTCAAGTTCTATCTTCAAGTTCTAAGTGTTCTTCATAAATTCCAAAAGTTCTAGTTTCATAAAATCAAGAATACTTTCAAGTTTGCTAGCTCACTTCCAATCTTGTAAGGTGATCATCCAACCTCAAGAAATCTTTGTTTCTTACAGTAGGTTATCATTCTAATACAAGGTAATAATCATATTCAAACTTTGGTTCAATTTCTATAACTATAACAATCTTATTTCAAGTGATGATCTTACTTGAACTTGTTTTCGTGTCATGATTTTGCTTCAAGAACTTTGAGCCATCCAAGGATCCATTGAAGCTAGATCCATTTTTCTCTTTTCCAGTAGGTTCATCCAAGGAACTTAAGGTAGTAATGATGTTCATAACATCATTCGATTCATACATATAAAGCTATCTTATTCGAAGGTTTAAACTTGTAATCACTAGAACATAGTTTAGTTAATTCTAAACTTGTTCGCAAACAAAAGTTAATCCTTCTAACTTGACTTTTAAAATCAACTAAACACATGTTCTATATCTATATGATATGCTAACTTAATGATTTAAAACCTGGAAACACGAAAAACACCGTAAAACCGGATTTACGCCGTCGTAGTAACACCGCGGGCTGTTTTGGGTTAGTTAATTAAAAACTTTGATAAACTTTGATTTAAAAGTTGTTATTCTGAGAAAATGATTTTTATTATGAACATGAAACTATATCCAAAAATTATGGTTAAACTCAAAGTGGAAGTATGTTTTCTAAAATGGTCATCTAGACGTCGTTCTTTCGACTGAAATGACTACCTTTACAAAAACGACTTGTAACTTATTTTTCCGACTAGAAACCTATACTTTTTTTGTTTAGATTCATAAAATAGAGTTCAATATGAAACCATAGCAATTTGATTCACTCAAAACGGATTTAAAATGAAGAAGTTATGGGTAAAACAAGATTGGATAATTTTTCTCATTTTAGCTACGTGAAAATTGGTAACAAATCTATTCCAACCATAACTTAATCAACTTGTATTATATATTATGTAATCTTGAGATACCATAGACACGTATACAATGTTTCAACCTATCATGTCGACACATCTATATATATTTCGGAACAACCATAGACACTCTATATGTGAATGTTGGAGTTAGCTATACAGGGTTGAGGTTGATTCCAAAATATATATAGTTTGAGTTGTGATCAATACTGAGATACGTATACACTGGGTCGTGGATTGATTCAAGATAATATTTATCGATTTATTTCTGTACATCTAACTGTGGACAACTAGTTGTAGGTTACTAACGAGGACAGCTGACTTAATAAACTTAAAACATCAAAATATATTAAAAGTGTTGTAAATATATTTTGAACATACTTTGATATATATGTATATATTGTTATAGGTTCGTGAATCAACCAGTGGCCAAGTCTTACTTCCCGACGAAGTAAAAATCTGTGAAAGTGAGTTATAGTCCCACTTTTAAAATCTAATATTTTTGGGATGAGAATACATGCAGGTTTTATAAATGATTTACAAAATAGACACAAGTACGTGAAACTACATTCTATGGTTGAATTATCAAAATCGAATATGCCCCTTTTTATTAAGTCTGGTAATCTAAGAATTAGGGAACAGACACCCTAATTGACGCGAATCCTAAAGATAGATCTATTGGGCCTAACAAACCCCATCCAAAGTACCGGATGCTTTAGTACTTCGAAATTTATATCATATCCGAAGGGTGTCCCGGAATGATGGGGATATTCTTATATATGCATCTTGTTATTGTCGATTACCAGGTGTTCACCATATGAATGATTTTTTTTATCTCTATGTATGGGATGTGTATTGAAATATGAAATCTTGTGGTCTATTGTTACGATTTGATATATATAGGTTAAACCTATAACTCACCAACATTTTTGTTGACGTTTTAAGCATGTTTATTCTCAGGTGATTATTAAGAGCTTCCGCTGTCGCATACTTAAATAAGGACAAGATTTGGAGTCCATGCTTGTATGATATTGTGTAAAAACTGCATTCAAGAAACTTATTTTGTTGTAACATATTTGTATTGTAAACCATTATGTAATGGTCGTGTGTAAACAGGATATTTTAGATTATCATTATTTGATAATCTACGTAAAGCTTTTTAAACCTTTATTGATGAAATAAAGGTTATGGTTTGTTTAAAAATGAATGCAGTCTTTGAAAAACGTCTCATATAGAGGTCAAAACCTCGCAACGAAATCAATTAATATGGAACGTTTTTAATCAATAAGAACGGGACATTTCAAGTTAGAAGGATTAACTTTTGTTTGCGAACAAGTTTAGAATTAACTAAACTATGTTCTAGTGATTACAAGTTTAAACCTTCGAATAAGATAGCTTTATATGTATGAATCGAATGATGTTATGAACATCATTACTACCTTAAGTTCCTTGGATAAACCTACTGGAAAAGAGAAAAATGGATCTAGCTTCAATGGATCCTTGGATGGCTCGAAGTTCTTGAAGCAGAATCATGACACGAAAACAAGTTCAAGTAAGATCATCACTTGAAATAAGATTGTTATAGTTATAGAAATTGAACCAAAGTTTGAATATGATTATTACCTTGTATTAGAATGATAACCTACTGTAAGAAACAAAGATTTCTTGAGGTTGGATGATCACCTTACAAGATTGGAAGTGAGCTAGCAAACTTGAAAGTATTCTTGATTTTATGAAACTAGAACTTTTGGAATTTATGAAGAACACTTAGAACTTGAAGATAGAACTTGAGAGAGATCAATTAGATGAAGAAAATTGAAGAATGAAAGTGTTTGTAGGTGTTTTTGGTCGTTGGTGTATGGATTAGATATAAAGGATATGTAATTTTGTTTTCATGTAAATAAGTCATGAATGATTACTCATATTTTTGTAATTTTATGAGATATTTCATGCTAGTTGCCAAATGATGGTTCCCACATGTGTTAGGTGACTCACATGGGCTGCTAAGAGCTGATCATTGGAGTGTATATACCAATAGTACATACATCTAAAAGCTGTGTATTGTACGAGTACGAATACGGGTGCATACGAGTAGAATTGTTGATGAAACTGAACGAGGATGTAATTGTAAGCATTTTTGTTAAGTAGAAGTATTTTGATAAGTGTATTGAAGTCTTTCAAAAGTGTATAAATACATATTAAAACACTACATGTATATACATTTTAACTGAGTCGTTAAGTCATCGTTAGTCGTTACATGTAAGTGTTGTTTTGAAACCTTTAGGTTAACGATCTTGTTAAATGTTGTTAACCCAATGTTTATAATATCAAATGAGATTTTAAATTATTATATTATCATGATATTATCATGTATGAATATCTCTTAATATGATATATATACATTAAATGTCTTTACAACGATAATCGTTACATATATGTCTCGTTTAAAAATCATTAAGTTAGTAGTCTTGTTTTTACATATGTAGTTCATTGTTAACATACTTAATGATATGTTTACTTATCATAGTATCATGTTAACTACATATATATCCATATATATGTCATCATATAGTTTTTACAAGTATTAACGTTCGTGAATCACCGGTCAACTTGGGTGGTCAATTGTCTATATGAAACATATTTCAATTAATCAAGTCTTAATAAGTTTGATTGCTTAATATGTTGGAAACAT
This sequence comes from Rutidosis leptorrhynchoides, assembly GCF_046630445.1. Taxonomy (NCBI): domain Eukaryota; kingdom Viridiplantae; phylum Streptophyta; class Magnoliopsida; order Asterales; family Asteraceae; genus Rutidosis; species Rutidosis leptorrhynchoides. The sequence continues at coordinate 383,761,408 of NC_092334.1, forward strand.
TTAATCATGTAAATATCAATCTCAATTAATATATATAAACATGGAAAAGTTCGGGTCACTACAGTACCTACCCGTTAAATAAATTTCGTCCCGAAATTTTAAGCTGTTGAAGGTGTTGACGAATCTTCTGGAAATAGATGCGGGTATTTCTTCTTCATCTGATCTTCACGCTCCCAGGTGAACTCGGGTCCTCTACGAGCATTCCATCGAACCTTAACAATTGGTATCTTGTTTTGCTTAAGTCTTTTAACCTCACGATCCATTATTTCGACGGGTTCTTCGATGAATTGAAGTTTTTCGTTGATTTGGATTTCATCTAACGGAATAGTGAGATCTTCTTTAGCAAAACATTTCTTCAAATTCGAGACGTGGAAAGTGTTATGTACAGCCGCGAGTTGTTGAGGTAACTCTAGTCGGTAAGCTACTGGTCTGACACGATCAATAATCTTGAATGGTCCAATATACCTTGGATTTAATTTCCCTCGTTTACCAAATCGAACAACGCCTTTCCAAGGTGCAACTTTAAGCATGACCATCTCTCCAATTTCAAATTCTATATCTTTTCTTTTAATGTCAGCGTAGCTCTTTTGTCGACTTTGGGCGGTTTTCATCCGTTGTTGAATTTGGATGATCTTCTCGGTAGTTTCTTGTATAATCTCCGGACCCGTAATCTGTCTATCCCCCACTTCACTCCAACAAATCGGAGACCTGCACTTTCTACCATAAAGTGCTTCAAACGGCGCCATCTCAATGCTTGAATGGTAGCTGTTGTTGTAGGAAAATTCTGCTAACGGTAGATGTCGATCCCAACTGTTTCCGAAATCAATAACACATGCTCGTAGCATGTCTTCAAGCGTTTGTATCGTCCTTTCGCTCTGCCCATCAGTTTGTGGATGATAGGCAGTACTCATGTCTAGACGAGTTCCTAATGCTTGCTGTAATGTCTGCCAGAATCTTGAAATAAATCTGCCATCCCTATCAGAGATAATAGAGATTGGTATTCCATGTCTAGAGACGACTTCCTTCAAATACAGTCGTGCTAACTTCTCCATCTTGTCATCTTCTCTTATTGGCAGGAAGTGTGCTGATTTGGTGAGACGATCAACTATTACCCAAATAGTATCAAAACCACTTGCAGTCCTTGGCAATTTAGTGATGAAATCCATAGTAATGTTTTCCCATTTCCATTCCGGGATTTCGGGTTGTTGAAGTAGACCTGATGGTTTCTGATGCTCAGCTTTGACCTTAGAACACGTCAAACATTCTCCCACGTATTTAGCAACATCGGCTTTCATACCCGGCCACCAAAAATGTTTCTTGAGATCCTTGTACATCTTCCCCGTTCCAGGATGTATTGAGTATCTGGTTTTATGAGCTTCTCTAAGTACCATTTCTCTCATATCTCCAAATTTTGGTACCCAAATCCTTTCAGCCCTATACCGGGTTCCGTCTTCCCGAATATTAAGATGCTTCTCCGATCCTTTGGGTATTTCATCCTTTAAATTTCCCTCTTTTAAAACTCCTTGTTGCGCCTCCTTTATTTGAGTAGTAAGGTTATTATGAATCATTATATTCATAGATTTTACTCGAATGGGTTCTCTGTCCTTCCTGCTCAAGGCATCGGCTACCACATTTGCCTTCCCCGGGTGGTAACGAATCTCAAAGTCGTAATCATTCAATAATTCAATCCACCTACGCTGCCTCATATTCAGTTATTTCTGATTAAATATGTGTTGAAGACTTTTGTGGTCGGTATATATAATACTTTTGACCCCATATAAGTAGTGCCTCCAAGTCTTTAATGCAAAAACAACCGCGCCTAATTCCAAATCATGCGTCGTATAATTTTTTTCGTGAATCTTCAATTGTCTAGACGCATAAGCAATCACCTTCGTTCGTTGCATTAATACACAACCGAGACCTTGCTTTGATGCATCACAATAAATCACAAAATCATCATTCCCTTCAGGCAATGACAATATAGGTGCCGTAGTTAGCTTTTTCTTCAATAACTGAAACGCTTTCTCTTGTTCATCATTCCATTCAAATTTCTTCCCTTTATGCGTTAATGCAGTCAAGGGTTTTGCTATTCTGGAAAAGTCTTGGATGAACCTTCTGTAGTAACCAGCTAGTCCTAAAAACTGGCGTATGTGTTTCGGAGTTTTCGGGGTTTCCCACTTTTCAACAGTTTCTATCTTTGCCGGATCCACCTTAATACCTTCTTTGTTCACTATGTGACCGAGGAATTGAACTTCTTCCAACCAAAATGCACACTTTGAAAACTTAGCGTACAATTCTTCCTTCCTCAATACTTCTAACACCTTTCTCAAATGTTCACCGTGTTCTTGGTCATTCTTTGAGTAAATAAGTATGTCATCAATGAAAACAATGACAAACTTGTCAAGGTATGGTCCACACACTCGGTTCATAAGGTCCATGAACACAGCTGGTGCATTAGTTAAACCAAACGGCATGACCATAAACTCGTAATGACCGTAACGTGTTCTGAAAGCAGTCTTTGGAATATCATCTTCTTTCACCCGCATTTGATGATACCCGGAACGTAAGTCAATCTTTGAATAAACAGACGAGCCTTGTAGTTGATCAAATAAGTCGTCGATTCTCGGTAGTGGGTAGCGGTTCTTGATGGTAAGTTTGTTCAACTCTCGGTAGTCGATACACAACCTGAATGTACCATCTTTCTTCTTGACAAACAAAACAGGTGCTCCCCACGGTGATGTGCTTGGTCGAATGAAACCACGCTCTAAAAGTTCTTGTAATTGGCTTTGCAGTTCTTTCATCTCGCTGGGTGCGAGTCTGTAAGGAGCACGAGCTATTGGTGCAGCTCCTGGTACAAGATCTATTTGAAATTCAACGGATCGATGTGGGGGTAATCCCGGTAATTCTTTCGGAAATACATCGGGAAATTCTTTTGCAATGGGAACATCATTGATGCTCTTTTCTTCAGTTTGTACTTTCTCGACGTGTGCTAGAACAGCATAGCAACCTTTTCTTATTAGTTTTTGTGCCTTCAAATTACTAATAAGATGTAGCTTCATGTTGCCCTTTTCTCCGTACACCATTAAGGGTTTTCCTTTCTCTCGTATAATGCGAATTGCATTTTTGTAACAAACGATCTCTGCTTTCACCTCTTTCAACCAGTCCATACCGATTATCACATCAAAACTCCCTAACTCTACTGGTATCAAATCAATCTTAAATGTTTCGCTAACCAGTTTAATTTCTCGATTCCGACATATATTATCTGCTGAAATTAATTTACCATTTGCTAATTCGAGTAAAAATTTACTATCCAAAGGCGTCAATGGACAACTTAATTTAGCACAAAAATCTCTACTCATATAGCTTCTATCCGCACCCGAATCAAATAAAACGTAAGCAGATTTATTGTCAATAAGAAACGTACCCGTAACAAGCTCCGGGTCTTCCTGTGCCTCTGCCGCATTAATATTGAAAACTCTTCCGCGGCCTTGTCCATTCGTGTTCTCCTGGTTCGGGCAATTTCTAATAATGTGGCCCGGTTTTCCACATTTATAACAAACTACATTGGCATAACTTGCTCCGACACTACTTGCTCCGCCATTACTCGTTCCGACACCATTTGTTCCTTTCGTTCTATTAACCCCTGGTCCGTAGACCTCACACTTCGCCGCGCTATGACCATTTCTTTTACACTTGTTGCAAAATTTGGTGCAGAATCCCGAGTGATTCTTTTCACACCTTTGGCATAGCTGCTTCTGATTGTTGTTGTTGTTGCGGTTATTATTGTTGTTGGGATGATTGTTGTAGTTGCTGTTGTTGTTGTTGTTGTTGTTGTTGGGCCGTTTGTTGTAGTTGCGATTGATGTTGCGATTGTTGGGATAATTGTTGCGATTATTGTTGTAATTGCTGTTGTTGTTGTATTGGTGATTCTTATCACCGTTTTCCTCCCACTTTCTTTTGACTTGCTTCACATTGGCCTCTTCAGCAGTCTGTTCTTTAATTCTTTCTTCAATCTGGTTCACGAGTTTGTGAGCCATTCTACATGCCTGTTGTATGGAGGCGGGCTCGTGTGAACTTATATCTTCTTGGATTCTTTCCGGTAATCCTTTCACAAACGCGTCGATCTTCTCTTCCTCATCTTCGAATGCTCCCGGACACAATAGGCACAATTCTGTGAATCGTCTTTCATACGTGGTAATATCAAATCCTTGGGTTCGTAACCCTCTAAGTTCTGTCTTGAGCTTATTGACCTCGGTTCTGGGACGGTACTTCTCGTTCATCAAGTGCTTGAATGCTGACCACGGTAGTGCGTACGCATCATCTTGTCCCACTTGCTCTAGATAGGTATTCCACCATGTTAACGCAGAACCTGTGAAGGTATGCGTAGCGTACTTCACTTTGTCCTCTTCAGTACACTTACTTATGGCAAACACCGATTCGACCTTCTCGGTCCACCGTTTCAATCCGATCGGTCCTTCGGTTCCATCAAATTCCAAAGGTTTGCAGGCAGTGAATTCTTTGTAGGTGCATCCTACACAATTTCCTGTACTGCCAGATCCAAGGTTATTGTTAGTATGTAGCGCAGCCTGTACCGCGGCTATGTTTGAAGCTAGAAAAGTACGGAATTCCTCTTCATTCATATTCACGGTGTGTCGAGTAGTCGGTGCCATTTCCTTCAAAATAGTCAAATGGAACAAGTTAATCATACAGAATATTAAGAGTAGTTAATAGTATTTCGTAGCATAATATGAACTCATTTATAAAAGCTTTTTCTTCATATTAGCATTTTATAAGTTTAAATTCGGGTAGTACCTACCCGTTAAGTTCATACTTAGTAGCTAATATACAATTCAACTACTACAATTCTATATGAAAAACTGATTGTAATAATATTTCACGTTCAAACTTTTATACAATATTTTACAAACTTACAATACCGCTTATTTTACATAAAGCATGAAATATAGCACACAATAACTTTGATACAAGATAGTTGTGAAGATAATTCTAGCTAGTACACAAGTCGTTCAGCAAAGGCAATAAAGACACGTAATTCATACGTCCAGAAACAAGTCATGCATTCTGGTTTTACTAGGACTACTTCCCATCCTTGGTCTTGTGGAACATAACCGTTATGGCCGTTGATAAGACAGCGTGTTGTAACGTCGTCAAAGGGATGAGGGTTACGTAATGACTAACAGTCTCGTAATAACCTAAAAACCTCATTTCTTATCCCAATTACCGACTCCATTACTTGTGGAAACGTTTTGTTTAATAGTTGTAGCCCGATGTTCTTGTTCTCACTTTGGTGAGAAGCGAACATTACTAACCCGTAAGCATAACATGCTTCTTTATGTTGCATGTTAGCCGCTTTTTCTAAATCACGAAGTCCTATATTCGGATATACTGAGTCAAAATAATTTCTTAACCCGTTGCGTAAAATAGCATTTGGGTTCCCCGCAATATATGCGTCAAAGTAAACACATCGTAACTTATGGATTTCCCAATGTGATATCCCCCATCTTCCGAACGAAAGCCTTTTATAAACCAAGGCATTCTTGGAACGTTCTTCGAATGTCTTACAAACTGATCTCGCCTTAAATAGTTGTGCCGAAGAATTCTGACCGACTCTAGACAAGATTTCATCAATCATGTCTCCGGGTAGGTCTCTTAAAATATTGGGTTGTCTATCCATTTTGTGTTTTTATACTGTAAAATAGACAAGAGTTAGATTCATAAAAAAAAATACTTATTAATACAAGCAATTTTTACATATATCATAAAGCATAAGCACACTATATTACATATATTACACCACACGAATACAACTATCTTATTCCGACTCGCTTGTTTCTTCTTCTTCGGTTTTGGTTCGTTTTGCCAAGTTTCTAGGGATATATGATGTTCCCCTAATACGAGCCGTCGTGATCCACATTGGTTTAGAAAAACCTGGTGGTTTAGAGGTTCCCGGGTCATTGTTACAACTTAAGGACTTCGGGGGTTGACGATACATATAAAGTTCATCGGGGTTGGAATTAGATTTCTCTATTTTTATGCCCTTTCCCTTATTATTTTCTTTTGCCTTTTTAAATTTAGTTGGGGTAATTTCTATAACATCATCGGAATTCTCATCGGAATTCGATTCATCGGAGAATTGGTAATCCTCCCAATATTTTGCTTCCTTGGAGGAAATACCATTGACCATAATTAACCTTGGTCGGTTGGTTGAGGATTTTCTTTTACTTAACCGTTTTATTATTTCCCCCACCGGTTCTATTTCTTCATCCGGTTCCGATTCTTCTTCCGGTTCCGACTCTTCTTCCGGTTCCTCTTCGGGAACTTGTGAATCAGTCCACGAATCATTCCAATTTACATTTGACTCTTCATTATTATTAGGTGAGTCAATGGGACTTGTTCTAGAGGTAGACATCTATCACATAATATCAAACGCGTTAAGAGATTAATATATCACATAATATTCACATGTTAAAAATATATAGTTTCCAACAAAATTTGTTAAGCAATCATTTTTCAAGTAAACACGGTCGAAGTCCAGACTCACTAATGCATCCTAACAAACTCGATAAGACACACTAATGCAAAATTCTGGTTCTCTAAGACCAACGCTCGGATACCAACTGAAATGTCCCGTTCTTATTGATTAAAAACGTTCCATATTAATTGATTTCGTTGCGAGGTTTTGACCTCTATATGAGACGTTTTTCAAAGACTGCATTCATTTTTAAAACAAACCATAACCTTTATTTCATAAATAAAGGTTTAAAAAGCTTTACGTAGATTATCAAATAATGATAATCTAAAATATCCTGTTTACACACGACCATTACATAATGGTTTACAATACAAATATGTTACATCGAAATCAGTTTCTTGAATGCAGTTTTTACACAATATCATACAAACATGGACTCCAAATCTTGTCCTTATTTTAGTATGCAACAGCGGAAGCACTTAATATTCACCTGAGAATAAACATGCTTTAAACGTCAACAAAAATGTTGGTGAGTTATAGGTTTAACCTATATATATCAAATCGTAACAATAGACCACAAGATTTCATATTTCAATACACATCCCATACATAGAGATAAAAATCATTCATATGGTGAACACCTGGTAACCGACATTAACAAGATGCATATATAAGAATATCCCCATCATTCCGGGACACCCTTCGGATATGATATAAATTTCGAAGTACTAAAGCATCCGGTACTTTGGATGGGGTTTGTTAGGCCCAATAGATCTATCTTTAGGATTCGCGTCAATTAGGGTGTCTGTTCCCTAATTCTTAGATTACCAGACTTAATAAAAAGGGGCATATTCGATTTTGATAATTCAACCATAGAATGTAGTTTCACGTACTTGTGTCTATTTTGTAAATCATTTATAAAACCTGCATGTATTCTCATCCCAAAAATATTAGATTTTAAAAGTGGGACTATAACTCACTTTCACAGATTTTTACTTCGTCGGGAAGTAAGACTTGGCCACTGGTTGATTCACGAACCTATAACAATATATACATATATATCAAAGTATGTTCAAAATATATTTACAACACTTTTAATATATTTTGATGTTTTAAGTTTATTAAGTCAGCTGTCCTCGTTAGTAACCTACAACTAGTTGTCCACAGTTAGATGTACAGAAATAAATCGATAAATATTATCTTGAATCAATCCACGACCCAGTGTATACGTATCTCAGTATTGATCACAACTCAAACTATATATATTTTGGAATCAACCTCAACCCTGTATAGCTAACTCCAACATTCACATATAGAGTGTCTATGGTTGTTCCGAAATATATATAGATGTGTCGACATGATAGGTCAAAACATTGTATACGTGTCTATGGTATCTCAAGATTACATAATATACAATACAAGTTGATTAAGTTATGGTTGGAATAGATTTGTTACCAATTTTCACGTAGCTAAAATGAGAAAAATTATCCAATCTTGTTTTACCCATAACTTCTTCATTTTAAATCCGTTTTGAGTGAATCAAATTGCTATGGTTTCATATTGAACTCTATTTTATGAATCTAAACAGAAAAAGTATAGGTTTATAGTCGGAAAAATAAGTTACAAGTCATTTTTGTAAAGGTAGTCATTTCAGTCGAAAGAACGACGTCTAGATGACCATTTTAGAAAACATACTTCCACTTTGAGTTTAACCATAATTTTTGGATATAGTTTCATGTTCATAATAAAAATCATTTTCTCAGAATAACAACTTTTAAATCAAAGTTTATCATAGTTTTTAATTAACTAACCCAAAACAGCCCTCGGTGTTACTACGACGGCGTAAATCCGGTTTTACGGTGTTTTTCGTGTTTCCAGGTTTTAAATCATTAAGTTAGCATATCATATAGATATAGAACATGTGTTTAGTTGATTTTAAAAGTCAAGTTAGAAGGATTAACTTTTGTTTGCGAACAAGTTTAGAATTAACTAAACTATGTTCTAGTGATTACAAGTTTAAACCTTCGAATAAGATAGCTTTATATGTATGAATCGAATGATGTTATGACAATCATTACTACCTTAAGTTCCTTGGATAAACCTACTGGAAAAGAGAAAAATGGATCTAGCTTCAATGGATCCTTGGATGGCTCGAAGTTCTTGAAGCAGAATCATGACACGAAAACAAGTTCAAGTAAGATCATCACTTGAAATAAGATTGTTATAGTTATAGAAATTGAACCAAAGTTTGAATATGATTATTACCTTGTATTAGAATGATAACCTACTGTAAGAAACAAAGATTTCTTGAGGTTGGATGATCACCTTACAAGATTGGAAGTGAGCTAGCAAACTTGAAAGTATTCTTGATTTTATGAAACTAGAACTTTTGGAATTTATGAAGAACACTTAGAACTTGAAGATAGAACTTGAGAGAGATCAATTAGATGAAGAAAATTGAAGAATGAAAGTGTTTGTAGGTGTTTTTGGTCGTTGGTGTATGGATTAGATATAAAGGATATGTAATTTTGTTTTCATGTAAATAAGTCATGAATGATTACTCATATTTTTGTAATTTTATGAGATATTTCATGCTAGTTGCCAAATGATGGTTCCCACATGTGTTAGGTGACTCACATGGGCTGCTAAGAGCTGATCATTGGAGTGTATATACCAATAGTACATACATCTAAAAGCTGTGTATTGTACGAGTACGAATACGGGTGCATACGAGTAGAATTGTTGATGAAACTGAACGAGGATGTAATTGTAAGCATTTTTGTTAAGTAGAAGTATTTTGATAAGTGTATTGAAGTCTTTCAAAAGTGTATAAATACATATTAAAACACTACATGTATATACATTTTAACTGAGTCGTTAAGTCATCGTTAGTCGTTACATGTAAGTGTTGTTTTGAAACCTTTAGGTTAACGATCTTGTTAAATGTTGTTAACCCAATGTTTATAATATCAAATGAGATTTTAAATTATTATATTATCATGATATTATCATGTATGAATATCTCTTAATATGATATATATACATTAAATGTCTTTACAACGATAATCGTTACATATATGTCTCGTTTAAAAATCATTAAGTTAGTAGTCTTGTTTTTACATATGTAGTTCATTGTTAATATACTTAATGATATGTTTACTTATCATAGTATCATGTTAACTACATATATATCCATATATATGTCATCATACAGTTTTTACAAGTATTAACGTTCGTGAATCACCGGTCAACTTGGGTGGTCAATTGTCTATATGAAACATATTTCAATTAATCAAGTCTTAATAAGTTTGATTGCTTAACATGTTGGAAACATTTAATCATGTAAATATCAATCTCAATTAATATATATAAACATGGAAAAGTTCGGGTCACTACAGTACTCACAGGAGTACATTCAAAGAAATTGAACTTTTTCAACACCTTCTCAATATAATGAGATTGAGAAATTGAAATTCCTTTGCTTTCACGTTTGATCCTAATGTCAAGGATAACGTCAGGCTCCCCTATATCTTTCATGGAGAATTTTGATGACAAAAATTCTTTTGTTAAATCAACCTGACTTTGGTCAGTCCCAAAGATTAACATGTCATCAACATATAGACAAATTATAACTCCTTTACCAGAATCATCAAATTTACTATATACACATTTATCTGCTTGGTTTAATTTAAAACCACAAGATAAAACCACTTCATCAAACTTCTGATGCCATTGCTTAGGTGCTTGTTTCAAACCATATAAGGACTTCACAAGTTTGCACACCTTGCCTTCATTTCCTGGCATGACAAAGCCCTGAGGTTGGTTCATGTAAACCTCCTCATCTAATTCACCATTCAAGAATGTTGTCTTCACATCCATCTGGTGAATAACCAGATTGTGAATTGTAGCCAAAGCAATCAGCAGTCTAATGGTAGTGATACGTGCCACAGGAGCATAAGTATCAAAATAGTCAATTCCAGACTTTTGTCTAAAGCCTTGAATGACTAACCTTGCCTTGAACTTTTCAATAGTTCCATCCACCTTCATCTTCTTTTTGAAGATCCATTTGCAACCCAAAGGTTTGCAACCAGGAGGTAAATCAGCTAACACCCAAGTGTTATTGCCCATGATGGAATCCATCTCATCATTAATTGCCTCTTTCCAGAATGCAACATCCTGAGACCTCATTGCTTCATCATATATTTTAGGATCATCATCAACATTGAAGCAATATGAATATTGGGTAGAAACATCATCCCTGGAACCTTCAACTAAGTATAGTTTAAAATCTGGTCCAAATGATTTAGGTTTCCTTTCTTTTTTGCTTTTTATGAAGCTCGAGTGACTGATTAACAGCCTTTTCAGAGACTTCATCATTACAATCCTTACTGATTCCATTGTTACTTGGAATCATATCTTTTGGTCTAGGTATAGATGAAAATCGATTTTCATCAAAGATTGCATCCCATGAATCAATCACATAATTTATTGAGACAAACTCATTAGGCTCTATTTCATAGAACATATATGCCTTGGAATGTTCAACATATCCAACAAATATGCAATCTTACGACCGCCCTATAACCCCATACCCGAAGATAATTCAAGTTAGGTTTCCTTATATACTAAAGTTCATAAGGTGTAATCTTGTTTCTTTTGTTAGGAACTCTATTAAGCAAATAACAAGCTGTTAACATAGCTTCCCCCCAAAATCCTTCACTTAAACCCGAATAGGATAACATAGAATTAACCATTTCCTTAAGGACCCTATTCTTCCTTTCAGATATACTATTTTGTTGTGGAGCATAAGTGTGATGCCCCGTATAAAACTGTCGTGTACGAATCATCAACAACAGGATCATTACAAGGTTAAGTACTATATGCTGTAATAAAAGAAGTTGCATTCATGATAAAAAGATGACGTCATAACCGACGTCAACTGTTTTACACCAACAGTATGCTTATACAAATAGCAAGAATGAATAAATGTATGTGACCCTTAGGTCGTTACAAAACATAGTTTCAAATGTATTAAAGTTTGAATGCAAGATAAACAGTTCATGAAGTGATAACACTAGAGCAGCGGGTGTCTACGGCAAGACTAGTACACAGCGGAAGCAACCTTAAGCACGTGAAAAACATGCTTAAAAATGTCAACACAAAGGTTGGTGAGCTATAGTTTAAGTATAACAGTATGTAAGGTAGACCACGAGATTTCAGTGCTACAAAGAGCGTTTCAAAACAGTATGATAAAGTATATGTTAACCGTGGGCACTTGGTAACTAACTTAACGTTTATACCCCCTGAAAGTACACTTGGCAAGTGCGTATGTTTACGAAGTATTAAACACTCATCAAATGCTAGCGCGACTAGCCCGAGTGGGGATGTCAAACCCTATGGATCCATATCTAAGATTCGTGTTCACGGTTCAAAAACCAATGATTAAACGTTACCGAGCTAAAGGGAATATTTATGCCGTTGTATAACCCACAAATATATAAGTTTAAGTACTCGTGCCTAGTATGTAAAACATAAAATGCGCATGTATTCTCAGTTCCCAAAATAGTTAAAGTAAAAAGGGATGCTATAACTCACAATGATAAAGTAACGGTAAAGTATGACTCGGGAAATAAGCAAGTGTGTAGGTCCGGAAAGTCCTCAACCTAAGTCAAATAGTGCTAAGTCAATAAATCGTCCCAATAGGTTTAAAAGTATGTAAATAAGGTCTTAAAGGTCATCATCATTCATCATCAAACAAAAGGTGTAAAGTAAGTTTCGTTCATGAAAGAGTTTAAAACAAAGGCTGAGTTCGGTCACTCACCACAGCCTCTATACCTACTGAAATAAGGTGAGACTAGTGGCCATGGCTCTGCATATGAGTCCTTTAGTTTTGGTAAAAATTATAGAAGCAAACTCGTCTTCGTTTGACCGTGGCGACGGTCTGAGTGCGAGTAGGTCAGAACAGCACAACGTTAAATGGACATAGTGACGATCGGAGGGCCATAAATCCTAAACCGTAAGTCGGATTAAGACGAGTCCTATATGAAAAGTTATCTACTCGAACAGAGATATCTGAAAATCATAATTACAGTAGCCCAGGTCATACGGGTCAGACACAGAAACAGTAAAACAGTAGGTAGGAAACAGAAAACAGAAAGTTAGTGGGTTCCGGTGGGTTTTTGGTACTCGATGCTTATCACGGTTCTCATCCTTGATGCATATAGCTTCAAGTGTACAACTCGTTGATGTGTTTGCATCATTTTCACCAAGGTTTGACCATCATAACCCAAGTGTAAGTCTAAGACTTGAAGCACAACTCACTTAAGTGTTGCAAGTGTTTTGATGAACCAAAGTTACATCAAAGTCTTAGATTCAACACATACATGAAATGTAAAAGTAATATTAACCAAGTTTTGACTATTATGACACAAGTGTAGGTCTAAGACATCTAGCACAACTCACTTAAGAGTTGTATGAAGTTTGATGAACCAAAGTTACATCAAGGTCTTAGATCTAACACATACATGAACTTTAAAACTAATATTAAGTTACAACTTGAAAATAAACTTATAAAATCAAGATCTTAAGTTGTAGAACATAGTTCTTAGTTAGATCTTGAAGATCCTAGACCCAAAAGTCTAGATCTAACATAAGTGTACCAAGTTATAATTAAAGAAAGCTTACTTACATGTTCTTGAACTTTTAAAGTAAATTTTAGTTCAAGAAAGTATGAGATCAAGACTAACTTGTAATACTTGACCATTTGAACCAACAAACATGAAATTTAAATGCATAATATAAAGTAGTAAACTAAGTAAACAAGTAGCTAGTTCATGGGTTGTTCATACTTTAAAGATTCAAACCAAAGTTTGATCTTTAAGAATGTAAACTTTAAGTTTACAAACATGACTTACAAGTAATGATTTCCAACACATGAACTTACAATCTTTTGAAACAACATATGTAGAACATAAACTAGTAAGTTTAGTTCTTGTGTGTTCTTGTAATTACAAGATAAAATGGAGAATCAAACTAGAAAGTTTGGTTCTTAGTAACTAGTAAAGAATAACAACAACAAAGTAAGTAACTTAACAAAGACAAGTAACAAAACAAGTGAATGATGATGATGTTTAAGTATGGAATTCGGTTTTTAACAAGAAAAGAAGAAGAAAAAGAAGTTCAAGTTACTTACAACTTAGAGAGAAAAGAGAGAAAGTTGGAAGTGTTTTGTGTGTGTGTGTTTTGAAATGAGAGAAATGTGAGTAGAAGTAATACAAAAAAATGAAATGAAAACTCCTCTAAAGAGGCCTATGGCCGACGGTCAAGATGGGGAAAGGGAGGAAGGAGTTGTTCCTTGGTCACTAGCATGTAAAAGTCTAAAAAGATGGATACAAGATGTGTTTGCATGGGGATTATGGTGGAACTAGATTCCAAACAAGTTAACTAACTAGTTAAGTTCCAAGTATGATACTTGCATTAAGAGATGAGCTAAATAAGTCCATTAAAGTGTAGGGTGGGCTTCATAGGTCCATTAACACTAATAAAGGCCCAAGTTCAAATAATTAACAAGCTAATCCAATAAAAGCCCAAGTAACTAACTAATAACCTTAGTTAATTAAAATTATTATTAAAATCAATCATGAATGTAAATAATATTCTAAAATTATTATTCGTGAAAGTTTTGTAAGTCACAAAGACTTTTCGGGCAATTAAAGTCAAGTACGGGCAATCATGGTAACAAGTAAATGTAATAACATACATTCATTTAATCACACGTATTAATAATAATAATTATTAATAATTAACGTTGGAAAATCCAGGGTCGTTACTGTAAGACCCGAGTATTTGTAATGTATATAAGTGTAATGTACGATACTTGAAACGGGGTTTTGGTTGTATATATTTAAAAGCAAGAAAGAAGCTGAACTGGAGGTGTCGCGCGCCGCGCGGCCTGGTGGCGCGCCGCGCCATCTGTCTGCGACAGATTCCTTACTTCTTTTTAAAATAGATATTTTGAGGGCAATTGTGTAATTTCACTTTGGGGCCGAATTTAATACCCTAGATCAGTTTTGGGGAGCTCATTTACTACTCCCACAACAACCTTATCTCCTCCAATTGAATTTTAGTGAGAGAGTGAAATCCTTGAGAGAGAGAGAGAGAGAGAGAGCTCCATTAAAGGGTGAAAGAGGTTGAATCGGGTCTTGGTGCAAGTTATAAAGTCGTTCATCTAGTCGATAGCTACGTGGTGATTGTGTTGGTAAGTTATAAAACCCAATTTCTTACTTTAATTGCTTTAAGGGTTAGGGTTTGGGCTAGTGATGAACCAAAGACCCATTTTGTTAGTATTTTGGGGATTTTGGGTGAATATGGGTTATGAAGGCTCATTGATGACTAACCTAGGGTTTGAATATGTTAATTGGACTTTTGAGTCTTAAATTTGGTTAGTTAGTTGCTAGAACACTTTAATAATATGTAAATGGGTGTTATTGGGTATGGATGACCCAAATGGGTGTGTTGACCTTGAAATGGGTCAAATGAGTCCTTAATGACCTAAGTGGCCTAGCAAGTATGAAAACGAGTTAGCCTTGTGACCTAAATGTGTTTTAAACCCATCTTGACGAATGATTAGGGTTTTGGTGTGTTTTGACCCAAATTAGGGTTAAGGGTGCAAATGGGTTGAAATTTGCACCTTGGGTCAAAATGGCTTAGAATGGTGAAAGGGTTTGGTTGACCGACTTGAGTTTGCGTTTGATGATGTGTATAATATGTTAGGTACATTACTTTGAGGTCTTGCAAGCTCGGGTATCCTTTCACAAGACTTGGAGGTGAGTGGAATAATTATACACGTATGTATATGGTATATTTATTTGTAAGCTATGGTGTGACCTACGGAGCCGGGAATACCATAGGGTGTGTGTGAACGTGCTATGATGTGAACCACGGTGCTGGTAGCATCATAGTGCATGTTTGAGATGTGAACTATGGAGCCGGTAGCATCGGAGTGTGAACCACGGAGCCGGTAGCACTATAAAATGAGGTGTGAACCACGGAGCCGGTAGCACCAAAGTGTGAACCACGGAGCCGGTAGCACTATAAAAGAGTATGACTCAAATGCGTAGTGACGTGAACCACGGAGCCGGTAGCGTCATAGCATTTCGTACGGTGTGAAACACGGAGCCGGTAGCACCAAGACGCGTTTATGGTTAACCATATAGTTGTTATATATATGTTGTGCGATATCGTATTATATTATTGGAGCTTATGATATTGACATTGTTAGTTGAGGTATTGGGTAGCGTATAGCTTACTTGGAGTTCGGTATGCTAATTGTTTATACTAGCGATATTACGGTGTGTGTAAGTGGGTGCAAGTAGGTATATTATATATGTATATGTATAATTATTGCATTCACTAAGCGTTGCTTACCCTCTCGTTGTTTACCCTTTTTATAGGTTCGATGGTGGATAAGGGTAAGGGCATTACCTTGGACTAGAGATCCCGCTTTATTGTAGGGGACGCTTTTGGATGTGTTGACTTTTGGGAGTTTGATCGAGACGTGGGTAGTTTAATCCCAAACGCCATGCTCCTAGTGTAGTTTGGTACTTAAACTTTTTGGTGGTCGAAACTGAGAAATTGTATTAAACTTGTATTTCGGGTCGTGTGGGCCCCGCTTGTAAAACATCATTTTTATGTTTGAATCGTGTTATTTTTACATATTTGAATGTGTGGTTAAAAGCGTTTCGCCTAAAAATGTCGAGAACTAGTCGATCTTTTTCGCATTTAAGGACTTTTGGGACAGACCACTTCGGCGCGCCGCGCCAGTTGCTGGACAGTTAATTTTTTTTTATTTTGCATTTCACGCGGTTTAGTCGTGGGTTGGTTTGGGTTGTTACAAGTGGTATCAGAGCATGGTCTAAGGGATTTAGGTGACTTGAGATAGGCGCCTAGACTTAGACTTTTTGTGTGCGCGTTATGCGGGACTTGTAGGACTTTGGGTCGGATCGGAATTTGGTTAGTGCATAGGTTTATGTGAATTAATCATGCGCTGTTTGTTTGTGTTATGTGTTGCAATCATCAAGCGAGATAGACGTTGTACTAGCAAGTTATTGCGACGTGCTCGCGTAGTAATGACTAGCTACCATTATTACGGGTGCAAATCGTGTCAAACAAGCGATGTACGATGATTGTTGAGCGAGATGGGATAGTGTGGTATATATGTACATATACGTGTTATGTCCTTGTGTTTCGCCTTTTAACCTATTCCGTTTTATAGAATGAAGATGAGAAACCCGACACGACACCGATAATGGGGGCACGAGTGAGGACCCCGAGTTCACGGTCAAGGTTGAGGCCATCTTTAAACGTCAAAAGGCAGAATATCTTGAGGAGATTAAGAAGATGTTTCTAGACTCGATTGACGAGCAATTAGTCAATGTAGTCAAAGAGCAAGTCAAGGCCATTCTTCATGATGATAATGTGGGAAGACGGGACTTTTTCTACAAGAACTTTAAGGATTCTCAACCTCCCACTTTTGAGGGTGAAAGAGATCCTCTTAAAATGTAGTGACCCGAACTTTTCCATGTTTATATATACTAATTGAGATTGATATTTACATGATTAAATGTTTCCAACATGTTAAGCAATCAAACTTGTTAAGACTTGATTAATTGAAATAGGTTTCATATAGACAATTGACCACCCAAGTTGACCGGTGATTCACGAACGTTAAAACTTGTAAAAACTATATGATGACATATATATGGTTATATATATAGTTAACATGATATTATGATAAGTAAACATATCATTAATTATATTAACAATGAACTACATATGTAAAAACAAGACTACTAACTTAATGATTTTGAAACAAGACATATATGTAACGATTATCGTTGTAACGACATTTAATGTATATATATCATATTAAGAGATATCCGTACATCATAATATCATGATAATATAATAATTTAAAATCTCTTTTGATATTATAAACATTGGGTTAACAACATTTAACAAGATCGTTAACCTAAAGGTTTCAAAACAACATTTACATGTAACGACTAACGATGACTTAACGACTCAGTTAAAATGTATATACATGTAGTGTTTTAATATGTATTCATACACTTTTGAAAGACTTCAAGACACTTATCAAAATACTTCTACTTAACAAAAATGCTTACAATTACATCCTCGTTCAGTTTCATCAACAATTCTACTCGTATGCACCCGTATTCGTACTCGTACAATACACAGCTTTTAGATGTATGTACTATTGGTATATACACTCCAATGATCAGCTCTTAGCAGCCCATGTAAGTCACCTAACACATGTGGGAACCATCATTTGGCAACTAGCATGAAATATCTCATAAAATTACAAAAATATGAGTAATCATTCATGACTTATTTACATGAAAACAAAATAACATATCCTTTATATCTAATCCATACAC
Organism: Rutidosis leptorrhynchoides; assembly: GCF_046630445.1. NCBI lineage: Eukaryota > Viridiplantae > Streptophyta > Magnoliopsida > Asterales > Asteraceae > Rutidosis > Rutidosis leptorrhynchoides. The sequence continues at coordinate 383,779,363 of NC_092334.1, forward strand.
CAACGACCAAAAACACCTACAAACACTTTCATTCTTCAATTTTCTTCATCTAATTGATCTCTCTCAAGTTCTATCTTCAAGTTCTAAGTGTTCTTCATAAATTCCAAAAGTTCTAGTTTCATAAAATCAAGAATACTTTCAAGTTTGCTAGCTCACTTCCAATCTTGTAAGGTGATCATCCAACCTCAAGAAATCTTTGTTTCTTACAGTAGGTTATCATTCTAATACAAGGTAATAATCATATTCAAACTTTGGTTCAATTTCTATAACTATAACAATCTTATTTCAAGTGATGATCTTACTTGAACTTGTTTTCGTGTCATGATTCTGCTTCAAGAACTTCGAGCCATCCAAGGATCCATTGAAGCTAGATCCATTTTTCTCTTTTCCAGTAGGTTTATCCAAGGAACTTAAGGTAGTAATGATGTTTATAACATCATTCGATTCATACATATAAAGCTATCTTATTCGAAGGTTTAAACTTGTAATCACTAGAACATAGTTTAGTTAATTCTAAACTTGTTCGCAAACAAAAGTTAATCCTTCTAACTTGACTTTTAAAATAAACTAAACACATGTTCTATATCTATATGATATGCTAACTTAATGATTTAAAACCTGGAAACACGAAAAACACCGTAAAACCGGATTTACGCCGTCGTAGTAACACCGCGGGCTGTTTTGGGTTAGTTAATTAAAAACTATGATAAACTTTGATTTAAAAGTTGTTATTCTGAGAAAATGATTTTTATTATAAACATGAAACTATATCCAAAAATTATGGTTAAACTCAAAGTGGAAGTATGTTTTCTAAAATGGTCATCTAGACGTCGTTCTTTCGACTGAAATGACTACCTTTACAAAAATGACTTGTAACTTATTTTTCCGACTATAAACCTATACTTTTTCTGTTTAGATTCATAAAATAGAGTTCAATATGAAACCATAGAAATTTGATTCACTCAAAACGGATTTAAAATGAAGAAGTTATGGGTAAAACAAGATTGGATAATTTTTCTCATTTTAGCTACGTGAAAATTGGTAACAAATCTATTCCAACCATAACTTAATCAACTTGTATTGTATATTATGTAATCTTGAGATACCATAGACACGTATACAATGTTTCGACCTATCATGTCGACACATCTATATATATTTCGGAACAACCATAGACACTCTATATGTGAATGTTGGAGTTAGCTATACAGGGTTGAGGTTGATTCCAAAATATATATAGTTTGAGTTGTGATCAATACTGAGATACGTATACACTGGCTCGTGGATTGATTCAAGATAATATTTATCGATTTATTTCTGTACATCTAACTGTGGACAACTAGTTGTAGGTTACTAATGAGGACAGCTGACTTAATAAACTTAAAACATCAAAATATATTAAAAGTGTTGTAAATATATTTTGAACATACTTTGATATATATGTATATATTGTTATAGGTTCGTGAATCAACCAGTGGCCAAGTCTTACTTCCCGACGAAGTAAAAATCTGTGAAAGTGAGTTATAGTCCCACTTTTAAAATCTAATATTTTTGGGATGAGAATACATGCAGGTTTTTTAAATGATTTACAAAATAGACACAAGTACGTGAAACTACATTCTATGGTTGAATTATCGAAATCGAATATGCCCCTTTTTATTAAGTCTGGTAATCTAAGAATTAGGGAACAGACACCCTAATTGACGCGAATCCTAAAGATAGATCTATTGGGCCTAACAAACCCCATCCAAAGTACCGGATGCTTTAGTACTTCGAAATTTATATCATATCCGAAGGGTGTCCCGGAATGATGGGGATATTCTTATATATGCATCTTGTTAATGTCGGTTACCAGGTGTTCACCATATGAATGATTTTTATCTCTATGTATGGGACGTGTATTGAAATATGAAATCTTGTGGTCTATTATTATGATTTGATATATATAGGTTAAACCTATAACTCACCAACATTTTTGTTGACGTTTTAAGCATGTTTATTCTCAGGTGATTATTAAGAGCTTCCGCTGTCGCATACTTAAATAAGGACGAGATTTGGAGTCCATGCTTGTATGATATTGTGTAAAAACTGCATTCAAGAAACTTATTTTGTTGTAACATATTTGTATTGTAAACCATTATGTAATGGTCGTGTGTAAACAGAATATTTTAGATTATCATTATTTGATAATCTACGTAAAGTTTTTTTAAAACCTTTATCTATGAAATAAAGGTTATGGTTTGTTTTAAAAATGAATGCAGTCTTTGAAAAACGTCTCATATAGAGGTCAAAACCTCACAACGAAATCAATTAATATGGAACGTTTTTAATCAATAAGAACGGGACATTTCAGTTGGTATCCGAGCGTTGGTCTTAGAGAACCAGAATTTTGCATTAGTGTATCTTATCGAGTTTGTTAGGATGCATTAGTGAGTCTGGACTTCGACCGTGTTTACTTGAAAAATGATTGCTTAACAAATTTTGTTGGAAACTATATATTTTTAACATGTGAATATTATGTGATATATTAATCTCTTAACGCGTTTGATATTATGTGATAGATGTCTACCTCTAGAACAAGTCCCATTGACTCACCTAATAATAATGAAGAGTCAAATGTAAATTGGAATGATTCGTGGACTGATTCACAAGTTCCCGAAGAGGAACCGGAAGAAGAGTCGGAACCGGAAGAAGAATCGGAACCGGAAGAAGAATCGGAACCGGATGAAGAAATAGAACCGGTGGGGGAAATAATAAAACGGTTAAGTAAAAGAAAATCCTCAACCAACCGACCAAGGTTAATTATGGTCAATGGTGTTTCCGCCAAGGAAGCAAAATATTGGGAGGATTACCAATTCTCCGATGAATCGGATTCCGACGAGAATTCCGATGATGTTATAGAAATTACCCCAACTGAATTTAAAAAGGCAAAAGAAAATAATAAGGGAAAGGGCATAAAAATAGAGAAATCTAATTCCAACCCCGATGAACTTTATATGTATCGTCAACCCCCGAAGTCTTTAAGTTGTAACAATGACCCGGGAACCTCTAAACCACCAGGTTTTTCTAAACCAATGTGGATCACGACGGCTCGTATTAGGGGAACATCATATATCCCTAGAAACTTGGCAAAATGAACCAAAACCGAAGAAGAAGAAACAAGCGAGTCGGAATAAGATAGTTGTATTCGTGTAGTGTAATATATGTAATATAGTGTGCTTATGCTTTATGATATATGTAAAAAAATTGCTTGTATTAATAAGTATTTTTTTTATGAATCTAACTCTTGTCTATTTTACAGTATAAAAACACAAAAAGGATAGACAACCCAATATTTTAAGAGACCTACCCGGAGACATGATTGATGAAATCTTGTCTAGAGTCGGTCAGAATTCTTCGGCACAACTATTTAAGGCGAGATCGGTTTGTAAGACATTCGAAGAACGTTCCAAGAATACCTTGGTTTATAAAAGGCTTTCGTTCGAAAGATGGGGGATATCACATTGGGAAATCCATAAGTTACGATGTGTTTACTTTGACGCATATATTGCGGGGAACCCAAATGCTATTTTACGCAATGGGTTAAGAAATTATTTTGACTCAATATATCCGAATATTGGACTTCGTGATTTAGAAAAAGTGGCTAACATGCAACATAAAGAAGCATGTTATGCTTACGGATTAGTAATGTTCGCTTCTCACCAAAGTGAGAACAAGAACATCGGGCTACAACTATTAAACAAAACGTTCCCACAAGTGACGGAGTCGGTAATTGGGGTAAGAAATGAGGTTTTTAGATTGTTACGGGACTGTTGGACATTACGTAACCCTCGTCCCTTTGAAGACGTTACAACACGCTGTCTTATCAACGGCCATAACGGTTATGTTCCACAAGACCAAGGATGGGAAGTAATCCTAGTAAAACCAGAATGCATGACTTGTTTCTGGACGTATGAATTACGTGTCTTTATTGCCTTTGCTGAACGACTTGTGTACTAGCTAGAATTATCTTCACAACCATCTTGTATCAAATTTATTGTGTGCTATATTTCATGCTATATGTAAAATAAGCGGTATTGTAAGTTTGTAAAATATTGTGTAAAAGTTTGAACGCGAAATATTATTATAATCAGTTTTTCATATAGAATTGTAGTAGTTGAATTGTATATTAGCTACTAAGTATGAACGTAACGGGTAGGTACTACCCGAACTTAAACTTATAAAACGCTAATATGAAGAAAAAGCTTTTATAAATGAGTTCATATTTTGCTACGAAATACTATTAACTACTCTTAATATTCTGTATGATTAACTTGTTCCATTTGACTATTTTGAAGGAAATGGCACCAACTACTCGACACACCGTGAATATGAATGAAGAGGAATTCCGTACATTTCTAGCTTCAAACATAGCCGCAGTACAGGCTGCGCTACAAACCAATAATAACCTTGGATCTGGCAGTACAGGAAATCGTGTAGGATGCACCTACAAAGAATTCACTGCCTGCAAACCTTTGGAATTTGATGGAACCGAAGGACCGATTGGATTGAAACGGTGGACCGAGAAGGTCGAATCGGTGTTTGCCATAAGTAAGTGTACTGAAGAGGACAAAGTGAAGTACGCTACGCATACCTTCACAGGTTCTGCGTTAACATGGTGGAATACCTATCTAGAGCAAGTGGGACAAGATGATGCGTACGCACTACCGTGGTCAGCATTCAAGCACTTGATGAACGAGAAGTACCGTCCCAGAACCGAGGTCAATAAGCTCAAGACAGAACTTAGAGGGTTACGAACTCAAGGATTTAATATTACCACGTACGAAAGACGATTCACAGAATTGTGCCTATTGTGTCCGGGAGCTTTCGAAGATGAGGAAGAGAAGATCGACGCGTTTGTGAAAGGATTACCGGAAAGAATCCAAGAAGATATAAGTTCACACGAGCCCGCCTCCATACAACAGGCATGTAGAATGGCTCACAAACTAGTGAATCAGATTGAAGAAAGAATTAAAGAACAGACTGCTGAAGAGGCCAATGTGAAGCAAGTCAAAAGAAAGTGGGAGGAAAACGGTGATAAGAATCACCAATACAACAACAACATCAATTACAACAATAATCGCAACAATTATCCCAACAATCGCAACATCAATCGTAACTACAACAAACGGCCCAACAACAACAACAACAACAGCAACTACAACAATCATCCCAACAACAATAATAACCGCAACAACAACAACAATCAGAAGCAGCTATGCCAAAGGTGTGAAAAGTATCACTCGGGGTTCTGCACCAAATTTTGCAATAAGTGTAAAAGAAATGGTCATAGCGCGGTGAAGTGTGAGGTCTACGGACCAGGGGTTAACAGAACGAAAGGAACAAATGGTGTCGGAACGAGTAATGGCGGAGCAAGTAGTGTCGGAGCAAGTTATGCCAATGTAATTTGTTATAAATGTGGAAAACCGGACCACATTATTAGAAATTGCCCGAACCAGGAGAACACGAATGGACAAGGCCGCGGAAGAGTTTTCAATATTAATGTGGCAGAGGCACAGGAAGACCCGGAGCTTGTTACGGGTACGTTTCTTATTGACAATAAATCTGCTTACGTTTTATTTGATTCGGGTGCGGATAGAAGCTATATGAGTAGAGATTTTTGTGCTAAATTAAGTTGTCCATTGACGCCTTTGGATAGTAAATTTTTACTCGAATTAGCAAATGGTAAATTAATTTCAGCAGATAATATATGTCGGAATCGAGAAATTAAACTGGTTAGCGAAACATTTAAGATTGATTTGATACCAGTAGAGTTAGGGAGTTTTGATGTGATAATCGGTATGGACTGGTTGAAAGAAGTGAAAGCAGAGATCGTTTGTTACAAAAATGCAATTCGCATTATACGAGAAAAAGGAAAACCCTTAATGGTGTACGGAGAAAAGGGCAACACGAAGCTACATCTTATTAGTAATTTGAAGGCACAAAAACTAATAAGAAAAGGTTGCTATGCTGTTCTAGCACACGTCGAGAAAGTACAAACTGAAGAAAAGAGCATCAATGATGTTCCCATTGCAAAAGAATTTCTCGATGTATTTCCGAAAGAATTACCGGGATTACCCCCACATCGATCCGTTGAATTTCAAATAGATCTTGTACCAGGAGCTGCACCAATAGCTCGTGCTCCTTACAGACTCGCACCCAGCGAGATGAAAGAACTACAAAGCCAATTACAAGAACTTTTAGAGCGTGGTTTCATTCGACCAAGCACATCACCGTGGGGAGCTCCTGTTTTGTTTGTCAAGAAGAAAGACTGTACATTCAGGTTGTGTATCGACTACCGAGAGTTGAACAAACTTACCATCAAGAACCGCTACCCACTACCAAGAATTGATGACTTATTTGATCAACTACAAGGCTCGTCTGTTTATTCAAAGATTGACTTACGTTCCGGGTATCATCAAATGCGGGTGAAAGAAGATGATATTCCAAAGACTGCTTTCAGAACACGTTATGGTCATTACGAGTTTATGGTCATGCCGTTTGGTTTAACTAATGCACCAGCTGTGTTCATGGACCTTAAGAACCGAGTGTGTGGACCATACCTTGACAAGTTTGTCATTGTTTTCATTGATGACATACTTATTTACTCAAAGAATGACCAAGAACACGGTGAACATTTGAGAAAGGTGTTAGAAGTATTGAGGAAGGAAGAATTGTACGCTAAGTTTTCAAAGTGTGCATTTTGGTTGGAAAAAGTTCAATTCCTCGGTCACATAGTGAACAAAGAAGGTATTAAGGTGGATCCGGCAAAGATAGAAACTGTTGAAAAGTGGGAAACTCCGAAAACTCCGAAACACATACGCCAGTTTTTAGGACTAGCTGGTTACTACAGAAGGTTCATCCAAGACTTTTCCAGAATAGCAAAACCCTTGACTGCATTAACGCATAAAGGGAAGAAATTTGAATGGAATGATGAACAAGAGAAAGCGTTTCAGTTATTAAAGAAAAAGCTAACTACGGCACCTATATTGTCATTGCCTGAAGGGAATGATGATTTTGTGATTTATTGTGATGCATCAAAGCAAGGTCTCGGTTGTGTATTAATGCAACGAACGAAGGTGATTGCTTATGCCTCTAGACAATTGAAGATTCACGAGCAAAATTATACGACGCATGATTTGCAATTAGGCGCGGTTGTTTTTGCATTAAAGACTTGGAGGCACTACTTATATGGGGTCAAAAGTATTATATATACCGACCACAAAAGTCTTCAACACATATTTAATCAGAAACAACTGAATATGAGGCAACGTAGGTGGATTGAATTGTTGAATGATTACGACTTTGAGATTCGTTACCACCCGGGGAAGGCAAATGTGGTAGCCGATGCCTTGAGCAGGAAGGACAGAGAACCCATTCGAGTAAAATCTATGAATATAATGATTCATAATAACATTACTACTCAAATAATGGAGGCGCAACAAGGAGTTTTAAAAGAGGGAAATTTAAAGGATGAAATACCCAAAGGATCGGAGAAGCATCTTAATATTCGGAAAGACGGAACCCGGTATAGGGCTGAAAGGATTTGGGTACCAAAATTTGGAGATATGAGAGAAATGGTACTTAGAGAAGCTCATAAAACCAGATACTCAATACATCCTGGAACGGGGAAGATGTACAAGGATCTCAAGAAACATTTTTGGTGGCCGGGTATGAAAGACGATGTTGCTAAATACGTAGGAGAATGTTTGACGTGTTCTAAGGTCAAAGCTGAGCATCAGAAACCATCAGGTCTACTTTAACAACCCGAAATCCCAGAATGGAAATGGGAAAACATTACCATGGATTTCATCACTAAATTGCCAAGGACTGCAAGTGGTTTTGATACTATTTGGGTAATAGTTGATCGTCTCACCAAATCAGCACACTTCCTGCCAATAAGAGAAGATGACAAGATGGAGAAGTTAGCACGACTGTATTTGAAGGAAGTCGTCTCCAGACATGGAATACCAATCTCTATTATCTCTGATAGGGATGGTAGATTTATTTCAAGATTCTGGCAGACATTACAACAAGCATTAGGAACTCGTCTAGACATGAGTACTGCCTATCATCCACAAACTGATGGGCAGAGTGAAAGGATGATACAAACGCTTGAAGACATGCTACGAGCATGTGTTATTGATTTCGGAAACAGTTGGGATCGACATCTACCGTTAGCAGAATTTTCCTACAACAACAGCTACCATTCAAGCATTGAGATGGCGTCGTTTGAAGCACTTTATGGTAGAAAGTGCAGGTCTCCGATTTGTTGGAGTGAAGTGGGGGATAGACAGATTACGGGTCCGGAGATTATACAAGAAACTACCGAGAAGATCATCCAAATTCAACAACGGTTGAAAACCGCCCAAAGTCGACAAAAGAGCTACGCTGACATTAAAAGAAAAGATATAGAATTTGAAATTGGAGAGATGGTCATGCTTAAAGTTGCACCTTGGAAAGGCATTGTTCGATTTGGTAAACGAGGGAAATTAAATCCAAGGTATATTGGACCATTCAAGATTATTGATCGTGTCGGACCAGTAGCTTACCGACTAGAGTTACCTCAACAACTCGCGGCTGTACATAACACTTTCCACGTCTCGAATTTGAAGAAATGTTTTGCTAAAGAAGATCTCACTATTCCGTTAGATGAAATCCAAATCAACGAAAAACTTCAATTCATCGAAGAACCCGTCGAAATAATGGATCGTGAGGTTAAAAGACTTAAGCAAAACAAGATACCAATTTTTAAGGTTCGATGGAATGCTCGTAGAGTACCCGAGTTCACCTGGGAGCGTGAAGATCAGATGAAGAAGAAATACCCGCATCTATTTCCAGAAGATTCGTCAACACCTTCAAAAGCTTAAAATTTCGGGACGAAATTTATTTAACGGGTAGGTACTGTAGTGACCCGAACTTTTCCATGTTTATATATACTAATTGAGATTGATATTTACATGATTAAATGTTTCCAACATGTTAAGCAATCAAACTTGTTAAGACTTGATTAATTGAAATAGGTTTCATATAGACAATTGACCACCCAAGTTGACCGGTGATTCACGAACGTTAAAACTTGTAAAAACTATATGATGACATATATATGGTTATATATATAGTTAACATGATATTATGATAAGTAAACATATCATTAATTATATTAACAATGAACTACATATGTAAAAACAAGACTACTAACTTAATGATTTTGAAACAAGACATATATGTAACGATTATCGTTGTAACGACATTTAATGTATATATATCATATTAAGAGATATCCGTACATCATAATATCATGATAATATAATAATTTAAAATCTCTTTTGATATTATAAACATTGGGTTAACAACATTTAACAAGATCGTTAACCTAAAGGTTTCAAAACAACATTTACATGTAACGACTAACGATGACTTAACGACTCAGTTAAAATGTATATACATGTAGTGTTTTAATATGTATTCATACACTTTTGAAAGACTTCAAGACACTTATCAAAATACTTCTACTTAACAAAAATGCTTACAATTACATCCTCGTTCAGTTTCATCAACAATTCTACTCGTATGCACCCGTATTCGTACTCGTACAATACACAGCTTTTAGATGTATGTACTATTGGTATATACACTCCAATGATCAGCTCTTAGCAGCCCATGTAAGTCACCTAACACATGTGGGAACCATCATTTGGCAACTAGCATGAAATATCTCATAAAATTACAAAAATATGAGTAATCATTCATGACTTATTTACATGAAAACAAAATAACATATCCTTTATATCTAATCCATACACCAACGACCAAAAACACCTACAAACACTTTCATTCTTCAATTTTCTTCATCTAATTGATCTCTCTCAAGTTCTATCTTCAAGTTCTAAGTGTTCTTCATAAATTCCAAAAGTTCTAGTTTCATAAAATCAAGAATACTTTCAAGTTTGTTAGCTCACTTCCAATCTTGTAAGGTGATCATCCAACCTCAAGAAATCTTTGTTTCTTACAGTAGGTTATCATTCTAATACAAGGTAATAATTATATTCAAACTTTGGTTCAATTTCTATAACTATAACAATCTTATTTCAAGTGATGATCTTACTTGAACTTGTTTTCGTGTCATGATTCTGCTTCAAGAACTTCGAGCCATCCAAGGATCCATTGAAGCTAGATCCATTTTTCTCTTTTCCAGTAGGTTTATCCAAGGAACTTAAGGTAGTAATGATGTTTATAACATCATTCGATTCATACATATAAAGCTATCTTATTCGAAGGTTTAAACTTGTAATCACTAGAACATAGTTTAGTTAATTCTAAACTTGTTCGCAAACAAAAGTTAATCCTTCTAACTTGACTTTTAAAATAAACTAAACACATGTTCTATATCTATATGATATGCTAACTTAATTATTTAAAACCTGGAAACACGAAAAACACCGTAAAACCGGATTTACGCCGTCGTAGTAACACCGCGGGCTGTTTTGGGTTAGTTAATTAAAAACTATGATAAACTTTGATTTAAAAGTTGTTATTCTGAGAAAATGATTTTTATTATAAACATGAAACTATATCCAAAAATTATGGTTAAACTCAAAGTGGAAGTATGTTTTCTAAAATGGTCATCTAGACGTCGTTCTTTCGACTGAAATGACTACCTTTACAAAAATGACTTGTAACTTATTTTTCCGACTATAAACCTATACTTTTTATGTTTAGATTCATAAAATAGAGTTCAATATGAAACCATAGCAATTTGATTCACTCAAAACGGATTTAAAATGAAGAAGTTATGGGTAAAACAAGATTGGATAATTTTTCTCATTTTAGCTACGTGAAAATTGGTAACAAATCTATTCCAACCATAACTTAATCAACTTGTATTGTATATTATGTAATCTTGAGATACCATAGACATGTATACAATGTTTCGACCTATCATGTCGACACATCTATATATATTTCGGAACAACCATAGACACTCTATATGTGAATGTTGGAGTTAGCTATACAGGGTTGAGGTTGATTCCAAAATATATATAGTTTGAGTTGTGATCAATACTGAGATACGTACACTGGGTCGTGGATTGATTCAAGGTAATATTTATCGATTTATTTCTGTACATCTAACTGTGGACAACTAGTTGTAGGTTACTAATGAGGACAGCTGACTTAATAAACTTAAAACATCAAAATATATTAAAAGTGTTGTAAATATATTTTGAACATACTTTGATATATATGTATATATTATTATAGGTTCGTGAATCAACCAGTGGCCAAGTCTTACTTCCCGACGAAGTAAAAATCTGTGAAAGTGAGTTATAGTCCCACTTTTAAAATCTAATATTTTTGGGATGAGAATACATGCAGGTTTTTTAAATGATTTACAAAATAGACACAAGTACGTGAAACTACATTCTATGGTTGAATTATCGAAATCGAATATGCCCCTTTTTATTAAGTCTGGTAATCTAAGAATTAGGGAACAGACACCCTAATTGACGCGAATCCTAAAGATAGATCTATTGGGCCTAACAAACCCCATCCAAAGTACCGGATGCTTTAGTACTTCGAAATTTATATCATATCCGAAGGGTGTCCCGGAATGATGGGGATATTCTTATATATGCATCTTGTTAATGTCGGTTACCAGGTGTTCACCATATGAATGATTTTTATCTCTATGTATGGGTCGTGTATTGAAATATGAAATCTTGTGGTCTATTATTATGATTTGATATATATAGGTTAAACCTATAACTCACCAACATTTTTGTTGACGTTTTAAGCATGTTTATTCTCAGGTGATTATTAAGAGCTTCCGCTGTCGCATACTTAAATAAGGACGAGATTTGGAGTCCATGCTTGTATGATATTGTGTAAAAACTGCATTCAAGAAACTTATTTTGTTGTAACATATTTGTATTGTAAACCATTATGTAATGGTCGTGTGTAAACAGAATATTTTAGATTATCATTATTTGATAATCTACGTAAAGTTTTTTAAAACCTTTATCTATGAAATAAAGGTTATGGTTTGTTTTAAAAATGAATGCAGTCTTTGAAAAACGTCTCATATAGAGGTCAAAACCTCGCAATGAAATCAATTAATATGGAACGTTTTTAATCAATAAGAACGGGACATTTCATAAAAGTGCCCGTTGGATCTCCGATATGGAGGGGGCGTTCCGTACTTGCGAATGTCCTCTCGATAAGAAGACAAGGTACGGGTCTAGCATGTTAAGGGGCGATGCTAAGTTATGGTGGGACGCGAAAATCCATCTTTATGGTGAAGTGCAATGTATGGACTTCACTTGGGACGAATTCAAAGCGGAGTTTTTCGATGAATACCGAACTTCGGCCGATCTTACAAGGCTTAAGGAGGAGCTACGTTCCTTGAGGCAAGGGTCGATGGATTTGAACACTCTCAAATCCGTGTTTTTGTTCAAGACCCAATTTTGCCCGGAGTATGTCGGGAATGATAAGATGTTGAAGGAAGATTTCTATCGAACTTTGAATGATAGTTATCAAGAAAATATTAGTGTGAACGTGGTGAAAAGCTTCGATGAGTTGTTTAATATGGCTAAAGGTTTTGAAGCTCTTGTGATAAGAAAGGGTGGTTTTACTTTTGGTAAGAGGAAGTTCGAGAATTCGAGTCAATCGAACTTTTCCAATAAGAAGAGCAAGAAGGGTTCTGAGAGCGTTGGTAGTGTAAAGAAGGGTGCGTCCGGGGGTTTTGGGCCCAAATGCTATAATTGTGGGCAACAGGGGCACATGGCTCGTGATTGTACAAGTGCGACCTCAACACCAAAACTCACTTGCTATAATTGTGGTAAGGAGGGGCACAGGAGGATGGAATGTCCCGAATTGAATAAGGATAATGTTAAACGGTTAGAGAAGGTGGCGGGGACGGCTAAAGGTCGAAATTATTTGATGACAAATGAAGAAGCCAAACAATCTAATGAAGTCGTTTCAGGTACATTCATGGTTAACTCTAATCCGGCACGGATACTTTTTGATAGTGGTGCTAATTTGTCTTTCGTGTCTCCAAGATTTGTGCCTAAGTTAAATAAACCGCTAATAAAGTTGAGTCGTCCGGTAGAAGTTGAAATAGTGAATGGCAATACGACGCTAGTGGTTGATGTGTGTAAAAATTGTAATGTTGTGTTTGGTGCCGAAAGTTTTGAAATTGATCTTATTCCGATGACCTTGGGTGATTTTGATATTGTTGTTGGTATGAATTGGCTCGATTGTTATAGAGCCGATATTGCATGTCATGATAAGTTTATTCGTGTGAAGACCCCTAGTAGGGGAGAGATGGTTATTCATGGTGAGAAGCGAAGGAGACTGGTGCCGATATGCACTTTTGCACGGGCACGTCGCTTTGTTGTTACCGGTGGCATGGCTTTCCTTGCTCATGTTGTCGATACTCGTAATGAGCCACCACCCATTCGTGAAATTCCGGTGGTTAATGAATTTGAAGACATTTTTTCGGATGAGTTACCGGGTGTTCCGGTGGAAAGACAAGTTGAATTTCGCATTGAGTTGGTTCCGGGGGCTACCCCCATTGCTAAAACTCCTTATCGTTTAGCACCGACGGAAATGCAAGAGTTGTTAAATCAAATCCAAGAGTTACTCGAAAAGGGTTTTATTCGATCGAGTGCTTCACCGTGGGGCGCTCCGGTATTGTTCGTAAAGAAGAAGGATGGTAGTATGCGGATGTGCATCGATTATCGGGAGTTGAACAAAGTGACGATCAAGAATCGTTATCCTTTGCCTAGGATTGACGATTTGTTTGACCAACTCCAAGGTGCAATGTATTTCTCTAAAATCGACCTACGGTCCGGCTATCACCAAATGAGGGTCCGTGAGGAAGACATCGAGAAAACGGCCTTTCGAACACGTTATGGGCATTTTGAATTTGTGGTGATGCCTTTTGGTCTTACGAATGCACCGGCGGCATTCATGGATCTTATGAACCGAGTATGCCAACCTATGTTGGACAAGTCGGTAATAGTGTTCATTGACGACATACTAGTCTACTCGAAAAGTATGAACGAACATGAACGTCATTTGTGTGAAGTATTGAAGACGTTACGAAAGGAGAAGTTGTATGCAAAGTTCTCCAAATGTGAATTTTGGCTAAGGGAAGTCCAATTCCTTGGTCATGTTGTGAACAAAGACGGCGTTCAAGTGGATCCGGGGAAGATCGAGACGGTGAAGAGTTGGGGAAGACCGACTACGACTACGGAAATCTGAAGTTTTCTCGGATTGGCCGGTTATTATCGTCGGTTTATCCAAGACTTTTCCAAGACTGCTTCTCCATTGACGAAATTGGCGAGGAAGAATGCTAAATTTAATTGGGAAAATGAGCAAGAAATTGCTTTTCAATTGTTAAAAGAGAAGTTGTGCCAAGCTCCGGTGTTAGTATTGCTGGAAGGTGTGGAAGATATGACGGTTTATTGTGATGCTTCTCTAAACGGGCTCGGGTGTGTTCTTATGCAAAGAGGTAAAGTCATCACTTATGCCTCTCGACAGTTAAAGGAACATGAAACGAGATATCCTACTCATGATCTTGAGTTGGCGGCGGTGGTACATGCGTTGAAAATTTGGCGCCATTACTTGTATGGTGTCAAAAGTACGATTTATTCGGATCATAAGAGTTTGAAACATCTCTTTAATCAACGAGATTTGAATTATCGTCAACGTAGGAGGATGGATGTGGTAAAAGATTATGATTGTGAAATACTTTATCATCCGGGCAAGGCGAATGTGGTCGCGGATGCGTTAAGTCAAAAGAGTCATCACCCGGCGTTACGATTGGGATTGTTACGTATGATTATTACTAACGATTTTCTTGAAAAGCTAGGTGTAATTCAAATTGAGGCGTACGTTCACAACAAGCATGAGGAGCGAATTGTGGGGCAATCGGAGTTCATTACTATGGGCTCGCGTGGTTTGTTGTCTTTCCAAGGAAGGGTGTGGGTGCCTAAGATGGGTGATTATCGACAAGTGCTACTTGATGAAGCACATAAGTCAAGGTATTCCATTCACCCGGGCGCGATGAAAATGTATCTTGATTTAAGGAAAGATTATTGGTGGCCGGGCATGAAGCGTGATGTTGTAAAATATGTTGAACAATGTTTTACTTGTTTGCAAGTTAAGGCTGAGCACCAAAAGCCGTATGGTAAGTTGCAACTGTTAGAAATCCCGAAATGGAAATGGGAGCACATTACCATGGATTTCATTACAAAGTTACCAAAGACGGCGAGAACCCAATTTGATACGATTTGGATGATAGTTGATCGTTTGACGAAAAGTGCTTTGTTTCTTCCCATTAAAAAAGCGATATCGTCGGAGGCCTTGGCTAAGTTGTTTATCAAGGAAGTGGTCTCGCGACATGGGGTTCCTATATCTATTATTTCGGATCGAGATACCCATTTTACATCCCGGTTTTGGAAAAAATTTCATGAAGATATGGGTACGCAATTAAAGCTGAGCACGGCGTATCATCCTCAAACGGACGGTCAAACCGAACGTACGAATCAAACTTTGGAAGATATGTTACGGGCATGCATTATTGATTTCGGTGGTAGTTGGGATGAGCATTTGCCCTTGGTGGAATTCTCGTACAATAATAGTTATCACACTAGTATCGGGATGCCACCTTATGAGATGCTATATGGGCGAAGGTGTCGAACTCCCATTTGTTGGGGAGAAGTGGGTCAAAGGGAAATCGGGAGTACCAATTTGGTTTTGGAGACGAATAACAAGATTGATATTATTCGGGAACATTTGAAGAAGGCTCAAGATAGACAAAAGTCGTATGCCGACAAACGTAGACGGACGATCGAATTTCAAGAAGGTGACAAGGTGATGCTTAAGGTTTCGCCATGGAAGGGTATTATTCGATTCTGAAAACGGGGAAAGTTAGCTCCTCGGTTTATTGGGCCGTTCAAGGTTTTAGCTCGTGTTGGTGAAGTTGCATATCGATTGGAATTACCCGAAGAGCTTGCGGGGATCCATAATACATTTCATGTTTCCCACCTCCGTAAGTGTCTTGCGGATGATTCCTCATGGATGCCTTTAGACGAGATCGAGCTAAACAACAAGTTAGAATATGTCGAGGAACCGATTGCTATCCTTGACGAGAAGGTGAAAATGTTGAGGAATAAAGAGGTGAGAACTTTCAAGGTTCAATGGCGGCGAAGTAAAGGTTCCGAGTTCACTTGGTAGCCCGAAGAGTTCGTGTTAGTTTATCTTCCCTCGTGTCATGCGGCTTGGATTGCTAGGACGCAATCCGAATAAGTGGGGGAGAGTTGTAAGACCCGAGTATTTGTAGTGTATATAAGTGTAATGTACGATACTTGAAACGGGGTTTTGGTTGTATATATTTAAAAGCAAGAAAGAAGCTGAACTGGAGGTGTCGCGCGCCGCGCGGCCTGGTGGCGCGCCGCGCCATCTGTCTGCGACAGATTCCTTACTTCTTTTTAAAATAGATATTTTGAGGGCAATTGTGTAATTTTACTTTGGGGCCGAATTTAATACCCTAGATCAGTTTTGGGGAGCTCATTTACTACTCCCACAACAACCTTATCTCCTCCAATTGAATTTTAGTGAGAGAGTGAAATCCTTGAGAGAGAGAGAGAGAGAGAGCTCCATTAAAGGGTGAAAGAGGTTGAATCGGGTCTTGGTGCAAGTTATAAAGTCCTTCATCTAGTCGATAGCTACGTGGTGATTGTGTTGGTAAGTTATAAAACCCAATTTCTTACTTTAATTGCTTTAAGGGTTAGGGTTTGGGCTAGTGATGAACCAAAGACCCATTTTGTTAGTATTTTGGGGATTTTGGGTGAATATGGGTTATGAAGGCTCATTGATGACTAACCTAGGGTTTGAATGTGTTAATTGGACTTTTGAGTCTTAAATTTGGTTAGTTGCTAGAACACTTTAATAATATGTAAATGGGTGTTATTGGGTATGGATGACCCAAATGGGTGTGTTGACCTTGAAATGGGTCAAATGAGTCCTTAATGACCTAAGTGGCCTAGCAAGTATGAAAATGAGTTAGCCTTGTGACCTAAATGTGTTTTAAACCCATCTTGACGAATGATTAGGGTTTTGGTGTGTGTTGACCCAAATTAGGGTTAAGGGTGCAAATGGGTTGAAATTTGCACCTTGGGTCAAAATGGCTTAGAATGGTGAAAGGGTTTGGTTGACCGACTTGAGTTTGAATTTGATGATGTGTATAATATGTTAGGTACATTACTTTGAGGTCTTGCAAGCTCGGGTATCCTTTCACAAGACTTGGAGGTGAGTGGAATAATTATACACGTATGTATATGGTATATTTATTTGTAAGCTATGGTGTGACCTACGGAGCCGGGAATGCCATAGGGTGTGTGTGAACGTGCTATGATGTGAACCACGGTGCTGGTAGCATCATAGTGCATGTTTGAGATGTGAACTATGGAGCCGGTAGCATCGGAGTGTGAACCACGGAGCCGGTAGCACTATAAAATGAGGTGTGAACCACGGAGCCGGTAGCACCAAAGTGTGAACCACGGAGCCGGTAGCACTATAAAAGAGTATGACTCAAATGCGTAGTGACGTGAACCACGGAGCCGGTAGCGTCATAGCATTTCGTACGGTGTGAACCACGGAGCCGGTAGCACCAAGACGCGTTTATGGTTAACCATATAGTTGTTATATATATGTTGTGCGATATCGTATTATATTATTGGAGCTTATGATATTGACATTGCTAGTTGCGGTATTGGGTAGCGTATAGCTTACTTGGAGTTCGGTATGCTAATTGTTTATACTAGCGATATTACAGTGTGTGTAATTGGGTGCAAGTAGGTATATTATATATGTATATGTATAATTATTGCATTCACTAAGCGTTGCTTACCCTCTCGTTGTTTACCCTTTTTATAGGTTCGATGGTGGATAAGGGTAAGGGCATTACCTTGGACTAGAGATCCCGCTTTATTGTAGGGGACTCTTTTGGATGTGTTGACTTTTGGGAGTTTGACCGAGACGTGGGTAGTTTAATCCCAAACGCCATGCTCCTAGTGTAGTTTGGTACTTAAACTTTTTGGTGGTCGAAACTCAGAAATTGTATTAAACTTGTATTTCGGGTTGTGTGGGCCCCGCTTGTAAAACATCATTTTTATGTTTGAATCGGGTTAGTTTTACATATTTGAATGTGTGGTTAAAAGTGTTTCGCCTAAAAATGTCGGGAACTAGTCGATCTTTTTCGCATTTAAGGACTTTTGGGACAGACCACTTCGGTGCACCGCGCGGCCTTCCTGGCGCACCACGCCAGTTGCTGGACAGTCAAAAAAATTTTATTTTGCATTTCACGCGGTTTAGTCGTGGGTTGGTTTGGGTTGTTACAGTTACATTACCCACCTGTTAAAGAAAATTTCGTCCCGAAATTTTAAGCTGAGGAAGATGGAGGAGTCGGGAAAAGGTGAGGATACTTTTGCATCATTTGATCCTCTCACTCCCAGGTAAACTCAGGTCCTCGTTTGGCATTCCATCGTACTCGGACGATCGGAATCTTGTTGCGTTTCAAAGTTTTGATCTCACGATCCATAATTTCAACAGGCTCTTCCACGAAGTGGAGTTTGTTGTCAATTGTAAGTTCTTCCAATAGTATGATAAGTTCTGGTGGAGCAAGACACTTCTTCAAGTTTGACACGTGGAAGGTAGGATGAACTGAGATCAATTGTGTTGGAAGATCCAAACGGTAAGCAACGGGTCCAACACGTTCCAAAATTTCAAAAGGACCAATGTACCGCGGGTTTAACTTTCCACGTTTTCCAAAACGAATCACACCTTTCCAAGGTGCAACCTTCAACATAACATGGTCACCGACGTTGAATTCAAAGTCTTTACGTTTAAGATCGGCATAACTCTTTTGACGGTCGCGGGCAGTCTTAAGTCTAGCTTGAATCTGAGCAATCTTCTCCGTTGTTTCGTGTACTACCTCGGGTCCGGTGATTTGCTTTTCGCCTACCTC
This sequence comes from Rutidosis leptorrhynchoides, assembly GCF_046630445.1. Classification (NCBI taxonomy): domain Eukaryota; kingdom Viridiplantae; phylum Streptophyta; class Magnoliopsida; order Asterales; family Asteraceae; genus Rutidosis; species Rutidosis leptorrhynchoides. The sequence continues at coordinate 383,798,435 of NC_092334.1, forward strand.
GGCCCAGCAAATAGGAGATCGGCACTTGCAGCCATACAACGCTTCAAAAGGTGCGTCATTAATGCTAGAGTGATAACTGTTGTTGTAAGAAAATTCGGCGAGTGGCAAATGCCTTTCCCAGGCCTTTCCGAAATCAATGACACATGCACGCAACATGTCTTCCAAAGTCTGGATAGTTCGTTCACTTTGCCCGTCGGTCTGTGGGTGATAAGCAGTACTCATGCCGAGACGAGTTCCCATGGCTTCTTGCAAAGAATGCCAAAATCTAGAAGCAAAACGGGGATCGCGATCCGAGATGATCGATAACAGTACACCATGACGAGATACAACCTCTTTGATGTATAGTTAAGCAAGTCTTTCCATCGTATCTATTTCCTTCATGGCCAAAAAGTGTGCAGATTTGGTAAGTCGGTCAACAATAACCCAAATGGTATCGTATCAGCCCACCGTCTTCGGCAGCTTAGTAATGAAATCCATTGTGATCCTTTCCCACTTCCATTGTGGGATTTCTGGTTGTTGAAGTAACCCAGAAGGTCTCTGATGCTCGGCTTTAACCTTCGAGCAAGTCAAACACTTACCAACATAAGTTGCAACGTCTTTCTTAAGATTCAGCCACCAATACTGTTCTTTAAGGTCGTGGTACATCTTGCCCGCTCCGGGATGAATCGAATATCTCGATTTGTGGGCTTCATCAAGTATAAGGTTCCGTAGATCTCCATAAAGAGGTACCCAAATTCTCCCGGCATAACATCGGAGTCCAGACTCCCTAACCTCGAATCGAGAGACAAGTATGTTCAAATGTTCATGAGATAAATTCTCCTCCTTGAGAGCCTCCTCTTGGGCTACTCGGATCTGACTGTTGAGGTTCAAATGGATGGTGATGTTCAGAGCCCTAACACGAAGAGGTGCCATCCTCTCCTTTCGGCTCAAAGCGTCAGCTACAACATTGGCCTTGCCAGGATGATAACGAAGTTCACAATCGTAGTCGTTTAGCGTCTCGATCCATCGACGCTGTCTCATATTCAGTTGCTTCTGATCAACGATGTGCTGGAGACTCTTGTGGTCGGTGAAGATAGTACTCTTAGTTCCATACAAATAATGTCTCCACAATTTGAGAGCAAAGACAATAGCTCCAAGTTCGAGATCGTGAGTAGTGTAGTTTCATTCGTGAATCTTCAGTTGACGGGAGGCGTAAGCGATAACCTTTGAGCGTTGCATCAGTACACAACCAAAACCACTCTTCGATGCATCACAATAAACAACAAAGTCATCACTGCCCTCAGGAAGTGATAGGATAGGTGCGGTGGTTAACTTCTTCTTCAAAGTTTGGAATGCTGATTCGTGTGCGGGTTCCCAAATGAACTTCTTGCCCTTGTGAGTCAGCGCGGTCAAAGGACGCGCAATCAGAGAAAATCCTTCAATAAACCTTCGGTAGTAACCGGCGAGACCTAGGAATTGGTGAATATGCGTCGGAGTAGTGGGGGTCTCCCACTTGCTGATAGCTTCAATCTTGGCGGGATCAACTTTGATACCCTGGTCGCTCACAACATGACCCAGAAATTGAACTTCCTTCAACCAAAATTCACACTTGGAGAATTTGACGTAAAGTTGCTCTTGTCTCAAGAGTTCAAGTACTAGTCGGAGGTGTTGCTCATGCTCTTCTTCGCTCTTAGAGTAGATGAGGATATCATCTATGAAGACGATAACAAACTTATCCAAGTACGGCTTGCAGACACGATTCATGAGATTCATGAACACAGCAGGTGCATTGGTTAATCCGAATGGCATCACGAGGAACTCGTAATGACCATAACGGGTTCTGAATGCTGTTTTCATCACGTCACTTTCCTTCACCCTCAACTGGTGATAACCGGATCGCAAATCGATCTTGGAGTAAACGCTCGATCCTTGTAGTTGGTCAAAAAGATCGTCAATGCGGGGAAGAGGATACCGATTCTTGATCATCAATTTGTTGAGTTCACGGTAGTCGATACACATACGGAAGGTTCCATCCTTCTTCTTCACAAACAGAACAGGTGCGCCCCAAGGTGAGAAACTTGGTTGGATAAATCCACGGTCTAACAGCTCTTGCAGTTGGCTTTGTAACTTTTGCATCTCGGAAGGTGCGAGTCTATAAGGTGCGCGAGCTACAGGTGCTGCTCCTGGCACTAAATTAATCTGAAACTCTACTGCTCTCGGCGGCGGTAATCCAGACAATTCTTCAGGGAAGACATCGTAAAATTCTTTCACAATTCGAACATCGTTCACGCTCTTCACCTCAGTCTCTACCATTTTCACATGCGCTAGGACAGCAAGACGTCCCTTCTTCATAATCTTTTGCGCTTTCACGCAACTAATGAGGTTCAGCTTCGAGGTACATCTCTCTCCGTAGATGATCAGTGGCTCACCGTTTCCGTGTGGTATACGAAGTGCTTTATCTCCGCAGATAATATCGGCCCTTATCTTGCTCAACCAATCCATACCGACGATCACGTCAAAACTTCTCAATTTGATAGGTATCAAATCAATTTCATAATCTGCACCAGCTATGTTGATAATAGCTCCTCGACTAATATGGTCAACTTTCTCAAGTTTTCCATTGGCGACCTCGACAAGCATACTCTCTTTTAACGGGACTAACGACCAATTAATCTTATCTCAAAAGTGTCTACATACATAACTTCTATCCGCACCAGTATCAAACAAGACAGAAGCTAAAAGATTGTTGATAGTGAATATACCTGTCACCAAGTCGGGATTTTCTCGGGTGTCCCTTGCATTAACGTTGAAAGCTCTACCATGGGGTGGTCCATCGTCTTTTCGCTTGTTTGGGCACGCATTTCTGAAATGGCCCGTCTGTCCGCATTCGTAGCACTTTTTCGGTCCATTGGTGTTCGGCTTCCCATTCAAAGTGGTGACCTTGCAGTCCTTCCCGATATGCCCAGTCCGTTGGCACTTTTCACAAATAATGTTACAATACCCAGTATGGTGCTTGTAGCACCGCTTGCATTGTGGTAAGGTTCCCTTGTAGTTCGGGTTTGAGTTGGTGTTCAGATTGGGGTTTCCACCGTTGTTGTTTCCTCTGAAACCCTCATGTCATTTCGCCGGGTTCTTTTCATAGGTCCGTCCCCTGTTGTTATCCCATTTGCGCTTCTCACTAGTACCCACTTCAGACTTAGTTTTCTCCGGTTCATCGATGGTTATTTGATTCATTAAAGTATGCGCCATGCGCATCGCTTCCGGGACATTTGGTGGCTTGGACGAGGTGACGTTTCCTTTAATGCTCTTAGGAAGTCCCCAGAAGTACCTTTCCATTCGCTTGAATTCCGGGGTGACCATTGTCGGACACATCAGGGCTAGTTCCAAAAATCTCCTGTTGTAAACATCGAGATCGTTACCAATAGCCTTCAATTGCATAAACTCCATTTCCATCTTTTGTATCTCGGTTCTCGGACAATACTCCTCAATCATGGCACACTTAAATTCTTCCCATGGCGTAGCATACGCCTCATCAATGCCTTGTGCCTATGCCATTGTGTTCCACCACGTGAGCGCGCCGTCAGACAGCGTGCAAGAAGCAAATTTGGTTTTGCTATCCTCCGAACAGTTGCTAACTCGGAATACTGATTCAAGTTTCTCGAACCATCTGGTGAGACCAACCGGTCCCTCGATTCCACTGAAATTGTGTGGTTTACAGCTCTGGAATTCCTTGTAAGTACACCCATTTCGAACGGGTGGGATAACCGGTGGTGGTGGCGGTGGCGGTAGAGCTTGGGGTTGCATTTCCGCAATGGCTGCGGCTACCCTTTTGGTAATCATCTCTTCGATACGGGCGGTGGTAGGTGTTGATCGTCCGTTGGCCATGATGTTCTAAACAAAAATTTTGACTCAAGTCAAAATCCAGTATTCAAATAGTGATAATACAGTATATAGTAACCAACATGGAATCAAAACATCACATGTTATTAAATAACGCATCTAGGTACAAATACCACAGAATCATCGTACAGTAATGTAAATAGAACGTCGTGCAAGAATTAAATAACGCAAAGTTCCATTCATCAATAATAATAAGTTTCATACATCTGAATAAGTTCGTACAATACATAAGTGAAACATAAAACTATAACTAGATTACATAATGAAATCTAAATACAAAAGCCCTACGGTGAAGGTGGGTGAAGGATGTCCATAACATGGGCCATCTGGTCCTCTAGCTCAGCAACTCGAGCTCGGAGGATCTCCACCTCCCTTGTCAATTTCTCGACAGTGGGAGATGGTGGGGCAGGCGGTGCTGGCGGTGCAGGTGTGATGACCCGGGAATTTCCGACCAAATTTAAACCTTAATCTTTATATGTTTCCGACATGATAAGCAGAATCTGTAATGTTGAATTTCAAAATTTCTGAAATTATATTCATGTAGTCAATTACCCTTTGACCAATTCCGACGATTCACGAACAACGGATTGTAAATAGATATGTAAATATATATTTGTATATATATTATAATTTGAAATATATTAATAAAATATTATGCGATTTAGTTATTGAAATTAATGATGTAAAATAGTTATGGTTTATATACTTAATTATTATTGTTATAATTATAAATATAAAAATTCTAATTCATTTAAGATTATGATTATCACAACAAAGATTTTTAAATATAAATATTATTATAAGACTGATTAAAATTATAATTTAGTTGTAATTTAAACATCATTAGTTATTATTATTATTATTATCATTATTAATAAAATCACTAAAAATTATCAATTTTATTTGAAATTATTATTATTTTTATCATCATTATTATTAATATCATTATTAACATTATTATTAATACTAATTATTATCATTGTTAGTTATATTATTAAAAATCGTATCTATTACTAATAACAATATTAACAAGATTATTATTTATAGATTTATATTTATATTAAATATATTATATAAGATCACAAAGGTACAAAATCTGTTTCCCATCTCTATCTGTTCTATTTGATTTTTTTTTGTTTTCTATCGTATTGTCCTCCTGCTCAAGAATATATTACATACCAATTTCAACACTACAAAACAATGTAAATTGAATCTGTTAGCAATCGCATTCATCTTTACATATATCTTTCTGTCCTTATTGTCTGAGTAAGGAAATCCTCTGTCGACACAATCCTAACTACGAGACAAATGTATCACATTTTACATATTCAATACTGAAACTCACATAGAAGAGGAAAGGAAAAATCAAATAAAAATATAAAGAAACCTCTTATCTCTCGCATTCTCTCCCTCTCTCTCTTTAATTTTATTTTTTCCTTTCTTCCTGCAAATCTCGACTACCACCTGCTCGATATTTCTGTTTAAAACACAAATCAAATGAACACCATCATCCTTCGTTTACTAGTGTACTACTACTATCTTCGAGGGTAATCAAGAACTACAACACATTCACCTTTGATTTGAAGTTAAGTATTGTTGCAACATTCGAGTATTCCCCAAACACCAACACCCTCATCTAATCGATTATCATTATATTTTTTCTTTCTATTTCCTGATGTTAACGAATGCAACCACACATCACCTTCATCACCCAATAACAAACTCTTTTCGATCACTATATTTTTCTTCTTGCTCGATAAACCATCATCTTAAATCACTACAAGAACCACCTTCAAACCGCCATTCTCTATCTCTATCTCTCTTCGTTTGATGAATCAACCACCACCACTGTACACCACCACCTTCACCGAATCATCACCATTAAAAACCATTTACAACCGCCAATCTCTTCAGACCCACAACCACCATCGATGTTATGTTTTTATTCCTACTTTCGTTTATAAACCCGAGGACCCAAAACTACCATAAAAATTTCTCGCTAACTGATATATAAGGAAATGCATTGATTTGTTAACTTTAGGAATATAATCAGGTGGGACAAGTTTTAGATTAGTGGTCGACATAAATGGGATCACCATGAGATAAAGGTGTTTAAATTTAAGATACGTTTGATATATTTTTTTTTCTTTTTGTGGACCACGAAAAAGGGAGTAGGAAGGAAACAATCTAAATGTTTTAGTTGACTGTATCACAAAAGGAATGAAAGATGGGAGCCATGATTAAAGGAATGGGAATTTTCATATAATATAGATGGCAAGTGATTAAAAAGACAATACCCCACCATGTTGATCGATCTTGATCCTACAAATTGTCGGTTGGTATTGAAAACAAAATACTTACCTTTCCAGCTGTTTAACTAAATCGATGGCCATGTTACTATTTTTTTTTTTGCCGTATGCTTATCAATTGTTTGGGCCGAGAGATCCCTCCTTGTTGTTGGGCTAGAGGTTAATTGTTAATTGAACTTCTATGTTTATGGTAGGCCGAAGTTTATATTTTTTTGATGGGCCAAGTTCCCTTTTCAAGATTGGGCCGTAAGATTTGGGTCAGTCTGTAGAAGTGTGATCGAGTTACCTTGTTTATATATGTGAGGTTAAGGAACGAGATTATGATAGATGATAATATAGTTAATAATATAAGATGATTAGAAATGATGGCGATATGGATGATGATATCATGATCAAGATATTGGTATACGAGTGATGGTGTGTTGATGATAAATAAGGTTGTTGATGAAATATTTCGAGATGATGATGGATGTTATAATTTTAGAATGATAATAATTATGATGTTAGGTACATGATGAATGATGATAATGAAGAGGGTTTGAACTAATGATAATTGATATCGTGATGCATAAATGATACGGGTTTATTGATGATCACAATGGTGACTAGACTAGGATGATAATTAGGGTCGATAAAGGTATTAATGACAATAGGAAACTTAGATGATTTAGGTTGAGTTTATGATGAAAAAGAAGAAGAAAATAGAAAACGGGTTAAATAAATACGGATACGAAATGCATCAGGAAAAGCGAAATCAGAGGAGTGGTTAAGGATGTTTTTGGGTAAGCGAGAGGTCACGGGTTCGACCCCGGGCAGTGGCGTTTATTTTTAGGAGCTTGTATATTCAAAGGTTGTATTCTAAAGTTTATTTTTATTATTATTATTATTATTATTATTATTATTATTATTATTATTATTATTATTATTATTATTATTATTATTATTATTATTATTATATAAACAATTAAGTTACAAATTAAATAAAATTATTAATTTTATTATTACTATCATTATTATATTATTATTATTATGACAAACATATAGTTGTATCTATAAATAACTACATTTAATACATGTAACATAACTATATTAATATCCTTATTAAATATTTATCCGAAGTATATAAAATAGATATATTTAATAAGATTATTTATGACACCTATAAATTATTAAATATAACAAATATATCACCAATAGTAATAATATAAATCTGTTCAATTACAATTATATGTGTTAATATATATAGTATTGATATAGGTTCGTGAATCCGAGGTCCACCCTATACCTGTTCAATGTCGTTCTATGTATTTTTACTACAAAATACATTAGGTGAGTTTCACTTGCTCCCTTTTTACTCATTACATTTTTGGGCTGAGAATACATGCAAATGCTTTATTAACTGTTTTTACAATATTTATATGCGTGAGTTTCATTTGCTCCCTTTTTACTCATTAAATTTTTGGGCTGAGAATACATGCAAATGCTTTATTAACTGTTTTAACAATATTTATATGCGTGAGTTTCATTTGCTCCCTTTTTACTCATTACATTTTTGGGCTGAGAATACATGCAAATGCTTTATTAACTGTTTTTACAATATTTATATGTGAGTTTCATTAATCCCTTTTTAAATGCTTTTGCAATATATATTTTTGGGACTGAGAATGCATGCGCTTTTATAAATGTTTTACGAAATAGACACAAGTAATCGAAACTACATTATATGGTTGAATGATCGAGATCGAATATGCCCCTTTTTATTAAGTTTGGTAATCTAAGAATTAGGGAACAGACACCCTAATTGACGCGAACTCTAAAGATAGATCTATCGGGCCCAACAAGCCCCATCCAAAGTACCGGATGCTTTAGTACTTCGAAATTTATATCATGTCCGAAGGAGGATCCCGGAATGATAGGGGATATTCTTATATGCATATTGTTAATGTTGGTTACCAGGTGTTCACCATATGAATGATTATTTTTGTCTCTATGCATGGGACGTATATTTATGAGAACTGGAAATGAAATTCTTGTGGTCTATTAAAATGATGGAAATAAATGATTATGATAAAATAATGAACTCACCAACCTTTTGGTTGACACTTTAAAGCATGTTTATTCTCAAGTGTTAAAGAAATCTTCCGCTGTGCATTTGCTCATTTTAAAGATATTACTTGGAGTCTTTCATAGCATATTTCGAAGAACGTTGCATTCGAGTCATTGAGTTCATCAAAGATTATTATTAAATCAATTTATAGTTGGATAGTGGATATTATGAAATGGTATGCATGCCTGTCAATTTTCGATGTAAAGAAAGATTGTCTTTTAAAAACGAATGCAATGTTTGTAAAATGTATAATATAGAGGTCAAATACCTCGCAATGTAATCAACTATTGTGAATCGTTTATAATGTATATGAACGGGTCCTTTCAGTTGGTATCAGAGCGGTGGTCTTAGTGAACCGGGTCTGCATTAGTGTGTCTAACTGATATGTCGTTAGGATGCATTAGTGAGTCTGGACTTTGACCGTGTCTGCATGTCAAAAGTTTTGCTTATCTTTTTGTGTCGAAAATTTCCTGCTTATCATTCTTAGAGAATCACTTGCTTATCATCCTTAGTCTAGACACATCTTATTGCATTAATTGCATGATTAGTGTATAGACAAAAATTTATATCTTAGCATATCTGCTAATTCATACCTTAGCGTACCTGTTATTGTTACCGATGCCTGACAGCTTCCGTAGATTCCTCCGTAACTTATGGAATTTTAGTATTATATTTGCATATGTAAATTATGTACTGCAGAGTACTAATCTATATCCTATAATCTATTTCATATTGAAAAATCCTTTATTCAATCGTACGCAATGGAACTCACCACTAGTTCAAGTCCCTCGGATTCCGATATGGAATCCCACTATAGCTCCGAAAGCAACGTCACCAGAATGAATGAATCAATCAATCATCCCCAATTCATCTGATGGGTTCGTAGTCGACTTAATCAATGGAGACGAGAAGAAGGCGATCTTTTTCACCAACCAAATTCACCTCTTGATGAAGAACCTGAAGCACCTATCGGCGAATCAATTTGAAACACCATTTTCACTCTCATTTTCCGAATATCTCGCCACGAACATATCATATCTCATATTCTAAACTTTATTCATTCGCTTGTTCCAACCGCCAATCATCCTGGAGTAATCAGAGAAGTCAACGAGCCTCACGCCTGAGTAATCAATTTGGAGAATACGGTGCAAAAATTTACCAGCTTCAGCAACATCATCGGCATCAACAGTACCACCAACAACAACATCCGCATTCCAAGCCTCAATTTCACAATCTGTCCCACGAACATCAACATCATTAGCACCATAGATGCCAAGGAGTACCAACAGCAATGAACGATGAAGTATTGATCCATAACTTCATTAATATTCTGCGAAGAATATGTGGATCCTAATAATTAACGATGAAGTATTGATCCATAACTTCATCAATATTCTGTGAAGAATATGTGGATCCTAATAGTTTTAGGGATTACTTATTCTAGCTCAAATCGAAAATCAAATGGGTCTAATATTATATTGACTCATTAAATCCATGATTACATCTGAAGAAAATATATATGTATATATGTTTTCATAAAGATTGTAATTAAAAATTCTTTTATACAAACTGTTAATGATGAAAATATTTTAACGGGTAGGTAATACCCGAGGAATATTTAAGTTTTCACATTAATAAGTTACATTGTACATTCTTCAAATCTGATTCAACAGTCATTTCTTATCCTACTTACATCCACAGATATATGAACCTGTTCACCACAGAATAACCATTTTCATTCAAATTTCATATTTGGATTTTGACCTATCAGAATCCAACAAGTGGCATAATGAAGAAAACATTTGACGAAATAAAATTTGTTAGAAACAAACAAATTAACTATGAGAAATTTTATTAAGAATCCACGCTAACAAAATCCTAGCTAACTGTTCCTAGCTAACTGTGGACTAATCAACTGAGGACTACCAACAGTGGACAATTAAAATGAATTAAAATATTAATTATAACATATGAAACTAAACATCTCTTCAAGTTTGCCACTTGATTTCATTTTAAACCTCATTTGTATCTTGACGATTACAATCTGCATTCAAACCTTTCATGATTAATAAAAACACCTAAATCGAGAGGATGAACCAACCACACTTCATCTACGGAAGAAAAGATTTACGCATATAGTTATGCACCTGAAAAACACTCGGAACCTGAGTAAACGTTTAACAAGTATCTGTGCTAGCTCCTTTGGCGTTGTTATTATCGAAAATAACTTTACAATCCCTTTTCAAATTAGCAAATTTTATCACAGCTCCAACAAAGTCAACTTCGACTTTTCGTTCGAAACAACCTTATTATAACCTCGATATATACGTTGCCCTTTCGTCACTGTTACTGGAGGACCTCTTATATTCCACTATATTATCAGCAGATGTACCAGCAACTTCGGCTTAGTCTCGCTGAAAAATATCTGTATTATTCATAAAACCTCATCATATACTCATCCGCATCTTGTAACGAAAATTGCCATACTAGCTATCGAGAATCAGCAATCAGTATTTTGAAATCTCGCAGCATGTCTACATCAACAGTTATATACATATAACATCTATCTCCTAGACTTACATACTTCGAATGTGAAATTTCTGAAAAACAACCCAAACTGCGAACTAGTTCTCCGAATTTTGGAAAAAATGCTGATGAAGCAGCAAAAACTGTACACGACCTTAATCGTCGAAAGTATAAAGATAAAGAATAGTATATTGGCAAAGATCAGAAAAGTTGGAATTGGAAACCGGATTGAGCAAACCATGAAGGAGACTCTGAACAAATTACAAGAACTAAACTTGTACATAAAGAATCCAGATGATTCTATTTCTGATGAAATCTTTAGCGAATACATTGCTCCTTAATCACTCTAAATCATCGTGAATGAATTTCTTCATCACAATTTTATTCTGAAATCCTAAGATATCATCGTACCTTTCTTTATTAATATCCTCAATATTTCTGAAGATACCTTCATAAATATTCTCGTTTGATATTAATTATCTCTCTGCGCTATCTGTGTTATATCATAAAAGGAAACAATTTTAGTTTCTAAAATCTTAAAAATTCGAATTTAAAATATGAATGTATTTGAAGTAGTGTTGGAAATTGATGCATGAGTTAGTATAATATAATGACACATGATCAACGTGATTATATTACAGTAATTCATGCTGAGTTTCTAATGGAACGTGATGATTCTCAGTACCATCATCATGTGCCATGTTACACGACTCTTACATTCTATCTAATCTATAAACATATCAATAGCATATTTCTTGATAGTTCTATCTTTTCTCGTGACATCTGATAATTTGATAAGTCAAATCGAGTTATAGAAATAAGGAAAACAAAGAGGGTGAATTTATAGCGAAATATCAGAAAAAGCAATCAAGACAGATGACCACATTTAATTAAAGATGATCCTAATTTTCTTAATTACCGAAGAATCAAATCTTATAAAGATTTCGAAGATTTTCTTTAAATTCCTTGAATTCCGGAATTCAACAGATACTACGTCAAAAGTTAAGACGAACCTCTATTTACTTCATTTCACTCTTTTGTGACAGCTACACTCGTACGCTTCACATAATCAAATCTTTCTATCTATATTATTCAATATTGATAAAACTCTATTTATCAACTCATATTAGTCAGGAAAACATTCTTATTGTTAGCCATGATGACCTCACTCAAATTTCAGGACGAAATTTCTTTTAACGGGTAGGTACTGTGATGACCCGGGAATTTTTGACCAAATTTAAACCTTAATCTTTATATGTTTCCGACATGATAAGCAGAATCTGTAATGTTGAATTTCAAAATTTCTGAAATTATATTCATGTAGTCAATTACCCTTTGACCAATTCCGACGATTCACGAACAACGGATTGTAAATAGATATGTAAATATATATTTGTATATATATTATAATTTGAAATATATTAATAAAATATTATGCGATTTAGTTATTGAAATTAATGATGTAAAATAGTTATGGTTTATATACTTAATTATTATTGTTATAATTATAAATATAAAAATTCTAATTCATTTAAGATTATGATTATCACAACAAAGATTTTTAAATATAAATATTATTATAAGACTGATTAAAATTATAATTTAGTTGTAATTTAAACATCATTAGTTATTATTATTATTATTATCATTATTAATAAAATCACTAAAAATTATCAATTTTATTTGAAATTATTATTATTTTTATCATCATTATTATTAATATCATTATTAACATTATTATTAATACTAATTATTATCATTGTTAGTTATATTATTAAAAATCGTATCTATTACTAATAACAATATTAACAAGATTATTATTTATAGATTTATATTTATATTAAATATATTATATAAGATCACAAAGGTACAAAATCTGTTTCCCATCTCTATCTGTTCTATTTGATTTTTTTTGTTTTCTATTGTATTGTCCTCCTGCTCAAGAATATATTACATACCAATTTCAACACTACAAAACAATGTAAATTGAATCTGTTAGCAATCGCATTCATCTTTACATATATCTTTCTGTCCTTATTGTCTGAGTAAGGAAATCCTCTGTCGACACAATCCTAACTACGAGACAAATGTATCACATTTTACATATTCAATACTGAAACTCACATAGAAGAGGAAAGGAAAAATCAAATAAAAATATAAAGAAACCTCTTATCTCTCGCATTCTCTCCCTCTCTCTCTTTAATTTTATTTTTTCCTTTCTTCCTGCAAATCTCGACTACCACATGCTCGATCTTTCTGTTTAAAACACAAATCAAATGAACACCATCATCCTTCGTTTACTAGTGTACTACTACTATCTTCGAGGGTAATCAAGAACTACAACACATTCACCTTTGATTTGAAGTTAAGTATTGTTGCAACATTCAAGTATTCCCCAAACACCAACACCCTCATCTAATCGATTATCATTATATTTTTTCTTTCTATTTCCTGATGTTAACGAATGCAACCACACGTCACCTTCATCACCCAATAACAAACTCTTTTCGATCACTATATTTTTCTTCTTGCTCGATAAACCATCATCTTAAATCACTACAAGAACCACCTTCAAACCGCCATTCTCTATCTCTATCTCTCTTCGTTTGATGAATCAACCACCACCACTGTACACCACCACCTTCACCGAATCATCACAATTAAAAACCATTTACAACCGCCAATCTCTTCAGACCCACAACCACCATTGATGTTATGTTTTTATTCCTACTTTCGTTTATAAACCCGAGGACCCAAAACCACCATAAAAATTTCTCGCTAACTGCTATTCTCTTTGTGTTTCTGTCCGAATACAACCACAACCCAAGACAGTCACATTCTATCACGGTATCATTTTTTTCCTCTCTCTTTTCATTGCTAACCGCTACTGTTTTCTGTTTTCCTTTCAAACGTTAACATGGGAGATGATATATAAGGAAATGCATTGATTTGTCAACTTTAGGAATATAATCAGGTGGGACAAGTTTTAGATTAGTGGTCGACATAAATGGGATCACCATGAGATAAAGGTGTTTAAATTTAAGATACGTTTGATATATTTTTTTTTCTTTTTGTGGACCACGACAAAGGGAGTAGGAAGGAAACAATCTAAATATTTTAGTTGACTGTATCACAAAAGGAATGAAAGATGGGAGCCATGATTAAAGGAATGGGAATTTTCATATAATATAGATGGCAAGTGATTAAAAAGACAATACCCCACCATGTTGATCGATCTTGATCCTACAAATTGTCGGTTGGTATTGAAAACAAAAGACTTACCTTTCCAGCTGTTTAACTAAATCGATGGCCATGTTACTATTTTTTTTTTGCCGTATGCTTATCAATTGTTTGGGCCGAGAGATCCCTCCTTGTTGTTGGGCTAGAGGTTAATTGTTAATTGAACTTCTATGTTTATGGTAGGCCGAAGTTTATATTTTTTTGATGGGCCAAGTTCCCTTTTCAAGATTGGGCCGTAAGATTTGGGTCAGTCTGTAGAAGTGTGATCGAGTTACCTTGTTTATATATGTGAGGTTAAGGAACGAGATTATGATAGATGATAATATAGTTAATAATATAAGATGATTAGAAATGATGGCGATATGGATGATGATATCATGATCAAGATATTGGTATACGAGTGATGGTGTGTTGATGATAAATAAGGTTGTTGATGAAATATTTCGAGATGATGATGGATGTTATAATTTTAGAATGATAATAATTATGATGTTAGGTACATGATGAATGATGATAATGAAGAGGGTTTGAACTAATGATAATTGATATCGTGATGCATAAATGATACGGGTTTATTGATGATCACAATGGTGACTAGACTAGGATGATAATTAGGGTCGATAAAGGTATTAATGACAATAGGAAACGTAGATGATTTAGGTTGAATTTATGATGAAAAAGAAGAAGAAAATAGAAAACGGGTTAAATAAATACGGATACGAAATGCATCAGGAAAAGCGAAATCAGAGGAGTGGTTAAGGATGTTTTTGGGTAAGCGAGAGGTCACGGGTTCGACCCGTGGCAGTGGCGTTTTATTTTTAGGAGCTTGTATCTTCAAAGGTTGTATTCTAAAGTTTATTTTTATTATTATTATTATTATTATTATTATTATTATTATTATTATTATTATTATTATTATTATTATTATTATTATTATATAAACAATTAAGTTACAAATTAAATAAAATTATTAATTTTATTATTACTATCATTATTATATTATTATTATGACAAACATATAGTTGTATCTATAAATAACTACATTTAATACATGTAACATAACTATATTAATATCCTTATTAAATATTTATCCGAAGTATATAAAATAGATATATTTAATAAGATTATTTATGACACCTATAAATTATTAAATATAACAAATATATCACCAATAGTAATAATATAAATCTGTTCAATTACAAGTATATGTGTTAATATATATAGTATTGATATAGGTTCGTGAATCCGAGGTCCACCCTATACCTGTTCAATGTCGTTCTATGTATTTTTACTACAAAATACATTAGGTGAGTTTCACTTGCTCCCTTTTTACTCATTACATTTTTGGGCTGAGAATACATGCAAATGCTTTATTAACTGTTTTTACAATATTTATATGCGTGAGTTTCATTTGCTCCCTTTTTACTCATTAAATTTTTGGGCTGAGAATACATGCAAATGCTTTATTAACTGTTTTTACAATATTTATATGCGTGAGTTTCATTTGCTCCCTTTTTACTCATTACATTTTTGGGCTGAGAATACATGCAAATGCTTTATTAACTGTTTTTACAATATTTATATGTGAGTTTCATTAATCCCTTTTTAAATGCTTTTGCAATATATATTTTTGGGACTGAGAATGCATGCGCTTTTATAAATATTTTACGAAATAGACACAAGTAATCGAAACTACATTATATGGTTGAATGATCGAGATCGAATATGCCCCTTTTTATTAAGTTTGGTAATCTAAGAATTAGGGAACAGACACCCTAATTGATGCGAACTCTAAAGATAGATCTATCGGGCCCAACAAGCCCCATCCAAAGTACCGGATGCTTTAGTACTTCGAAATTTATATCATGTCCGAAGGAGGATCCCGGAATGATAGGGGATATTCTTATATGCATATTGTTAATGTCGGTTACCAGGTGTTCACCATATGAATGATTATTTTTGTCTCTATGCATGGGACGTATATTTATGAGAACTGGAAATGAAATTCTTGTGGTCTATTAAAATGATGGAAATAAATGATTATGATAAACTAATGAACTCACCAACCTTTTGGTTGACACTTTAAAGCATGTTTATTCTCAGGTGTTAAAGAAATCTTCCGCTGTGCATTTGCTCATTTTAAAGATATTACTTGGAGTATTTCATAGCATATTTCGAAGAACGTTGCATTCGAGTCATTGAGTTCATCAAAGATTATTATTAAATCAATTTATAGTTGGATAGTGGATATTATGAAATGGTATGCATGCCTGTCAATTTTCGATGTAAAGAAAGATTGTCTTTTAAAAAGGAATGCAATGTTTGTAAAATGTATAATATAGAGGTCAAATACCTCGCATTGTAATCAACTATTGTGAATCGTTTATAATGTATATGAACGGGTTCTTTCAGCAGGCGGTGCCGATGTAGATGGTTCGGCTCCAGAAATAGTCAGTACGTAATGGGGTGCCTTACGCACGAGTGGGTCGGCAGGGTACGACACAAGCCGCTTACGGGCAGTAACCCTACGACGCCGACCAAATGCGTCAGTGAATGCTCGGCCTCCGTTGATCCCTGGAATGATGGTACCGTCGAAGCGATACCGCTTCTTCGGCGGGGTGGAGGGTGGCTGAACAGGTGCATCGGGGTCCTCCTCGTCAGAGTCATCATCAATAGAGCCGTCTGTAGATGAATCATCGGATGAAGAATCATCTGAATCATGCGGTGGTGGCTGTACTGGTGGCTGAACTGGCTCTCCTCAAGCGGCCATCATCTGTCTGTACCTATCGGGTCCGATCGGAATGAGACGTCCATCAGGGGCGCGTCGGCACCAATGGCGATACCGGTTACAGAATGGACCTTCCCCGAACTCCGCGGGAATCACAATCTCACCGGAGCGGGGCTGTGATCCTGAGGGTCCGGGGGCAGATGGAGCTGGAATCTCCGAAGGGTCCTGGGCTCCGCTAGAAGTAACCACTGGGGTAGGAGCCTGGCTGCTAGTCCCGGAAGATGAAGCGCCAGGGTCACTCGTGGGTAGCGGGATCGGTGTGTCGGCAGCAGCAGCATGTGGGGTGGCTGACGAGTCTAAACTGCCTAAAATGATAGCAGGTGGAGTATCCGACATCTGAACAAGGAAAAATAAATTTTTCCATGTCAGTAAGTCATAAAGCAAGCACGTATTAGACCAACAGTTTAAATCATGTATAACAATAAGTAGCATGGCAATAATAACGAATCGTACAGAAGTAGCATACAATCGAAAGCAAGTAATATCATATAGTAGTGAAATCATGTAGTAGCATACGGCATGTAGCAGTAAAAGTAAGCAGCAGCATGCTGTAAGTTCAGCGGAAACAAGTAAACTAGCAAGTTGTAGATTAGTCCTATTAGTGAATCCTACTCGGGTCGGTCTTAGACTCACTAATGCAACCTAATTCCCTACAACCAATGCTCTGATACCAAATGTGATGCCCCGTACAAAACCATCGTGTACGAATCATCAACAACAGGATCATTACAAGGTTAAGTACTATATGATGTAATAAAAGAAGTTGCATTCACAATAAAAAAGATGACGTCATAACCGACGTCAATTGTTTTACACCAACAGTATGCTTCTACGAATATCAAGCATGAATAAATGTATGTGACCCTTAGGTCGTTACAAAACATAGTTTCAAATGTATTAAAGTTTGAATGCAAGATAAACAGTTCATGCGGTGATAACACTATAGCAGCGGGTGTCTACGGCAAGACTAGTACACAGCGGAAGCAACCTTAAGCACCTGAAAAACATGCTTAAAAATGTCAACACAAAGGTTGGTGAGCTATAGTTTAAGTATAACAGTATGTAAGGTAGGCCACGAGATTTCAGTGCTACAAAGAGCGTTTCAAAACAGTATGATAAAGTATATGTTAACCGTGGGCACTTGGTAACTAACTTAACGTTTATACCCCCTGAAAGTACACTTGGTAAGTGCGTATGTTTACGAAGTATTAAACACTCGTTAAATGCTAGCGCGACTAGCCCGAGTGGGGATGTCAAACCCTATGGATCCATATCTAAGATTCGCGTTCACGGTTTAAAAACCAATGATTAAACGTTACCGAGCTAAAGGGAATGTTTATGCCGTTGTATAACCCACACATATATAAGTTTAAGTACTCGTGCCTAGTATGTAAAACATAAAACGTGCATGTATTCTCTGTTTCCAAAATAGTTAAAGTAAAAAAGGATGCTATAACTCACAATGATAAAGTAGCGGTAAAGTATGACTCGGGAAATAAGCAAGTGTGTAGGTCCGGAAAGTCCTCAACCTAAGTCAAATAGTACTAAGTCAGTAAATCGTCCTAATAGGTTTAAAAGTATGTAAATAAGGTCTTAAAGGTCATCATCATTCATCATCAAACAAAAGGTGTAAAGTAAGTTTCGTTCATGAAAGAGTTTAAAACAAAGGCTGAGTTCGGTCAGTCACCACGGCCTCTATACCTACTGAAATAAGGTGAGACCAGTGGCCATGGCTCCGCATATGAGACCGTTAGTTGTGGTAAAAATTACAGAAGCAAACTCGACTTCGTTTGACCGTGGCGACGGTCTAAGTGCGAGTAGGTCAGAATTTTCAGCACAACGTTAAATGGACATAGTGACGATCGGAGGGCCATAAATCCTAAACCGTAACTCGGATTAAGACAAGTCCTATATGAAAAGTTATCTACTCAAACAGAGATATCTGAAAATCATAATTACAGTAACCCATGTCATACGGGTTAGACACAGAAACAGTAAAACAGTAGGTAGGAAACAGAAAACAGAAAGTTAGTGGGTTCCGGTGGGTTTTTGGTACTCGATGCTTATCACGGTTCTCATCCTTGATGCATATAGCTTCAAGTGTACAACTCGTTGATGTGTTTGTATCATTTTCACCAAGGTTTGACCATCATAACCCAAGTGTAAGTCTAAGACATGAAGCACAACTCACTTAAGTGTTGCAAGTGTTTTGATGAACCAAAGTTACATCAAAGTCTTAGATTCAACACATACATGAAATGTAAAAGTAATATTAACCAAGTTTTGACTATTATGACACAAGTGTAGGTCTAAGACATGTAGCACAACTCACTTAAGAGTTGTATGAAGTTTGATGGACCAAAGTTACATCAAGGTCTTAGATCTAACACATACATGAACTTTAAAACTAATATTAAGTTACAACTTGAAAATAAACTTATAAAATCAAGATCTTAAGTTGTAGAACATAGTTCTTAGTTAGATCTTAAAGATCCTAGACCCAAAAGTCTAGATCTAACATAAGTGTACCAAGTTATAATTAAAGAAAGCTTACTTACATGTTCTTAAACTTTTAAAGTAAATTTTAGTTCAAGAAAGTATAAGATCAAGACTAACTTGTAATACTTGACCATTTGAACCAACCAACATGAAATTTAAATGCATAATATAAAGTAGTAAACTAAGTAAACAAGTAGCTAGTTCATGGGTTGTTCATACTTTAAAGATTCAAACCAAAGTTTGATCTTTAAGAATGTAAACTTTAAGTTTACAAACATGACTTACAAGTAATGATTTCCAACACATGAACTTACAATCTTTTGAAACAACATATGTAGAACATAAACTAGTAAGTTTAGTTCTTGTGTGTTCTTGTAATTACAAGATAAAATGAAGAATCAAACTAGAAAGTTTGGTTCTTAGTAACTAGTAAAGAATAACAACAACAAAGTAAGTAACTTAACAAAGACAAGTAACAAAACAAGTGAATGATGATGATGTTCAAGTATGGAATTCAGTTTTTAACAAGAAAAGAAGAAGAAAAAGAAGTTCAAGTTACTTATAACTTAGAGAGAAAAGAGAGAAAGTTGGAAGTGTTTTGTGTGTGTGTTTTGAAATGAGAGAAATGTGAGTAGAAGTAATACAAAAAAATGAAATGAAAACTCCTCTAAAGAGGCCTATGGCTGACGGTCAAGATGGGGAAAGGGATGAGGGAGTTGTTCCTTGGTCACTAGCATGTAAAAGTCTAAAAAGATGGATACAAGATGTGTTTGCATGGGGATTATGGTGGAACTAGATTCCAAACAAGTTAACTAACTAGTTAAGTTCCAAGTATGATACTTGCATTAAGAGATGGGCTAAATAAGTCCATTAAAGTGTAGGGTGCGCTTCATAGGTCCATTAACACTAATAAAGGCCCAAGTTCAAATAATTAACAAGCTAATTCAATAAAAGCCCAAGTAACTAACTAATAACCTTAGTTAATTAAAATGATTAATAAAATCAATCATGAATGTAAATAATATTCTAAAATTATTATTCGTGAAAGTTTCGTGTGTCACAAAGATGTTTCGGGCAATTAAAGTCAAGTACGGGCAATCATGGTAACAAGTAAATGTAATAACATACATTCTTTTAATCACACATATTAATAATAATAATTATTAATAATTAACGTTGGAAAATCCAGGGTCGTTACAATAAGGAGCTGTGGTCTCATGGATAATACCAACGGATTGAAAATACGATTGGTCAACGTATTCACCTCCCCTATCCGTTCTAAGTCTTTTAATCAAAGCCTTTTGTTTCAATTCTACTTCAATTTTAAATATTTTAAATTTATCTAATACTTCATCCTTAGTATGTAACAAGTAAACATAGCAAAACCTAGAAGCATCATCAATAAAAATAACAAAATATTTCTTATTCCCTAAAGTAGGAGTTGCATGCAAATTACACAAATCACTATGTATTAATTTCAAAATTTCAGTATCACGATGTACATTTTGAAATGGTTTCTTAGTGATTTTTGTCAACATACACGTTTTACACTTTTCATTGTTCATATCAAAGGCCGGTATTAAACCATCTTTAGACATATCTTGCATTCTTTTAAAGTGTACATGTCCTAATCTAGCATGCCAAAGTGTAGAATTATTTATGCCAGAAGTTGAAATAAAAGAAAAATTAACATTTAAGTGATTAATGTTAAGTCTAAACATTCGATTACATAAATAACCAAAACCAACAAACATATCATGTTTTGACAAAATAAACTTATCAGATTCAATCACTTATTTATAACCACAACAATTTAACACACTACTGGAAACTAAATTTTTCCTTATTTGTGGTACATGCAAAACATCAGATAAACAAACAGTTTTTCCAGAACTAAAACATAAATCCACACTTCTACGTCCATGAACAGGATTTGTTGACTCATTTCCCATATGAAGAATTGATCCATCAGTCATTGACTCGTAAGTCTCGAACCAAAATCTATCCTTGCATACATGGGTGGTAGCTCCCGAGTCAACCCACCACGCAACATCATCATCCTGCACAAAATAAGCTTCAGATATATATGAAACATAATTCTTATTTGAATTATTAAACATATTCTGACCTTTCGAGCTTTGGTTGTTTAAACCATTTCCCGAACCGCTTGTGCTAGTTCTTTTGGCATTATTATTATCAAATATAACCTTGCAATCCATTTTCAAGTGTCCAGTTTTACCACACTTCCAACAAGTCAATTTAGACTTCTTATTCGGATTAGCCTTGTTATAACCTTGATGTTTACGTTTTCCCTTTTTGTCATTTTTACTAGTGAACTTTTTATGTTCCACCATATTGACAACAGACATACCAGCAACTTCGTTGCTCTTTGGCTTGTCATTATCATGCAACCTGAGGGATTCCTCAATACGTAGATGACTACCTAACTCAACAAGAGTTAACTCCTCCTTCTTATGTTTCAAAGAATGTTTAAATTCTTTCCAAGATGGAGGTAGTTTATCAATGATACTTGAGACTTTAATAGACTCATCCATATTCATTTTATGTTATGTGAATTGACCAAGTATACGAATGAGCTCATTGTATTGTTCCAAGACCGGTCTAGAATCGACCATCTTGTAATTATTAAAATTACTCACAAGGAACTTTTTACTAGAAGCATCCTCAGACATATACTTGGTTTCTAAACAGTCCCATAGTTCTTTAGCAGATTCAACATTTTGGTAAATATCAAAAAGGGAATCAGCCATACCATTGAGGATTAAACCTCTAGCGATGTAGTCATCATTCTCCCACTTGCACCTTTTCTGAATTTGTTCAACAGTGGCATCATCATCATGATCTTCAGGAATTGGTGTGCTGAGTACGTACACCACACTCATGCTGCTCAGAAAGAAGTGCATCTTCTTTTGCCATCTCCTAAAATCAATTCCCTCAAACTTATCAAGTTTTGAGAAATTCGCCGTCATGTGTTTCATCGTAGCCGCCATCGATTATAACGAATAATTACTTTCGATTGTTGGAGGTTTTATTTAAATTTCGTGTAGGGTAATATAAACCGGATAAATCACTGAATCGTGGTATCACTTTGCGAAAGTAATTATTCGACCCTTATTGCCTGGGTTACACGAATATCACTTTGGGATAAGACAGAGATTAGTTCTTGTTATTGGTAGTAAACAAGAACTCTTTTGTAGAGGAGTATTAGATCTTCGAAACTTGTATATTTTCTCATGCATATTGGTTAATATATTTAGATACACCCTTAATCATGAAAGAGTCTTTTATTAAAATCAATTGGCCGATTGATTAATAAAAGTATCTTCTATAATATTCAAAAATGGTTACAGGAAGAATATTTCTATAAACATCTATTATCACTTCCATCATTAAAGTAAAAGTTATTACTTTTACAATAAACAGATATTATTACTTCTATCATTAAAGTAAAACTTGTTACTTTTACAATAAACAAATATTATATTTTACAACTATCAAAGCATGAGTGATTACTTTATAATAAACAAGTATTATTCCTTCCACTATTAAAGTAAAAGTGGGTCCAGGAATAATTCTTCCGTAATCACTCAAAATTGTGTTAAGTGTTTTCTTGCTACTGCCTCTTAAGGACCAGCAGCGCAAAAGTCAGCAAAAGGACCAGCAGCGCAAAGGAGTCAGCATAGGGACCAGCAGCGCAAAAGTCAGCAAACAGGACCAGCAGTGCAAAAGTCAGCAAACAGGACCAGCAGCGCAGAGGAACCAGCAAACAGGAACAGCAGCGCAGAGGAACCAGCAAACAAGACCAGCTGCGCAGAACAACCAGCACAGGGACCAGCTGCGCAGAACAACCAGCACAGGGACCATCTGCGCAGAACAACCAGCACAGGGACCAGCAATGTAGAACAACCAGCAAAAAACACTTAGCCAAATTTCAGCTTACTAAGAAAACTTAGTACTGAAAACACTTAGTCAAATTTCAAGTAGACCAAGTCATGATAGTAAATAATGGAAAATCACTTTTGGGTCCGGGTAATCTATCACTAAATGGGTGTACACTCCGTACCTCCAAACCCATTAACAAGTGTAGATTAAAACCCACAATTACACTAAATTTCCAACAGTATATATATTACTCAAGTAACAAAATAGTAAATCGAAATTAATTCATTTACTATTCATATGAATAGTAAATGAAACGAAATTAATTAATTTACTATTCACATGAAAGCGACATGATAGAAATTATTAATTATAAGTTACATAACATACCCCTAAAGTATTTAAGAAATACGACTTTTTAAAACCAAATCAAACGAAATATGATATTACAGACAAAGAAATCGAAAACAATATATTCTTTTGATTTGCTTTTTCTACCAAACAAACAGAGTATATCATATATTCATATATATATATATATATATATATATATATATATATATATATATATATATATATATATATATATATATATATATATATATATATATATATATATGATCGTTGGGTTATGAGATCAGTAAGAGAGAAGAGAGGAAAAATAACATATTTGTTTTGCTTTCCTTTGATAAATCTCAACATACACATACAGAGTATTATCGATTAATGTATTAATATAATTGGATTATATTAATACGATATTTGAGTTTGGATTAGCATCCATTGACGGTCATTTTGAAGTGTAGTGTGGACTATCCAAAGAGGCGGTCATACTTTTGATCGTAAGTTTCTCTCCGTCTCATCAATTTCTCCAAGTAAAAAAAATATTATTACTCAAATACTTTAGGGGTATCAATTTACTCACTTTGTGAATTACATATTTTGACAATTATTAGTGGTATAACTGGATCTTTGGGATCGTTAATCATGTGCATGTTTTATTAAATTTAAATATATGAATATTTAATTTTGTAAATGGTTTATAAAATAATAATTGATTATTATTTTAACTATCCTCTGCGTTAATCTGATTTAAAAGTACACACGATTTTCCAACAGATATTATCTTTATCATCGTCCTATGAGCACATGAAACCTATTTTGATGTATGGGAAGAAAACTCTGAAGTTTGAAGACGTTACTAGCAAGCTCCTATCAGAGGAGAAAAGACTGGAAGGTAACGGGGTCTCGTCATCAGAAGATACGATAGTGTTGTGTTCGGATAGGCGAAAGAGAAACTCTGGAAAGAATCTGGTATGCTAGAGGTGCGGGAAGACTGGGCATGTAAGGGTTAATTGTCTAGGTGGAGCTAATTCGGTAAATGGCTCTAAAGGCGCTAATGATGTCCCTGTTGTTACAGAGAGTGACGAATTCCTCTGAAGTCACACCATCCTCATGGTGTGTCCGCGCCACCATGGAAAAGGATGTTCGTTAGCGGTTCACAATTACACATGGGCATTGGTTTGGCGTTGATGCAGGTTGTGTGGTGGAAATTGATGTTGTAGCTGATGGGACTTTCGGGAAAGCCAAACAGGGAAGTTGCACCATAAAGTTTCAGCTGGTTGTTCAACAACATGTGCCGAGGTGAAATGCTTGGAATGTGATATTCTAAGTGATATACTCTTAATGGTGGAGTATGATAATTCTTGTTAAGAGTTATGATTGTTTGTGATGACAATAATTGTCGGTTTAGACAATGTTCGGTAAAGATGCAAGTTTTGTCTCTTGGGAGATAATGTCATCGGCATGAAGATGAGGATCTTGAAGTTGTCGTCGAGGAAGCATCTATATCGGTTATCCTTATAATGTTAAAGTATGGTTATCTTTTTCTATCAAAAAGGTGGAGATTTGTTGGTTTTATTTTTTGATAGAAAAATTGATATGGTTACTTTGTGAAGGATGTTATCCCACATAGGTTGGAGGAGAAAGTTGAAGGTAGGTGACTTGGTTATAAAAAGAGGGCTAAGTCTTCATTCCAATTTGCACCAATCAATACACTTTAAGTATTTGATTATTTCTTTCTTACCCTTGTTTGAGAGTTGTATTAGTTAAATATTTTGGAGAGTGTAGTTGGCTTAAGAGAGTCGTCTATATCATTGTAACAATTTGTGATATAGTGTATTTCTCTCTTTGGGAGCCGGTGGTTTTTCTCCTGTTTTGGAGTTTCCACGTTAAATCTTGTGTTGTGTATTGTTCTTATTTCTTTACTATTATTGTTGGGCTGGGTGGTGGGAATTAGTGAGATCGCAATTTCCCAACAAATCTAAGCTAATATATTCAGTAAATATCCCTTGTTGGCACGATATATCCGTGACATCATCTTTTGAATTACAATTCTCAGATATTGGCATTGTCTCTACGCTACTAACAGAACCAAAATAACGACCCCTTGTATTCTTCCATTGTTCCCTTGAATGTTGTTGTTTCCTCTTCAACCCCGTTTTTCGGGTTTTCGGATGATGAAGCTTGCATTTTGTGTAGGATTAATGTGCAATGTCCAACATATAACTATATGGCTAAATTCATTTGAACCTTCGGGGTCACACATATATACACCTAGACGTCAATATATATATATATATATATATATATATATATATATATATATATATATATATATATATATATATATATATATATATATATATATATGTGTGTGTGTGTGTGTATGTATGTATGTATGTATGTATGTATGTATGTTACTCAAGTAACTAAACATATTTAATACTTAATTATGAGTTAATTATTTATTTATTTATCCATAATAATTAAATAAAAGTTTTTTAACTTAATAATCAAGTTGGATTATTTAAGTTATATATACTCCGTAATTTTGTTTTGAAAAGGAGAGATCAAACACCAACTTTAAAGTTGGTTAATATAATATAAATGTGTGATATCCTTTTTCCTAGAGATCACGTGCCAAAAGTAAATTACGCGTTTTTCAAGATTCTAATTGGAAAGTAAATTACGTGTTCTTTTATTTGTCAACATATGAATCGGTTTAGATTTTATATATTTATATATACTATCTTTTTGGTCTTGGGCCATATATAAATATAAGAGTTACGATTCTAAAATTGGGGTGCCCCACATAAAAGAGATACATAAAATGAAAAGCACTCGATCACCTTCTTTGAATTTTTATCATGTGTAGAAAGAAACAAAGAAAATCAATTTGTTTCTTGGTTTTACCAGCAAAAACACAAAAGAACACAAAAGAAACTTAGTTTCTTTGATTCTTTTTTTGCAAAATCGTAAACACATACGGAGTATTATCATTTATATTATTTATGATATTAATATAATTAGATTATATTAATATTAATATGTTACTTGGATTTGGACTAACACCCAGATCACCCATTTTTTATATAAATTGCATTGAAGCTGCTCTCGGCTCTAGTTATTGAGTCGACAGCAAACGTCGATTTATTGGCGACTTGACTGACTTTAGAGTCTAAATTAAATTTCAGGCAGGATTTAAAACCCATGTAAATTTGATTTTACCATTTTCATGACATCTCAATTTATTTTATTTTATAAAAAACGTTTTCCTACTTATTGGCCGGAGGTCCACTCAGAAGCAATCTCTTTATCCGTCGAATAGAGAGAGGGATGACTTTCTCTACTTTTGAGAGTGTTTTCACTCTGGGTGGAGAAATGACTTGTCTTTATTCTCGGTTAGGGGAAGGATTGTCTACATCTCACCTCCCTCATACACCACTTATGTGGTATTGGGTTTTGTTGTTGTTGTTGTTGTTGTTGTTGTTGCATTGAAGCTGATGTCATTTAGGGTTCAGATGTACCTGTTCATAGTGAGCCGTTAATTTATCAAAAAGACTGTTTGCAAGTATAACCATCTCATTGCCAACCTGTTGAAGCTTCGTCCATACCTAACCAAAATGGTGTAATTAGAAAATTCGGTAAATATAATAAACTTGTTCCCATCTAAAATTAGAAAATTCAGATTTGGGTGATTAGTCATTTAGCCATGGTTTAAGAAACTAGATCATCCGGTTCAATCAGGAACCCACTTAGTTGTACAAGTCAAAATTGTTTAACCCGCTTAGTTGTACAAGTCAAAATTGTTAAATTTGCAAGTTTATTACAGCTCACTAACCCGCTCAGTTGTACAAGTCAAAATTGTTTAACTGGCGGGTTACTAGAATTTAAATGTAATTTTTTTTTTTTTTTTACAAAACCTGAAATAGTGATATACCTGTGAATTACATTCTCATTTATGTGGGTGTTCTATCAATTAAGGGGAGAAATTTGATCTCAATTGTGTGTCTAATATATGACAGTATTAAATAACATATACTACGTATAACCTTTTATTAGATATTCATAAACTTAAATATAAAAACATTTGTGTTGAATATGTTTTGATACTTTTTGTTATCTTTCATCTATATTTTGAATATTTGTGATGTTATTACATCAAATGGTAAAAACTGCAGAAACCCTTATACGTGCATATAAAAATGTTAATATAGCATGTAATCAACAAAACTACAGGCTCTCGCGAATAGATCAAACAAATGAATAACAGTGAATTGTAAAGTGTATAAATACCTGCTGGATATCTTTAAGGTAAAGCATTGGTGAAGTTTCATAAACTCCATTTTTCATCTTCGAGTGTATAGGCTTAACGTCTAGAATTCGGTTAGTATTAACAGCACAAATTTTTTTGAAAAGTAGATCACATAACTCGGAAAATTTGTCTGAGTTTAAAACGTCAGTAAATGCATGTCCACACAACTCAGAGATTGTAGAAGCTTCTGAGTGTTTTATCGATTCACTAGACACAACCAGAGTAAGTTCTTTAGCATAATTAAGTCTTTGATTTTCACCTGCTTCAACACTGTCGAAAGACTCCTGTAAAAAAAGCAATATACATGAATCTAAGCAAACAAAAAATGTATGTATCTTGTTAGATTGATCTAGATCCACCAATATGTCCTACATATAAGCCCAAGAGTTCCCAGTACTCTAAAACCAATTGGTGATATAGGGAGGTTCCCATAAGCTTATATACACAAATTTGTTTCTTTCACTTTCTGATGTGGGAACACAATGAATCGTTAGCTCCAATCACCCCCTTGATTGATTCATTCCACGCTACTTCCACGGACACGTTCAATACCATCTCAACTCTTCCCGGACACTGGACCTCCTCCTCGGTCACGTCCATAGTCATCTCGGTTTAAACCTCCGGTACCGTTCTGCACCATCCACACATCTGGGCTACAACCATAGCTATGTAATCACTTGTTATGGTATTAGAGCTAAGGTATTGATGTTGGGACCGTACCCGCAGTAATCTGCGCCTCGTGTGAGGGGGCGTGTTGAGTTGTCTCATCCCACATCGGCTACAGGACTAAATATTATGATGCTTATAATGGCTTGGGTTCCTCATCCCCTTTGAGTTAACTTTTGGAGTTGAATTGGGCTCAAGTCTATTATTTCCGCAGTGTATATATGTGTGTGTTTGTATACATGAGAAAGGTTGAAAAGGCCGTGAAACGGAGACAAATCGGTATGGACCTTGAAAGCTCGAGTCGGTCAAGACGGGGTCGAGATGGACATTGACCAAAATTGACTTTTAAATAAAAGTATATTAAATATAAATTTATCAAACATAAATATTTTGAACATAAATATTTTAAAAATAAATTATTTACAAATAAGATGTGATGTTAGTTTAAATAATATATAGGTTTTTTTTTTAAAAATGTTTCCTATAATATAATTATTATTATAGTGTATAGTGTAATAGTGTATTTATTATTTATTAATTTATCTATAAGGGATACTGCAAGTCCGTGTTTTTCCAAATTTATAAATAGGCTTGGGATTTGCGTTTACACTAGTACAAGGCCAGACAAAAAGTCGACTTTTGACCTCCATTGACCAACTTTGACCCGATTTTTCCGGTCTTTGACCTAACTTTTTAACATTGACCGACTAATTAAACGTTTTTGGGCAAAATGACACGGGATAGTCACCAAACCGCCACAACGGCCGTTTACAACCATTTACTGAAGTAGCAAAATTAAGTAATTAACCTTCATAACAGAAGTGCAAACACTTTCTGGATATGTCATTAGAGCATTTCGTATGCATTTTCCAATACCATCTTCATGCCCATTAAGTGACTGATGCATCTGTTGTAAGACAATCTTTCTACTGTGCCACATAGAACATTCACCTAGTCTTACAGGGAATGCATCAAAATGTAACCTGCTAACATTTTGATCTAAAGCACTATCATAATTAACTTAAATACTAACGACAACCATGATATACTCTAACTTGAGCATCTCCAGCCATATAGATAACAACGTAAACATGTACCAACTTTTGTAAAAGAGTTCAAAACAATTGGCAAAAATATATATATGCAACTCATTTCCAGAGCTATCAAAAGTCAGCCAACTAGGCTGACTGGTACCAGTCCAGTCGGGATTTTGAAGTAGTCGGACCCAACTAGGTCCAAGTTGGTCAAAGTCTCTGGTCAACAGGTCATGTTTATTGGTCAAAAGTTGAAACTATTTGGTCAAAGTCAGATTTATTGGGTCAATGTCCGCCAAAATTGTTCAAAAACTGTCAAAGTCAAAGTTGGTCAACGTATGACTAGTCCCGAGATGGTCGATTAGCTATTACAAGTTCCCGACTAGCTACTTTTATAACCTTAAACATCTCCATTAACCTAGAGAAGTCTAAATGTCTCCTATTGAATTGCTTTGTAGCTCTATCACTCTACAAGAAAATACTTTCAACTCGTCATATACCAAGACATAGCAGTCCAATTTTCAAACTTAAAAATATCGCCAATTTATATGAAATATAGTCAACTTCCATTATCCTAATTTCAAAATTGATAAAGAAAGATATATTCTACTAATGCATAAAACTACAACTATCAATTCAGAATTATAAAAGGTGACATTAAAAGGTTGAATCTTCAACTCGAGAACAGATAAAAAGCTAAAGAACCCTTGAATGTCATTGCATTGCAGTTGATACAAGTGCATATTAAAATATAACATACTCTATCAAAATACAACATTTTTTCCACAAATAAACATTTACAACCCAAAATCCAAAATCTTTGCAAATCATATAACTACTGCAATTGAATACTAAATTAGGTCACAAAATGTTCTGCAACACAGCTACAACTTCCCCAAACTAATACAATTGAGTTTCCATCACAATAAAGCAACATCAGAAGTCAACCACCGTAACCAAATTCAAACAAGCATAATGAAGAATATGAATTAAATCGTTTTATTACCTTATCAGAAGAATCATATTTGAATATATCATCTGAATCACTATTCATCTTTCTACATTTTCTCCTTTTATAGATTCTCAATCCATCAACACTACTAATGTCATACCCCCAAATAGGGCCGGGAAAATATGACTTCACAATATCACAACACAAGTATGTATAAACGAGAACGACTCTATATGAGACGTTTTAATTGATAACCAATGTATTAAAGCAACGGAAAATATTATGTCATTACAATAAATGTTTTAATGCAAAAATATGAAAATTAAAATGCGGACTCCAAATGCAGCAAAGTCCAAATAGCACCCAATCTTTAGCAATCTTCACCTGAGACAAAACATGCTTATAGTGTCAACCAAAAAGGTTGAGTGAACAACATAGGTTTAATATATATAGTTTTAGACCACAAGATTTAGTTATCAAAAGTAAATGCTGAAGTTATGATATCGAGACTTAAACAAAGTTACCCCAGGACACCTTGAACTGTCAGTGTTGTTTAATCATTATTATGTAACCAAAGATCAACGGTCAAATAGTTAGAGACGTCACTCTCAATAGGCCTATTCACAATAACTAAGTTTGCCTTTATACGTAGCAATTAACGATATCACGGTAGGGATTTAGCATGAATCAAAGCATGTCAGCACAGTTAAACAGTTTTTGGGTACTTGTATCTAAGCGTAAAACAGTTTGAAAGTAAGCATGTGTCTCACCCCAAAAGTTCAAAATAAGTAATAGAGAAAGTTAAAAAGTGGGGCTATGAAGTTCACCTTAATAGCAGATAGATATTCCTCGCAAGTTATATGATTGGAGTGTTGAACACGGAGATCTCAACCTAGAGATATTATGTTCGATTAGTTAATGTCTAATAGACATAAAGTTTGTTTATTAATATAGTAAACTATATTAACAGTGACCGTTTTCGAGAAAAGTTATATTTATATAAGTAATAATATACTTAGTGTTATTAAGTGTTACTATATAATTAAGTGTATAAGTTATACTAATAATAGTATTATTAGTCTTTAATTATTCAACTATTATGTAATCTTATCATTATATGTTACATATTTAACTATACCTATGTGATACATACATATATATACATTCTTTATTATTATCATACATGTATGTATTTATAACTATATGATATATATATATATATATAGTAGATGTATGTGTTACTTATATAATAGTGTAAGATGGTACATATACATATATTTATTACCTTTCTTATTATTTTTACTATACTTATTACTTATATAACACACATCCACACATACATACACACGTACATACACATACATATATACACATACATACACACGTATGTATATATTTACATATACACACACACATATACATACAGTGTATACATGCACATACGTACGTATGCATGCATGCATGCATGCACGTACACCATGATCATAATTACTTTACTACATTACTAATCTTACAATCAAAACTTTCATCTTTAACCTAATCAATACATAAAATCACAACTTTTTAACTAGTAATCTTTTAGCTATAATCTGTAACATCCCGCATTTTTTCGTTAAAATATTTTAACGCCCGTCTTTTTATTTTAATAATATCTTCCGTATATAGATTCGTATCCTTCGTTAGCTAACGTTCTTAATATTTTCGTTATTTAATTATAACAACTCCCGTTTACTCTCGCATATTTAAAATATTCGTTCGGTTAAATCACATACCCGCTTTTAAACTCGAGGGACTAAAATTGACACGGGGCAAACTAGTTGACTAGGTCAACTAGTCCACCCCAATCACCACCATTCAATCATCTCCATCTCTCTCTCTTTCTCTCTAGCAAGAACACACACACATTTACCAAATTCATTCAATCATCATCTAAATTCGATCTAGGAGGCTTACAACAAAACAAATTACATATTTAAAATCCTCTCTTCATCCTCTACGTTTTGATACTAATTTTATCTCGATTGGATAACTTTTTAAAAACTTTAAATTTCATAATCTTAGTGTTCTTGACTTAAAAGTCTGTTAATTAGTGTCTATGGCTCATTGTGATGTCGTATATGTAATTTGTATGCTCGATCTTGTGATTTGACATAACTAGCATGAACTTGAAAAGGTGTTTGTTAAATATTTGATTTTGGATGATGAAATGTGTTTAGATGTTAATGTTTGTATGTTCAAAGTGTTAGTTACTTCATTAGCTTTGTTTTGGTGTGTTGATTGACATGAAAACCTTACATTAACATGATTATTGGTTTTGAGATTTTGGTTAGGGTTTGATAGGCTTAATATGAACTTTTGATGCATCAAATGCTATGAAATGTTGTTGATAAGTGTTTAGTTGCAATGTGTGTTTGATTACCTTCAAAACGGCATATCATATGTGTAAATTGGTTTCCCAAAACTTAAAATGCATTTGATGAACTTGAAACATTGATTTTGAACGTTTAACGATCATTCGACGAGGTTTTTGTTGTCTTAAATGATAAACTTGATTTAGGAAATGTATCTAGTTGTGTTCCTTGTCAAAAGAGCTTTCCGATGATATAAGATACATGTCTTGATTGTTTGCGGATCATAAACTAGGATTGATTGAAGTTTGGTTCGTGCACTTGTGTTTTCTGCAAACAGGGTCTGAGTACCAATTGGGACACCGTCCCAAACCTTGGACACCGTCCAAAACATAATTCTGGACACCGTCCCAAACCTTGGACACCGTCCAAAACTTAATTCTGGACGCCGTCCAGCCATTTTGGACGCCGTCCAGATGGCCTATCAGGTGCTGTCCAATTTGGTCGTTTTTCATTTAATTCTAACTATGCTACGCACCTCCGATTGACATGAAACTTGACCAACATGCTCATATATGATTATAAAACTTGGAAAAATTGTCGGGTACCCGACCCGTGAAAGGATCCGAAACTAATCATCCGGACGTTGTCCATATTGATTACAAACGAATTACAATAGTTGATAACATTGCGAGGTACTTGCCCTCTATATGATACATCTTACAAACGTTGCATTTATTCTTAAAAGGCAATCTATAGTTACATCCATAATTGACATATTCGCCTGACATTTCATAATATTCAAATGACCTAAACCGCCATTTACTTAATAATAGTCTCTATGAACTTCAATGACTCGAATGCAACGCCTTATGATATAAGTCCTTAATGGCCTCAAGTAGTATCCTTAGTACGAGATAATGCACAGCGGAAGACTTAATTCATACCTGAGAATAACATGCTTTAAAATGTCAACATAAAGTTGGTGAGATATAGGTTTAATGTCGACAGCGATATAAATATAGACCACAAGATTTCATATATAAACATTTTAATAAAAATATTCTAAGTGGTTGAGCACTTGGTAACCATACTTAACAATTAATCACGTCGCATATTCCCTTTAATATGAAATCTTACTACACTGTACCAAGTGTAGTCACGAAACGAAGTACTGTGCAACCATTGAATACTGGTCGTCCAGTCCGGTTGGGGTTGTCAGGCCCGATAGATCTATCAACAGGATTCGCGTTTACAATACCGCTGTAAATATTAGTTACCAAGCTACAGGGAAGTATGCCAGTGGTACAACTCAACGTAGAATATATTTTTCAGTTACTTGTGTCCATAACGTAAAACATAAAATACATGTATTCTCATCCCGAAATATTTAGAGTTTAAAAGTGGGACTATATACTCACTTTCGTCTTGAAGATATATATAATTTGACTTGGTCTCCGGTTGATATCACGAACCTATCCATATATAATATATCAATACCTTTTCTTTTTAAACAAACGTCACATATATATACTTGTTATACTTTTAATACTTTGAATAATTCCTTAGTCCGTAGTTAGCAGCTCGTTGTTAGTAATTCAATTTTAATGGTTCATTTTTAGATGTTTAATATACCCGCAATGAAATAAATAAAACCCCCAACGAAATAAATAAAACCCCATCGTATATGTATTGGTCGAGATTAATCTTGACCCACGGTACCGGTGTTGTCAAATGACGTGTTGCGTACATAAAGTACCGGTGTTGTCAAATGACGTGTTGCGTACAAACATGGGATCTTATGATTAATCTTCTCGTGTTGTTTACGGGTGATCCTGAACCATATAAAATTGAATTATAAGTACATATATATAAAATATCATGTTATCTTAGAAATATGTGATTTATTTAATTTTTCCCAATTAATCCCGAAGTTAAACAAGTCTAGGATAACCAATTTTGTTTCGGTCATAGTTTCTTCGTTACAAATCCGTTTTCGTTGATTCAACTTGCCATCTCCTTGGATCGAGTCCCTCTTTAAGACTATGAACTGAAAATACCTTGGTTTGTATTCAAAATCACACGGCATAGGTGAAACTTTAGTGAAACTTATGAAGTTAAACATTTTTGTTACAAAAAAATAACACTTAATGACCATTTTTCTAAAAATACTTATACTTTGAATTAAATCATGAAATTTTTATGTGTTATCATATTCATAGTAAAAATTATTTTTCCAGAAAATAAACCTCCAATTCAAAGTTTAAAATGGTTTTTAATTATCCAACCCAAAACAGTCCCCGGTTGCACTCCGACGTCGTAAAAACAGTTTTTAAGATATTCTTTGAAAAACCAAGTTATACCTTGTTAAGTTAGCATATATTTAAGTTATATTACAGGTCTTGAAGTATTTTAAAAGTTAAGTTAGAAGGATCTATTTAGTTTGCAAACAAGTTTGAAAACTTTCAAACTATGTTCTTGTTGTTAAAATTGTATACCACAAAATATGATAGCTATATATATATATATGAATCGAATAAGGTTATGAACATAGATACTACCTCAAGTTCCTTGGACAAGGTTGCTGTAAAAGAGGAGTAAAAAGCTAGAACCAAAAGGGTGATGGAATTGGATGAAAGATTGGAAGTAAGTTTGTGTTCTTGGAAGGATTTCTTGAAGTGTTTTTGTATGGTTTTCTTATGGTGTTTAAGTAAGGTTTTTGAAGCTAAATGATGGGGAAAATGCTTGGAGATGATCAAGTATGAAGTTAAGAGTATTTTAAGAGAGAAATGGAAGTGTAAGTATGAGAAAATGGGGTGAAGAAATGGTGTGCATGCATAAAAACGTTTTTAGGTTATAAAGGAAAAAAAAATACCTAACTTTGTTTTCTTGCTAAATAATTCATGCTACTTGACAAATGGTTGGTTCCACATGTTTCTTAATCATTTAAGGCTGCTAAGGAGCAGATTTTTATTGGTATATACCAATAGTAAATACATCTAGAAGCTGCGTATGATACGGGTACATATACCCTAGGTATACGTATAGAAATCTTTGAGAAAACGGAACGAGGATTCAAATATAGCTATCTTTTGTAAATATACTTATATTGTTTTATGTATTTAAGTCTTTAAAAGTGATTAAATACATTACTTATACGATATATGTATAAACATTATAGGTCATAAGTATTTAAGTCAAATAACGTTACGTATGGTTATCGTTTTGAAAACTTAAGTTAGTAGTTTCAAAATATACTTATAACTTATTGTTATTAATACAAAATGAGATATTAAAACATTCTTAGATCATGTTAAATATGTATATATACATATATATACACAAACGTATAATTATCATATATTGTATAGTTCGTGATATCATCGGTCAAACTAGACGGTCAAACGTTGTGTAAAACTCTTTTCGAAAACATAAGTCTCAACAATTTGGATTGCTTATCATGTTGGTAAGGTTTAATTTATGTAAATATTAATCTTATGAGTATAGAACGATCGAAAAAGTGCGGGTCAACTTTAGGGTTTTTGCTTATCGTGTCGGAACCATATAGAGATTAGAGTTTAAATTTGGTCGGAAATTTCCGGGTCGTTACAGTACCCACCCGTTAAAGAAATTTCGTCCTCGAAATTTGGTAGAGGTTGTCATAAATAACAATAGGAATGTTTTCATGACGAATATGAGGTAATAATTAAATTTTATCATTATTGAAAGATTTAGATAAAACGATCCGGTTATGTGAGACGCACGAGCGAAGCTATCACAAAAGAGTGAAATGAGTAAATATAGAATTGTTGTAACTGATGACGTGATTATGATCGATTTCCGGGATTTAAGGGTTTTAAAGAAAATCTTATGTAATAAGATTTAGTTTTGCGGCGATCAGGATCTTCTTTGATTTAACGCGGCAATCTGTTTTGATTTCTTTGTCGAATATTTCACTATAAATTTACCTCCTTCCCTTTCTTTCTTCCCACATCTTCTATTCTTTCTCTTTAGTTCCTACTTTAAGACATTCGCTAATATGCTCCATCCCATTCTAATCCTTGTTATATTTCTAACTTTCATATCTTTCATTCTTCTTTTTCATCTATCACCAGAAGAATCTATTCTCTTTTATCCTTTCCTTGGAATTATAATGTTTTTAATTCTCCCGTGCCTTTACGTTGCAATACGTATTGATATGCACGGTTTGTAGTTTCGGGGTTGTTGTTAGGTTTTATACCTTCCCTTATATTTCGATGTTCCTACTCCCGTCCCTTAAAATCATTATCATCCACAGTTAATGCTCTCTCTTATTTGCTGTGGTTTATGTTCCTATTTCTATTCTGAGGTTTTGTCCCTTCGTTTCTTCTTCCCGTCCTCGAGCCAAGCGAACAATGGTCCGAAATTCGTAGGTAGGAAATTTGGAATGAACCTAGCTATTGGTTTTAGAATGAAATTGTAATGACACGATCTTGATTCGTTAAATTACTCGAATATTCCAGAAAAATAGAACTATCAAGGTGATACGTTCTAATATGTTTGGAGACTTGATAGAATGTAAGAGCCGTGTAACATGGCACATGATGACGGTACTGTGAATCATCACATTCCATTAGAAACTTAACATGACTTACTGTAATATAATAAAGTTGATCAAGTTTCATTATATTATACTAATTCATGCATCAGTTCCCAACACTACTTCAAATCATTTATATTTTAATCTCGGAGGTTTCAGAATTTAGAAATTAACACAGTTTCTTTTATATTGTAACGCAGATGTTACGGAGAGATAAATGATCGCAGATAGGAATAGTTGTAAAAATATCTCCAGAAATATGAAAAATATGTATAACGAATGATATGAAGATATCTTATAATATCTAAGATAAGATGATGATGAAAAATATCATCCGGGCAAGGTTTTGAATAAAGAGTAGGGTTCTTACTGACGGTTTCAGGAGGTACGGAATCGTTTGTATTCTTTGAGAGCAGGTTCAGTCCCTGTGATTTATCCACAGCCTCTTTCATACTTTGCTTCATCCATTTTCTAGTTCCAAACTTTTTTTTTTTTTCAGCTTTACCACCTTACTATTCTTTGTCATCAAACTTTTGACCGTTAAAGTCGTTTACAGTTTTTGCTGCTTCGTTAGCATTTCAAGAACTATTTCATAGTCCCGGGTGTTTTTCAGAAACTTCACGTTCAGATTATGAAATTCTTAGGGATAGACATTATAGATATGATGGAAGAAGTTCCGCGAGATTTTCAAAATAATGATTGTTGATTTCGCCAAAAGGATAACGATCTGCTGGTGCACCTGTTGATGTTGTCGAGGGATATAAAAGGTTTTCCGGTAATGACGGCGAAAGGACAAGGTATAAATATCATGATTATAATAGAAATAATCTCACTGAAAAGTCGAAGTGGAGCTGTGACAAAATTAGCTTCTTGAAAAGGAATTGTAGGGTTGTTCTTGCTAATAAATGGCAAAGGATTCAATACGTTATGTGTTAAATTATGAATTTGGGTTCGAGAGTTCTTCAGGTGTATAACTGTATGTATAAATCTTCATTCCGTAGGCGAGGTGCGGCGGGTTCAACTTCTCGGTCGAGGTGTTTTCAGGAATCATGAAAGGATTTGAATGCGAATTGTAATCGTC
This sequence comes from Rutidosis leptorrhynchoides, assembly GCF_046630445.1. Lineage (NCBI taxonomy): Eukaryota > Viridiplantae > Streptophyta > Magnoliopsida > Asterales > Asteraceae > Rutidosis > Rutidosis leptorrhynchoides. Next base: position 383,837,000 of record NC_092334.1, read on the forward strand.
AAGTTACGAATGAGGTTTAAGATAAAATCAAGTGGCAAGCTTGAAGAATTGTTTAGCTTCATATGTTACAATCAACATTTTAATTCATTTTAATTGTCCAGAGTTAGCCGGAACAGTTAGCGTGGAATCCTTAATAGATTTTTAATTAGTTAAATCGTGTGTTTCTAACAATTTTTTTTTTATTTTGTCCAATGTTTTCTTCTTTATGCCACTTGTTGGATTCTGGTAGGTCAAAATCCGAATATGAAATTTGATTGAAAATGGTTATTCTGGGGTGAGCGGATACGAATATCGGTGGTTGTAAGTAAGATAATAGATAACCGTTGAATCAGATTCAAGAATGTACAATATAACTTATTAATGTGAATTCTAAATATTCCTCGGGTACTACCCACCCGTTAAAATATTTTCATCATTAATAGTTTGTACGAAGAAATTTTTAATTACTATCTTTATGAAAATATACTTGCATATATATTTTCTTCAGAGATAATCATAGATTTAATGAGTCAATAAGATATTAAACTCATTTGATTTATCGTTAATTCTAGATTACATAATCTCTAAGACTTTAGAAATTACATAATCGTCATACGATACGTAAAGCGAAGATAATCGATGTAGAACGATATATAGAACGAAGATCATACTCGAAGTACAGATATTGAGTCGTGTGATGTTGATATTCGAGATACAGATTGTGATGTTGAGATTTAAGGCGCGGTTGTGTTTGGGGTGATAAAGGTACTGTCGGCGTTGACGATGGTAGTACGGATTATGCTGCTGGTGCTGCTGTTGGTGTTTGTAACCTTCGCACCATATTCTCCAAAACCACTACCCGAGCACGGAGTTCGTTGACTTCTTCTATTATACCGGGATGATTGACGGTTGGAACGAGCGAATGAACAAGATTTGAAATATGGGATAGTATGTAATCATGACGAGATACTCTAGAAATGAGCGAGAAAATGGTGTTTCGAATAGGTTCGCCGGTAAGTGCTTCAGGTTCATCGTTAAGAGGACAATTTGGTGGATGGAATGGATCACCTTCTTCTTGCCTCCAGAAATTTAGTATATTACGAACCCATCCCCAATTCATCCAGAATAGATGATGGGAAATTGGTTGATCCATTCCGGTAACGCTGTTCTCGGAGCTCGAATGGAAATCCATATCGGCGAAGCTATCGAAGTCGGAGGAATTTGAGCTGGATGAAGAATCCATCTTGTATGGTCGGAGAAATGAATTTTTGGTTTGGAATAGATTATAGGAGTTGGGTTTGGTACTCTTCAATACATAATTTACATATGTATATATAATATCAAAATCCCATGAATTACGGAGAATCTTTGAAATACGTCAGGCAATGTCTATAGTAACAGATACGCTAGGATATGAATTTTGTCTATACATTATCGATGCACTAAATGCAGTAAGACGTGTCTAGACTTAAGAATGATAAGCAGGCAGTTCCCTAAGGATGATAAGCAGATGATTTCCGACTAGGATTGATAAGCAAAACTTTTGACAGGCAGACACGGTCAAAGTCCAGACTCACTTAATGTATCCTAACAACTACTAGTTAGACACACTAATGCAAGGCCTGGTTCGCTAAGACCAACGCTCTGATACCAACTGAAAGGATCCGAAACTAATCATCCGGACGTTGTCCATATTGATTACAAACGAATTACAATAGTTGATAACATTGCGAGGTACTTGCCCTCTATATGATACATCTTACAAACGTTGCATTTATTCTTAAAAGGCAATCTATAGTTACATCCATAATTGACATATTCGCCTGACATTTCATAATATTCAAATGACCTAAACCGCCATTTACTTAATAATAGTCTCTATGAACTTCAATGACTCGAATGCAACGCCTTATGATATAAGTCCTTAATGGCCTCAAGTAGTATCCTTAGTACGAGATAATGCACAGCGGAAGACTTAATTCATACCTGAGAATAACATGCTTTAAAATGTCAACATAAAGTTGGTGAGATATAGGTTTAATGTCGACAGCGATATAAATATAGACCACAAGATTTCATATATAAACATTTTAATAAAAATATTCTAAGTGGTTGAGCACTTGGTAACCATACTTAACAATTAATCACGTCGCATATTCCCTTTAATATGAAATCTTACTACACTGTACCAAGTGTAGTCACGAAACGAAGTACTGTGCAACCGTTGAATACTGGTCGTCCAGTCCGGTTGGGGTTGTCAGGCCCGATAGATCTATCAACAGGATTCGCGTTTACAATACCGCTGTAAATATTAGTTACCAAGCTACAGGGAAGTATGCCAGTGGTACAACTCAACGTAGAATATATTTTTCAGTTACTTGTGTCCATAACGTAAAACATAAAATACATGTATTCTCATCCCGAAATATTTAGAGTTTAAAAGTGGGACTATATACTCACTTTCGTCTTGAAGATATATATAATTTGACTTGGTCTCCGGTTGATATCACGAACCTATCCATATATAATATATCAATACCTTTTCTTTTTAAACAAACGTCACATATATATACTTGTTATACTTTTAATACTTTGAATAATTCCTTAGTCCGTAGTTAGCAGCTCGTTGTTAGTAATTCAATTTTAATGGTTCATTTTTAGATGTTTAATATACCCGCAATGAAATAAATAAAACCCCCAACGAAATAAATAAAACCCCATCGTATATGTATTGGTCGAGATTAATCTTGACCCACGGTACCGGTGTTGTCAAATGACGTGTTGCGTACATAAAGTACCGGTGTTGTCAAATGACGTGTTGCGTACAAACATGGGATCTTATGATTAATCTTCTCGTGTTGTTTACGGGTGATCCTGAACCATATAAAATTGAATTATAAGTACATATATATAAAATATCATGTTATCTTAGAAATATGTGATTTATTTAATTTTTCCCAATTAATCCCGAAGTTAAACAAGTCTAGGATAACCAATTTTGTTTCGGTCATAGTTTCTTCGTTACAAATCCGTTTTCGTTGATTCAACTTGCCATCTCCTTGGATCGAGTCCCTCTTTAAGACTATGAACTGAAAATACCTTGGTTTGTATTCAAAATCACACGGCATAGGTGAAACTTTAGTGAAACTTATGAAGTTAAACATTTTTGTTACAAAAAAATAACACTTAATGACCATTTTTCTAAAAATACTTATACTTTGAATTAAATCATGAAATTTTTATGTGTTATCATATTCATAGTAAAAATTATTTTTCCAGAAAATAAACCTCCAATTCAAAGTTTAAAATGGTTTTTAATTATCCAACCCAAAACAGTCCCCGGTTGCACTCCGACGTCGTAAAAACAGTTTTTAAGATATTCTTTGAAAAACCAAGTTATACCTTGTTAAGTTAGCATATATTTAAGTTATATTACAGGTCTTGAAGTATTTTAAAAGTTAAGTTAGAAGGATCTATTTAGTTTGCAAACAAGTTTGAAAACTTTCAAACTATGTTCTTGTTGTTAAAATTGTATACCACAAAATATGATAGCTATATATATATATGAATCGAATAAGGTTATGAACATAGATACTACCTCAAATTCCTTGGACAAGGTTGCTGTAAAAGAGGAGTAAAAAGCTAGAACCAAAAGGGTGATGGAATTGGATGAAAGATTGGAAGTAAGTTTGTGTTCTTGGAAGGATTTCTTGAAGTGTTTTTGTATGGTTTTCTTATGGTGTTTAAGTAAGGTTTTTGAAGCTAAATGATGGGGAAAATGCTTGGAGATGATCAAGTATGAAGTTAAGAGTATTTTGAGAGAGAAATGGAAGTGTAAGTATGAGAAAATGGGGTGAAGAAATGGTGTGCATGCATAAAAACGTTTTTAGGTTATAAAGGAAAAAAAAATACCTAACTTTGTTTTCTTGCTAAATAATTCATGCTACTTGACAAATGGTTGGTTCCACATGTTTCTTAATCATTTAAGGCTGCTAAGGAGCAGATTTTTATTGGTATATACCAATAGTAAATACATCTAGAAGCTGCGTATGATACGGGTACATATACCCTAGGTATACGTATAGAAATCTTTGAGAAAACGGAACGAGGATTCAAATATAGCTATCTTTTGTAAATATACTTATATTGTTTTATGTATTTAAGTCTTTAAAAGTGATTAAATACATTACTTATACGATATATGTATAAACATTATAGGTCATAAGTATTTAAGTCAAATAACGTTACGTATGGTTATCGTTTTGAAAACTTAAGTTAGTAGTTTCAAAATATACTTATAACTTATTGTTATTAATACAAAATGAGATATTAAAACATTCTTAGATCATGTTAAATATGTATATATACATATATATACACAAACGTATAATTATCATATATTGTATAGTTCGTGATATCATCGGTCAAACTAGACGGTCAAACGTTGTGTAAAACTCTTTTCGAAAACATAAGTCTCAACAATTTGGATTGCTTATCATGTTGGTAAGGTTTAATTTATGTAAATATTAATCTTATGAGTATAGAACGATCGAAAAAGTGCGGGTCAACTTTAGGGTTTTTGCTTATCGTGTCGGAACCATATAGAGATTAGAGTTTAAATTTGGTCGGAAATTTCCGGGTCGTTACAACCCGACCCCGTTGACTTTGACTTTGACTTTGACCAAGTTTGACTTTTAGTCAAACTTAACCAAACGTTTATGCAATCGTTTTAACATGCCTTTATACTTGATTCTTATATGAAACTTGACAACATGATTCACATGCTACTTAATCGAGTCGTAATGAGCCATAGGACTAATTGAACATCCTTGACCAATCGCATTTACCATTATTGATACAACTTACTTGTTTAGGTCAAGACTAGCATTGTTCTTTGCACACGTTTACTTGTTGAAGTATTTTCACTCGTGCACTTAAGGTGAGATCATAGTCCCACTTTTACTCTTTTTGAACTTACATTTGGGATGAGAAAACATAAACGTTCTTTTTACTAAGTGAACACAAGTACAGGAAAAGAAACATTCTACATACGAGTTTGAACAAAAATCCTCAATTCGATTATCATTAGTTACACTTGCCGGGTGTAAGCGAGAACTTATGTTATATGGCCATATGGGTTTGACAAACCCTCATTCAAACGGTTCGCTACCGTTTACGAATGGAATATATTTTCGAGAAACAGTGTATGTTCTAACACTATTGTGATGGGGTTCTATGGAAGGAAAGTTAAGCATTGATAATTGGGTGCTCGTGAAACAAACTTTTGGAATGTATTACTATTATATCAATGTTACAAATCTTGTGGTTCACTTGTACTTACTTACTTAAACCTATGATTTCACCAACGTTTTCGTTAACAGGTTTCTATGTTTTTCTCAGGTCTTTGAACGATATGTGAAACATGCTTCCGCTCATTAATTGATACTTGCATTGGATGTCTAGTATATATGCATTACTTAGAGCGTCTTTTGACTTTCTTTAAAACTGTGTCGCATAGGTTTCACTTGTACTTATAACTTTGTAACATAACTTTTGGATGAACAAATCTTGTAAACTTTGAAACAATCTTTACTTTGAAATGAATAAGACATAACTTGGTCAAAAGTTATTTATTTAAAGACCTATGACCACGCAATGGGACCTAAGTAGTTGACGCCGTCAATGACGATTTTTCGGGGTCGCTACAAGTGGTATCAGGGCATTGGTTGTAGAGATTTAGAGTTCATTTGTGTCCACCCCGAGTCATAGGGTCACAGGTGAAGCTAGACTACAACCGGCATATAGACTGAAGTAGGAATTACTTGACTATTTGTGCATTTATACTCGAACTCTTCTATAATATCTAACTCGTATTCGATATTGATCTTACGTTGATAAATTTTGTTGACGCGCCACCTTGACTTTATGAAGTAATGTTAAATGCACATGTGAATCAGGGTAATATAATTTCCGGGATTATATTACGGTGATTCACATGGACGTTCTGACATTATGACATAAAGAATTTAAGGCGAGTCAAGGAAAATTTTCTCCCTATTCTTATTCCATATCACGGTTAGTATTATTGAGAATACTAATCAACGATATTCTTGTGTCATGAAGGAACAATGGCTCACAAAGGTCAACACAATACTCCTTCTGAAACTCTAGAACAAGCTCTTCAATGAATGATAGCCACCGCCGTGGGTGTGGCCGTGGCCGATCACTTTTCCAACAACAACAATCATGGAGCCGGTAATTCAAGCGAAGGTTGCTCCTACAAAAACTTCATGAAGTACAATCCTCCCACTTTCGATAGAACCGGGGGACCGGTTACTCTCACCCGATGGTTCTAGTTGTCAGGACCAAGATAAGGTCAAGTTTTCCACCCTCACCCTTACCGGTATTGCTCTCTCATGGTGGAACACGTATGTACAATCAGTGGGTATCGATGAAGCCCTTACACTCTCTTGGACTGAATTAAGAGAAAGAATGATCACCGAATACTTTCCGTGCGAAGATACTCGAAGGCTTGAACAGGGGCCAAACAATTTAAAAATAGCCCGAAATGACCTCGAGGCTTATAATCAACGGTTTGCCGAACTAACCTCAATTTGTCCAAACCTCAGGGCTCCCGGGCCCCGAGGAGTTGAGTTTTACATGGATGGCCTCCCTAAGAGCATTCCACACGTGGTAATGCCATCAAGACCTGCCGACCTACAAGAAGCTGTGATGATAGCCCGCCGCTTTATAAAAACGGTGGACGAATTTGAAGCGCCGGCACCAACGGCCGAGGACCAACCGGGTAACAACAAAAGAAAATGGGGAGCCTCTCTATCAAGTAACCACAACAATAGCAACATCTCCAAGAAGCCTTTCACCCCCAGTGGCAAGAAGGGGTATGCCAGAAACCTACCATATTGTAACAAGTGTCGCAAACATCATTTGGGTGAATGTGGCAAACCATTTTGCATCAAGTGTCAAAGAAGTGGCCATGTGGCCCATGTTTGTAAGAGTACCGTTACCGTCACCCGAAAGGTGCCCAACGCGCACAGGACGGGTGCTTGTTTCGAATGTGGCCAACTGGGTCATTTTAGGAATGCGTGTCCAATGAAGAAATCAACCCAACGCACGCGATTAAACTTTCAACATCGACACCTAGGATGCCTGAGATGACGATGGACTAGTCACGGGTACGTTCCTTCACAACAACCCGTATATTTCATACTTATTCGATTCGGTTACCGTTAGACGTTTTATAACCAAGGCTTTGACTCGTGCTCTTTGCACTCCATCTTTTCCCCTAGATACTACTTAGGCCATTCAAGTGACCAACGGAATAATATTGTGTACCTATAAATTTTATCGGAGGATCTACGTTAAACTTATTGGGTGGATAAATTGAATTTTGACTTGACACCTATAGAACTAAGGAGCTCAAAACCTATTCGTAAAGGAGAAATGTTTCCCTATCATCTTGTATAGATTATTGTGAACTAAATAATTTCCGGTTAAGAACCGATATTCTTTTTCCCCGTATCAATGACCTCTTGATCAAGTACGAGGATCTCGTGTGTATACCCAACCAATCTCCATCCTTGTTATCAACAATTGCGGGTTGAGGGAGACGATGTCTCCTAAACCATTTTCCGAACTCGCTACGATAGTTGTAAATCTCTCTTAGTACCGTTCAGTTAATCTGAGGCTCCGTCTGTAATCATAGATCTCCTGAACCGCGTATGCAAACTTATCTAGACAATCCATCATCGTATTTACAAATGATGTCTAAACCTATTCAGGTAAAGAAGAAAACGAACAACATCATCATCTTACGCTCGAACTTTTGAGAAAAGAGCAACTCTATACCAAATTCTCTGAGTGAGAGTTTTTGTTGAACGAAGTCCAATTTTCTAGACCATGTTGTTGATGGTCAAGATACTACAATAAAATCTCGCAATCGAAGCCACACATAATCGAGAAACCCTCACGACTCTAACTTGTACTCGTAAAATCTTAGACCTCGCCGGTTATTGCCGAAGATCCATTTTCGACTTTTTCTCGTGATGCTCGTTAACTCATTAAGGGAGAAATTTAAAACCTCTCCGTGTCCGAACTTTGAACGTGATTATTCACACCAACCTCACTAGCTAAATTGGTGTAGCACAAAATGAAACTCAAATACGAAAATATTTCTACTTGAACGCCTGAAAGGCATACCTTCTCAACTCGAAATCAAGGAAACTGAAATTCGTTATTTTTGCACGAAAAATTTGAATACTTAATCATGGACCCGATCGACCTTCTCGTCATCACGCGCCACGTTACATAACTCAGTTACTTTGCCGTTATTGCTGGAACTTAAGGTAACACACAATCCAAGGATACCCCTTTCTTCCTTGACTTATCGTCCTTATGCTTATGATATACGGCCAGCTACTACACAACTCGGAACTATACAACTACGTGTACTAACTCGTTTCCCACTAAGTCTCAACTTTTGGCCACTAGATGCGCGATATGGCTACCTCAAGGTATAAACTCATCCTATTCTAAGTTCTCATTTCACTCCTATCTTTTTGCTCGCACTTCCGTATAAAACCTTTGTATATTTGCTCAATGGAGAGTGAGACTCTTCACGTATTACTAGTATTCGCCACGAGGGTGACTAGCCCTGACGAACGTTTTTCGGTAGCCGATAAGAAACTTGTACCAACAAACGCTTTCGAGCCCTAACTAACTTGTTCAAGCATATATTAAGAAATTCTATTCCAACACGGTGTACCATTGTCAATTATCCCGGATCGAAATACTCATTACACATATTGTTTATAAGAAGCCTTAGGAACACGTTTAGACACGAGTACCGCGTATCTTCCACAAACAGACGAGCCAAGCAAACGAACGATTTACATCTTGGAAAGACATGTTACAAACTTGTATTGTCATCTTTAGTTGATCCCTCTTACAACAGTAGTTACCACTCGCGTGTTAACGCGCACTTTTCGAAACTTTATATAACCGTAAATGTTGTTCTCCTATTCGTTGGACTGAAGTAGGTGACAAGAAAATCATCAGACCCGAAATCATTCAAGAAATAACCGTTGAGATAGTTCAAGTCCGGGAAGGGCTCAAGATGGCCCGTCGTCGCCAAAGAATTTATACCAATGATAGATGAAAATCTCTCAAATTCAAAGTCAGTAATCGTGTAATATTGAAAAATCTCACCTTGGAAAGGTGTAATCCGTTTCGGGAAATCGAGGAAAGTTATATCCGCAATATTGATCCTTTTGAGATCTTGGGGCGTATTAGAACCGTTTCCTACCGTTTAGGTCTCCTGACTCAATTAAGTTTCCGTTTACCTTACGTTCCATGTAACAAACTTAGAGACGTGTCCTGCGGAACAGGAACGTGCTATTCTTCGAGATAAACTTACTATTGATGATAAACTCCCCTTCATAGGAAAATCGGTTGAAATTGTGGATCGTAAAACCAAGTCTTAATACAACGTAAAATCCCGAATGTTAAAGTTCATGAGAATGCCCAAGGACGTATCTTCACTTATTCATAGCATTGATAACGCAAAGTCTCGAGGGAAAGACATCGACTATTACTTTCAACTAAATTTCGGGACGAAATTTATTTTAAGGTGTGGGTAATGTAACATCCCGCATTTTTCCGTTAAAATATTTTAACGCCCGTCTTTTTATTTTAATAATATCTTCCGTATATAGATTCGTATCCTTCGTTAGCTAACGTTCTTAATATTTTCGTTATTTAATTATAACAACTCCCGTTTACTCTCGCATATTTAAAATATTCGTTCGGTTAAATCACATACCCGCTTTTAAACTCGAGGGACTAAAATTGACACGGGGCAAACTAGTTGACTAGGTCAACTAGTCCACCTCAATCACCACCATTCAATCATCTCCATCTCTCTCTCTCTTTCTCTCTAGCAAGAACACACACACATTTACCAAATTCATTCAATCATCATCTAAATTCGATCTAGGAGGCTTACAACAAAACAAATTACATATTTAGAATCCTCTCTTCATCCTCTACGTTTTGATACTAATTTCATCTCGATTGGGTAACTTTTTAAAAACTCTAAATTTCATAATCTTAGTGTTCTTGACTTAAAAGTCTGTTAATTAGTGTCTATGGCTCATTGTGATGTCGTATATGTAATTTGTATGCTCGATCTTGTGATTTGACATAACTAGCATGAACTTGAAAAAGTGTTTGTTAAATATTTGATTTTGGATGATGAAATGTGTTTAGATGTTAATGTTTGTATGTTCAAAGTGTTAGTTACTTCATTAGCTTTGTTTTGGTGTGTTGATTGACATGAAAACCTTACATTAACATGATTATTGGTTTTGAGATTTTGGTTAGGGTTTGATAGGCTTAATATGAACTTTTGATGCATCAAATGCTATGAAATGTTATTGATAAGTGTTTAGTTGCAATGTGTGTTTGATTACCTTCAAAACGGCATATCATATGTGTGAATTGGTTTCCCGAAACTTAAAATGCATTTGATGAACTTGAAACATTGATTTTGAACGTTTAACGATCATTCGACGAGGTTTTTGTTGTCTTAAATGATGAACTTGATTTAGGAAATGTATCTAGTTGTGTTCCTTGTCAAAAGAGCTTTCTGATGATATAAGATACATGTCTTGATTGTTTGCGGATCATAAACTAGGATTGATTGAAGTTTGGTTCGTGCACTTGTGTTTTCTGCAAACAGGGTCTGAGTACCAATTGTGACACCATCCCAAACCTTGGACACCGTCCAAAACTTAATTCTGGACACCGTCCCAAACCTTGGACACCGTCCAAAACTTAATTCTGGACACCGTCCCAAACCTTGGACACCGTCCAAAACTTAATTCTGGACGCCGTCCAGCCATTTTGGACGCCGTCCAGATGGCCTATCAGGTGCTGTCCAATTTGATCATTTTTCGTTTAATTCTAACTATGCTACGCACCTCCGATTGACATGAAACTTGACCAACATGCTCATATATGATTATAAAACTTAGAAAAATTGTCGGGTACCCGACCCGACCCCGTTGACTTTGACTTTGACCAAGTTTGACTTTTAGTCAAACTTAACCAAACGTTTATGCAATCGTTTTAACATGCCTTTATACTTGATTCTTGTATGAAACTTGACAACGTGATTCACATGCTTCTTAATCGAGTCGTAACGAGCCATAGGACTAATTGAACATCCTTGACCAATCGCATTTACCATTATTGATACAACTTACTTGTTTAGGTCAAGACTAGCATTGTTCTTTGCACACGTTTACTTGTTGAAGTATTTTCACTCGTGCACTTAAGGTGAGATCATAGTCCCACTTTTACTCTTTTTGAACTTACATTTGGGATGAGAAAACATAAACGTTCTTTTTACTAAGTGAACACAAGTACAGGAAAACAAACATTCTACATACGAGTTTGAACAAAAATCCTCAATTCGATTATCATTAGTTACACTTGCCGGGTGTAAGCGAGAACTTATGTTATATGGCCATATGGGTTTGACAAACCCTCATTCAAACGGTTCGCTACCGTTTATGAATGGAATATATTTTCGAGAAACAGTGTATGTTCTAACACTATTGTGATGGGGTTCTATGGAAGGAAAGTTAAGCAATGATAATTGGGTGCTCGTGAAACAAACTTTTGGAATGTATTACTATTATATCAATGTTACAAATCTTGTGGTTCACTTGTACTTACTTACTTAAACCTATGATTTCACCAACGTTTTCGTTGACAGATTTCTATGTTTTTCTCAGGTCTTTGAACGATATGTGAAACATGCTTCTGCTCATTAATTGATACTTGCATTGGATGTCGAGTATATATGCATTACTTAGAGTGTCTTTTGACTTTCTTTAAAACTGTGTCGCATAGGTTTCACTTGTACTTATAACTTTGTAACATAACTTTTGGATGAACAAATCTTGTAAACTTTGAAACAATCTTTACTTTGAAAGGAATAAGACATAACTTGGTCAAAAGTTATTTATTTAAAGACCTATGACCATGCAATGGGACCTAAGTAGTCGACGCCGTCTATGACGATTTGTCGGGGTCGCTACATAATCAATTCATAATCTTTATCTATTTTAATCTTGTAACCTAACTTAATCAACACATAAAATCATATCTTTTCAACATAATTACTAATCATATTCATTAACCCTAACTCTTATTAACCATGTATTATCCAAGTCTTCTAACCCTAATCTTTTTTTATCAATTTTAACTCATATACATAATCTACTTTTAACTTTTTCACCTACATAAAATCATAAACCTCATACTTGGATTAACCCTACTTAACCTTATTACTCCACATAAAATCATAATCATGATCTTATAATACTTTTATCATAACATCAAACTTAACTACTAACATCACGACTTATTCATACTTATTCATAATTTGTATTCATTATCATTCTTTTAACACACACTTCATTATCTTTTATCTCTTCATTCATCCTAATAACTAATCAAGTTCATACTCCAATAATACTTATATTTATTCATATATGATATTCATAATCCATTAATACATAATACTTATTAATATAATTGTATGTAATTAAATAAAGAACAAGATCACTAGGGTTTAGACTACCTTAGCAGATTGATCTAGGATGATGATGATGATGCGAATCAAAACAGAAGCCAACAACAGCAAATCATGAACAGAAATAGAAGCAGATCCAGTAGCAACCACGACCTAAAAGGAGTCTGTTTGGGTCTGAATTGGTCACGACAGGAAACCAGAAATACACAGCAGTAATACTGGATCAACAAGGGGTTTCTTAGATTTCTTTGGGTCACGTACATCAGCAGGCAGAACCAGAAAAAAAAACTCGCAGATAACAGGAGGAAACAGGCTGCAGTTAGGGTCAGTTTATTCGATTGGCAGGAGGCTTTTGAGGTGCAGTTTAGTCAAATGCAAGAGGCTGGATTGCAGGGTTAATAGTCGACTAATGCAGGCTAGAAAGAGGTGGTTTAGTCGACAGAAACTGGAAGGAAACAGAAACTATCGACAATTTTTTTTTCTGCAGGTTAATTTGTGGTGATTTTATGAGGAATACATGAGGCTTTATATAGTCTTGTAAGTTTCCTAGTTAAACTAAGTTTGCTTGGTGATCAAAAATAGGAATTAAAGGTTAACTAGGAGTAATTAACTTAGGAATCAAGCTTGATTTCCTAAAAAAAATATATATATACAGCCGATTTTATTTTTAATACATACATGTTCCTTTTTTTTATACGGTTTCCATTATTTATTATTATGTATTTTATATTTTTTTTATTATTATTATTATTATTATTATTATTATTATTATTATTATTATTATTATTATTATTATTATTATTATTATTATTATTATTATTATTATTATTATTAGGGTTACATTTATTTAAAACATTTTTATTTATTTACTAACCCCTAACTTTTATTAATTTTATTTAGTTCCAAGTAGTTCCTATTAAATTTTTAAAAGTTAAAAAATATCATTTTTAATAACACTTATAACTTTATAAATATAAAACACAAATGCATAAACTTTACATTAGCGAAAATATTGATCAAATGTTAATATTTAATCAAAGTTTATTAAATAAGTTCATGAGTATAAGTAACCCTATTAATGGAACAATTAAACAGAAATGAAAAATTGAGGGTCGTCATAGTACCTCCCCGTTAATAAAAACTTCGTCCCGAAGTTTTTGGTGGACTTCTCGAATGCATCTGCGGTTGAGAAGAGATGGGGATATTTCCGTCTCATTTGGTCTTTACGTTCCCAGGTATACTCGGGGCCTCATCGCGAATTCCAACGGACTTTAACAATAGGTATAGTGCTTTGTTTCAAGCGTTTCTCAGTTTGATCAACGACCTCAATTGGTTCTTCTATGAAGTGCATCTTTTCATCAATGCGAATGTCATCCAAAGGAATAACGAGTGTGTCATCAACAAGACACTTTTTCAAATTTGAGACGTGAAATACGTCGTGTACCTTACTAAGCTCGGCAGGTAGTTCTAATCGATAAGCCACGGGACCAATCCTTTCGATAATCTTGAAAGGTCCAACAAAACGCGGACTTAGTTTGCTTCATTTACCAAAACGAACGACTCCTTTCCAAGGGGAAACTTTCAACATGACTTTATCACCAACTTGGAATTCTAAATCTTTCCGGCGAATATTTGCATAGCTCTTTTGTCGGCTACGGGCAGTTTCTAATCGTTTCTTAATCTGAACGATCTTTTCGGTAGTTTCATGAATGATTTCCGGACCAGTTATTTGTCTATCTTCTAGTTCATCCCAACACAGTGGGGATCTACATTTTCGTCCTTACAAGGCTTCAAAAGGTGCAGCCTTAATACTTGAATGATAACTGTTGTTGTAAGAAAATTCGGCTAAAGGCAAGTGTCTATCCCAACCTTTGCCAAAATCGATAACACAAGCACGAAGCATATCTTCCAATGTTTGAATGGTTCGTTCACTTTGACCATCGGTTTGCGGATGATAAGCAGTACTCATGTCGAGTTGAGTTCCAAGAGCAGATTGTAAAGTTTTCCAAAATCTAGAGATAAATCGACTGTCGTGATCTGAAATGATTGAAATAGGGACTCCATGACGCGAGACAATCTCTTTGATATAAAGTTGTGACAATTTCTCCATCTTGTCGGTTTCTTTGATTGGCAAAAAGTGTACAGATTTAGTAAGACGATCCACTATGACCCATATAGTATCATTGCCGTTTGAAGTCTTAGGCAACTTGGTAATGAAATCCATAGTGATACATTCCCACTTCCACTGTGGAATATCCGGCTGTTGAAGTAAACCAGACGGATTTTGATGCTCGGCCTTAATTTTCAAACAAGTAAGGCACTTGCTCACATAATCGGCAATATCGGACTTAAGATTAGGCCACCAATAAAACTCTTTCACATCGTGATACATTTTACTAGAGCCCGGGTGAATAGAATACCTAGTCTTATGTGCTTCATCCAAGACTAATTCTCGAAGATTTCCAAAAATTGGGACCCAGATTCGGTTATTGAAATACCTTAGTCTGTTTCCCTTAAGTTCAAGTTGCTTTACGAGGCCTTTAAGTCCCTCGAGTTGGACATTCTCTTCCTTCAATGCCTCAAGTTGTGCTTCATGGATTTGAGATGTAAGATTCGTACGAATACGTGTGTTTAAAGCTCGGACTCGGATCGATTTGACACGATCTTTTTTACTAAGGGCATCGGCAACTACATTCGCCTTACCGGGATGATATTTAAGCTCACAGTCGTAGTCATTTAATAACTCGACCCAACGCCTTTGTCTCATGTTTAATTGCTTCTGGTCAAAGATATGTTGAAGACTTTTATGATTGGTAAACACCGTGAATTTAATCCCGTAGAGATAATGTCTCCACATCTTCAATGCAAATACCACGGCTCCTAACTCTAGGTCATGCGTGGTATAGTTCTTCTCATGTTTCTTCAATTGTCTAGATGCATAAGCTATCACTTTGTTACGTTGCATTAAGACACATCCGAAACCTTGGTTCGAGGCATCACAATAGACTACAAAATCGTCGTTGCCTTCGGGTAGTGATAGAATCGGGGTTGTGGTCAATTTATCCTTTAGAACCTTAAAAGCAGACTCCTGTTCTTCGGACCACTCAAACTTCTTCCTTTTGTGAGTTAACTTGGTGAGAGGCTTGGCTAAAATAGAAAAATCTTTGATGAATCTTCGGTAATAACCAGCAAGTCCTAAAAATTGGCGAATATGCTTCGCACTCTTAGGCACTTCCCAATTCCGAATAGCAGTGATTTTAGCCGGATCGACATGTATTCCTTCACTATCAACTACATGTCCAAGGAATTGTACGGTTCGCAACCAAAATTCATATTTAGAAAACTTGACATACAGTTGTTCCTTCTTTAAAAGCTCTAGAATCAATCGCAAATGTTGCTCATGATCTTTCTCATTCTTGGAATAGATTAAGATGTAATCAATGAAGACTATCACGAATTTATCAAGATAAGGCTTGCATGCATGGTTCATAAGATCCATGAATACAGTAGGAGCATTGGTTAAATTTAAAAGGCATGACAAGAACTCATAGTGTCTATAACGAGTTAGGAAAATAGTCTTAGAAACGTCAACTTCATTGACTCTCAATTGATGATAACGCGACCTAAGGTCAAGCTTCGAATAGATACTTGACCCTTGCAGTTGGTCAAAAAGGTCATCAATAAGCGGGAATGGATAACGATTCTTGATGGTTAGCTTGCTGAGTTCTCGGTAATCAATACACATTCTCAACATGCCATCTTTTTATTTTTTTGATAAATAGAACGGGTGCTCCTTACGGAGGCAAGCTAAGACGAATGAAACCTTTTTCCAAAGGTTCTTGGAGTTGGTTAGATAATTCCTTCCTTTCGGATGGAGCTAAGAGGTATGGTACCTATGCAATAGGTACGGCACCGGGCGTGGATAATGGACAAGTGAAGGATATATAATATCTAGGGTTGATATTTTTAGTTGACAATATAGTGATAAGGAGTATGTAATGGTACACAATGGTCCTAAGGTTGATCAAATCTTATTCCCATCATGATCAATTAGGATTTCTGTATGACTTATCATAATATAATTACGTTGATCAAGTGTCATTATATTATTCTAAATCATACTTTTATCACTCCATAAGGTTACTACTATGTCATCTAGTCAGTATTCATCTTTTTCGAGGCGAATAATTCAATGGAAAGTGAAAGGAAAGAAAATAACATCATTCATTCATTTAAAAGTAAATAACTAGGGTATTACATAAGCTTAACGAAATCTCCTAAAATGTAAAAGTACTAAATGGTAACATAAAGAACACTATGAAAATGAAAAGTTTAAATGTCTCTAGTGGTTTTCGAAAACTCTTCATTGTGCCTCTTCATTCTTCTTCTTATCCGAACATTGATTTTTGAAATGCCCTACTCCTCCGCAGTTATAGCAAGTAGGAATGGTTGCATTTGCTGGAGTTTTGATTGGCTACGTGACCCACCTTCTCACACTTGGTGCACTTGGCCTTACACCATCCTTCATGATGTTTCTCACTTCTCTTGCAATAAGGACGTCTTCCCTTATACAACTTGTTGAATTTTCCCTTATAAGGTTTGTTGGATTTGCTTTTAGAATTTTCTTGCTCCATTCCTTCTCTCTTCCTTTTTGCACCTTCTTTCTCCTTATGTTTGTCGATGAAAAAGCTTGCTATGCAAGCAGCTTCTTGTATGGTACTCGGGTTCTCCAAGATAACATCTCTTCGAACTTCATTAGGCAATCCATTGATGTAGCATTGGATCCCTAGATACTCGGGAGTAGCCACGAGAGCAAACTCTTGAAATCGATTGGTGTAGCTCATGAGATCAGCATTCACCATTTCTATATTACTGAGCCCAGGTCTTTCAGTACTCTTGTATGTAGGGGGCGGGTAGCTTATGAAACTTTGATGAGAACAAATAGTCGAAAGGTTTCGCGGTACGCCATTGTTGCCATTGCCTTGAACAGAGGACTCAAACTTGGATTCTTCCTCAACTTCTTCTTCTTCAATCATCTCCTCCACAAACTCTTCCTCCTCGTCATCCCCATCATAGTTATCATTAGTGTGGGATTCTTCCAAATGAGGGGAGTGTGGTGGACTAGCAGAGACATAGTTTGGGTGAGTTGGTGAAAATGGCGGGGAAACGGGTCCATAAGTCGGTGTGCGGACAGATCTTTCGGAGTAGGATTCCTTGGAGTCAGAAATGATGATCGGGTTAAGGCGAGACATCCTAAATGAAAAGAAAGAGAGATGATTAGGTAGGTTCTAAGGATGATGCAAAAGCATGAATAAAATGTAAGGGGAAAATGCACTAGAACTAAAACAGGAAAGGTTATAGTCCTATAGATTGCTAAGGCACCTAACTAACACATAAGGCACACATAAATATGCAATCCTGGTTCTCTATAACAACCTGGCTCTGATACCACTCTGTCATACCCCCAAATAGGGCCAGAGAAATATGACTTCACAATATCACAACACAAGTATGTATAAACGAGAACGACTCTATATGAGATGTTTTAATTGATAACCAATGTATTAAAGCAGCGGAAAGTATTATGTCATTACATTAAATGTTTTAATGCAAAAATATGAATATTAAAATGCGGACTCCAAATGCAGCAAAGTCCAAATAGCACACAATCTTTAGCAATCTTCACCTGAGACAAAACATGCTTAAAGTGTCAACCAAAAAGGTTGAGTGAACAACATAGGTTTAATATATATAGTTTTAGACCACAAGATTTAGTTATCAAAAGTAAATGCTGAAGTTATGATATCGAGACGTAAACAAAGTTACCCCAGGACACCTTGAACTGTCACTGTCGTTTAATCATTATTATGTAACCAAAGACCAACGGTCAAATGGTTAGAGACGTCACTCTCAATAGGCCTATTCACAATAACTAAGTTTGCCTTTATACGTAGCAATTAACGATATCACGGTAGGGATTTAGCATGAATCAAAGCATGTCAGCACAGTTAAACAGTTTTTGGGTACTTGTATCTAAGCGTAAAACAGTTTGAAAGCAAACATGTGTCTCACCCCAAAAGTTCAAAATAAGTAATAGAGAAAGTTAAAAAGTGGGGCTATGAAGTTCACCTTAATAGCAGATAGATATTCCTCGCAAGTTATATGATCAGAGTGTTGAACACGGAGATCTCAACCTAGAGATATTATGTTCGTTTAGTTAATGTCTAATAGACATAAAGATTGTTTATTAATATAGCAAACTATATTAACAGTGATCGGTTTCGAGAAAAGTTATATTTATATAAGTAATAATATACTTAGTATTATTAAGTGTTACTATATAATTAAGTGTATAAGTTATACTAATAATAGTATTATTAGTCTTTAAGTATTCAACTATTATGTAATCTTATCATTATATGTTACATATTTAACTATACCTATGTGATACATACATATATATACATTCTTTATTATTATCATACATGTATGTATTTATAACTATATATATATATATATATATATATATATATATATATATATATATATATATATATATATATATATATATATATATATATATATATATATATAGTAGATGTATGTTTTACTTATATAATAGTGTAAGATGGTACATATACATATATTTACTACCTTTCTTATTATTTTTACTATACTTATTACTTATATAACACACATCCACACATACATACACACGTACATACACATACATATATACACATACATATACACGTATGTATATATTTACATATACACACACACATATACATACAGTGTATACATGCACATACGTACGTATGCATGCATGCATGCACGTACACCATGATCATAATTACTTTATTACATTACTAATCTTACAATCAAAACTTTCATCTTTAACCTAATCAATACATAAAATCACAACTTTTTAACTAGTAATCTTTTAGCTATAATCAATTCATAATCTTTATCTATATTAATCTTGTAACCTAACTTAATCAACACATAAAATCATATCTTTTCAACATAATTACTAATCATATTCATTAACCCTAACTCTTATTAACCACGTATTATCCAAGTCTTCTAACCCAAATCTTTTTTATCAATTTTAACTCATATACATAATCTACTTTTAACTTTTTCACCTACATAAAATCATAAACCTCATACTTGGATTAACCCTACTTAACCTTATTACTCCACATAAAATCATAATCATGATCTTATAATACTTTTATCATAACATCAAACTTAACTACTAACATCATGACTTATTCATACTTATTCATAATTTGTATTCATTATCATTCTTTTAACACACACTTCATTATCTTTTATCTCTTAATTCATCCTAATAACTAATCAAGTTCAAACTCCAATAATACTTATATTTATTCATACATGATATACATAATCCATTAATATATAATACTTATTAATATAATTGTATGTAATTAAATAAAGAACAAGATCACTAGGGTTTAGACTACCTTAACATATTGATCTAGGATGATGATGATGATGCGAATCAAAACAGAAGCCAACAACAGCAAATCACGAACAGAAACAGAAGCAGATCCAGTAGCAACCACGACCCAAAAGGAGTCTGTTTGGGTCTGAATTGATCACGACAGGAAACCAAAAATACACAGCAGTAATACTCGATCAACAAGGGGTTTCTTGGACTTCTTTGGGTCACGTACAGTAGCAGGCAGAACCAGAAAAAAAACTCGCAGATAACAGGAGGAAACAGGCTGCAGTTAGGGTTGGTTTATTCGATTGGCAGGAGGCTTTTGAGGTGCAGTTTAGTCGAATGCAAGAGGCTGGATTGCAGGGTTAATAGTCGACTAATGCAGGCTGGAAAGAGGTGGTTTAGTCGACAGAAACTGGAAGGAAACAGAAACTATCGACAATTTTTTTTTCTGCAGGTTAATTTGTGGTGATTTTATGTGGATTACATGAGGCCTTATATAGTCTTGTAAGTTTCCTAGTTAAACTAAGTTTGCTTGGTGATCAAGAATAGGAATTAGAGGTTAACTAGGAGTAATTAACTTAGGGATCAAGCTTGATTTCCTAAAAAAAAAAAATATATACAGCCGATTTTATTTTTAATACATACATGTTCCTTTTTTTTATACAGTTTCCATTATTTATTATTATGTATTTTATATTTTTTATTATTATTATTATTATTAGGGTTACATTTATTTAAAACATTTTTATTTATTTATTAACCCCTAACTTTTATTAATTTTATTTAGTTCCAAGTAGTTCCTATTAAATTTTTAAAAGTTAAAAAATATCATTTTTAATAACACTTATAGCTTTATAAATATAAAACACAAATGCATAAACTTTACATTAACGAAAATATTGATCAAATGTTAATATTTAATCAAAGTTTATTAAATAAGTTCATGAGTACAAGCAACCCTATTAATGGAACAATTAAACAGAAATGAAAAATTGAGGTTCGTCATAACTACAAGTCCCATCATAACTAGTACTACCATTAACAAATAACTCCCCACCACTATCTTTTATTGGCACTCTAAAACTGCAATTCAAATCACCATTTCTTGTTTCCTTTTCATTAACCATCATAACGTGGTTTCTTTCAACAAATTACAAGCGAAACATTAATAATTTCAAGTAAAGTTTCTTGATTTCAACAGCAATAGTAAAACCCTAATTTGAAAAGGCAGTGAACGGGTAAAAGAAACAGATATTTAATTAGATATACAGTTAATTGTGTGTTTATATCTGCCGTAGAGTCCAGATGTGCAAAACAAGATGATGAGAGAGGAGGGATATGCGTGTGTTTGAAATATTACCTCTATAAAATAAAATACATTCGTCAGTTCAGAGTAACCGATTTTCTTTTCTTTTTTTTAAACAAAATTTACGGTCCTTTGAACTAAATAATCCTTTCATTTCCTTTCACATAAAGCGTGATGTTCTATCCAAAGTGTCACCCACATTCTCCCCAATTTGAACATTACACGAGTCTACATTCACAGATTTTATTTAAATATTATTTTTTTTGTAAATCACAAAAACACAACACGTGTCACCTTCGTACCCTAATATTGCACTTCATCTGCTATCTTCTCTCATAAAATCTCTCTCTTCAAAATTTCTCACAGATCCGATCACAAAAACGTCCGTCGATGAAAACTAACAACGATTATATGTATAACCACCTTTAATTCTGAATTCGCCATTAAATTACCTACACATAGGTAGAAGATGTTCTTCGTCTACCCTAATATCATGGGTATCCAAATCGGTGGTGCTGGAAATGGGTTTACAGGTTCTTATGAGCCTTCAATTCCAATTATTCATGCCACCATCGTTAAATTTGAAATCGTGATTAAATTAGCACCAAATAGGTACACATTCTTCTCATTCTACCCTAATTTAATCGTAGTCCAAAAATCCGAATTTCGGATCCATCTTCACACCTTCCTATGAAGCTTCAATGTGATTGTTCATCATTGTTGTTGTTGTTGTTGTTGAAATCTACACAATTCTTTCTACGGTAATTTATCACGTCCTAATTTACTATTACGTTTTCACTTTTCGATTTTTTTTTAAATACACAACTTTATGCTCAATCGATTTACTTTTCCTATTACGTTTTCACTTTTCGAGTTTGCTTAGTTGCTTGATTATTTTTTACTTTATTTTATTTTGTTTATTTAATTTTTTAGTCATTAATTCAATTTGTAAACTTTCATTTGGTATATGACAGTGTTTAACTTGAAAATTTAAGCATACGCTTCAACCTATTATTCATGTTTTCCTCTTCATCAAACATGTATAGTTATGTAAAGTGCTTAAATAGTTGAATACTTGAGTAGTTGATAGTTGATATGAATTTGATAATTGATAGTTGATAGTAGAAATACTTCATACTCCGTACTTATTGGTGATACTTGATTGTCTACACTTGAAAAATAACATATGAATCACTCTGCTTGATATGCTGCAAACAGAATTGTCTATTTTTTTTGGTTAATAAAATTAATAAAATACGAGTTTTTTTTTATAATTCAATACAGGTTTTTTAAATAAATTTGTTAAAAAAAATTTCAAAAATATTTGAGGAATCATTTATTTTTATAGAAAATTCAATTTTATGCTTTAAATCAAAATAATTATGGAAGTTAACAACCACTTCCAAAATTATAGTCAATCACATTATCACATTATCAATTTCCTTTTTTTTGCCAAAAAAAAAAAAATCAATTTCAAAAATAACTTTCCTATTTTTTGTAACTGCATCTCTATCTCTATATCTCTATAGACTCATATATATACGACTATCATCATCAAATACTCATATCTACTTTACAAACTCTATCATATCAATTTTCTCTATACTCATTAACCTCCATCTTCTCACCTATGGAATCAAAATTGTTGATGGTACGAGCAATCAATCCAAGGAACCCGAGTGTCAGCACAATGGTTAGGATACTTAGTATTGAAACTTTGCCGAAATCTACTTTTGACCAAGGAAAGCCTTTCCTTGATGTAATCGCTACTGACAATGAGGTTAACTATATACCATATACTGAATATTGATATTGATGTCTTAATACAGTCATTTTATTTTTAATTTTTAATTTTTAGTCTTTGTTTATCTCATATTGTCTTTCTTTTGCTTTTATGTGGTCTTTCAGGGTGACTGGATTGGTCTTACACTCAAGAATTCTCATAAGAACAAATATGAGGATCTTCTTAAGGAGCAGGATATTTATGTTCTTAAAAATGTTGGAATATTACGATTCACAAATAACAATCTAAATCACTGGACTCATGATAAAAAATTAATCTTTTATCAACAAAACAACACTGGTGCTTGTGCCCTCCACTGAATGACTGGTAGTGATGGTTTCAGGTTCATTCCATTTGAAGATCTTATCACCAGTCAACTTCCTGAAAAACACACTGCAGTCTGCAGGTATCATCAATCTTATGTTTTTACTATATTTTTTTATTTTAAATGATTCCTTATTAGTAACCACCACATACTATTGGCTCTGTTTTTTTCTATTTCTTTGACAAATGTGTCAGATGTGATTGGAAAAGTACACTACTATGACCGTGAACCGAAATCATATGGTAACTCTGATGAAAAGTCAAAATACATCAACAAATGAAGGATTTAGAGTAACATCTTTAACTAAAAAAATTCCTTATTTTAAATATAACAGTCCACCTATCAGTCACTATTGGTCTTTCGCTTTCAATCATGTAAGTTTTAGTCATTCGCTTTCAGTTAACTGTTAGATTTAGTGTGTTTGTCGTTGTTTAGTTGATTGGTTAGTTTTATTTTTCATATCTTGTGATTAGGGATGGCAATGGATGTTCCATCCATGGATATCCACTCGATCCGATCCATTTATAATGGATATGGATGATTTAAATGGACGATTAATGGATATGGATATGGATATGGATGATCTAAATATTTCGTGGATCGGATATGGATGACAATAGGTCATCCATGGATATATCCATTACCATCCGAAATACATTCACATATAGATATATACGTACTAAAATATATTTATAAACATCTACATGTCGATATACATATACATATAACATACAAAATTTTAGATTATTAACAAAAATGAGGGTTATGATCGACACAATTACTAATTTGTTAATAACAATACTCAAAGTTACACATTTAGATTAGTTTAAACGTAAATTTACTTATATTAACGTATTTTGCTCAATTAAATCAAAATCATTGACAAATTACAATCAAAACACATGTAAGAAACCAAAAACATTAAGATTAAATATTTACATTTGTTATACTCTATATAAAATTGTCAAAATTTTAGTGAGATTAACGTTTTATTTAATATCCAACGGATATCCATTAACCCGCTTAATCCAACGGATATGGATATGGATGGATGAACAAAAATTAAATGGATATGGATATGGATATGGATGGACAAAAATTAAATGGATATGGATGTGGATATGGCATCACCCGATCCATATCCGATCCATTGCCATTCCTACTTGTGATTGAAGGTCGTGTATTTCGTTAGTTTATGGCGAGACTCGAGTTTAGTTAACTTTAGGTCGGTTTCGTTTGTGGGGCTAGTATACTGCTTTTGAGCCTCGTCTGTTTTCTTCTTGTTGTATATATGTTTTCTGTTCTCTTTCCGAGACTAAGAATCGTTATAAAGTTTTCAATTTTTTTTCCAAAAAAATAAATAATAATAATGAAATAAATTTTAATAATTAATAATATAATAATACTCCGTAATAATTAATAATGATAATGATAATGATAATATAACTAAATTTATACCGAGTATATTTGAAGTTTCTATACCATCTCATTCTCTCAAAGATCTCTCTAAATCTCTAAATACTCTCTAATTTTCTCTAAACTCTACTTACTAATCCTATAATGGAAAATTCACAAGTTTTCACTTCCGTTGGAACATCTTCAATAACGATGTTCACCACATTAAACCACCTAACCGAAAACGTGATGTTTGATCTAATTTTGACTTGAGCGTAACGAACGATAGTCAACAAAGAGCTCGTTGCAACAAAGTTTGAAGTTTCTTTCAAGTCTGGGTAACTCTTCGTTAAGAAAACATCTCGAAAAAACTTAAAAGGGGACCGTTGAACGAGATCCGACACAACCTCCACTCGGTCGAATGTTTGAAGGATTATTTGGACGGGATAGATAGGATACAAGACCAAACATCATTTGAATGTTCATTAGATAATGACGTTGAAAATTGTATAATGATAGAAGAAAGCGACGCCGGATTATCATCTTCATCAACCAAAGAATATACCACCGAAATGGATGAAGGTGAATATGATCTCGTTAACATTGTCGAACAATTTGTGCGCATGCAACAACAATTATTATATAACAATCAATTTGAATAAAGCGAACGATATCTAGAAAGACGAAGGCAAGACGAGTAAAGTATAACGGTCTCGAAATGTATTAACTTTTGTCTAAATTATTATTGTACTCAAATAAAAGTGTTGTTATTAATATTATTTATAGTGGTAAGCGTTATACATAAACATGTTATTTATACTGTCATTTATAGTGTTAAGCGTTATAACTTATAATTATATTATTCATAGTTGTTTAAGTGTTATAACTTATAATTATACGGAGTATTATTTATAGTCGTTTAAACGTTATAACTTTTGCTTATATTGATTATATTTTTGTCGTTCAAATGCTATAAAAAGCAATCCGGTAAAAAATATAACGAGTAGAAATCGAATCCGATAAAAATCAGAGTTAAAAAAAATATGAAAAAAATCCGTCGAAAACCGAAGTAAACCGATTCCGGAAAAAATCCGAAAAACCGACCCCGAGAACCGATACCAGAATAAAGCGATTTTTTTGGAACCGATCTTTCCATAACCGGAAACCGGTCTGGAACACTTTTTTGCCCATCTATATCAAGCACCTTCTGAGCATCTCTAGTCTTAGGGTGTCAAAAATAATCAAACCCGCACAACTAACTCAAGTCTTATTGAATTGAGTATTCGGATAAATATTCTATCATTCGAATAATCTGAATAATCAAAATATTATTTAATATACAAATATAACCATATATATATATATATATATATATATATATATATATATATATATATATATATATATATATATATATATATATATATATATATATATATATATATATATATATATATATATATATATAATAATTTATATGAACCAAAGGTCTTTTGGCCCAGCGATATCAAGGAGGCTCATCGACCTTGATTTCATGAGTTCGAGTTCCGTCATAGACAAAAAAAAATATACTGCTGTGCGACTTGCTCAGTGATATATTGTGTTTGAACCTCTAGGAGGCCTTGTAGAATATCCTTGAAAATATCAAACTAGATCATCTATCTCATTACAACCTAGAAAATAACAGGTGGCTTCCACCCATGAGGTGAACTATCACCTGTAAGGTCACAATAGAAACAACTTTTAACTATTTCTCATGAACAATATATGCATACAATTACATAAACAAATACATATATAACGGAATAGACCATTCCACCTAATGCTCCACCAGTCTTTGACCAAAGTGTACTCCTTTCTCCTCCTGCATATTAACAACCATAATACCACGATTAAACCAGCAAAGGTTGAAAATTTTAAGAGTCAAGTGACTTGAGTAACATCAAATCAGCTCAGGTCCGACTGGGTCAACACCGAGCACATTCTGTCCATTTTTTGAATGCTGATAAATAATTTAGTTAGTTGATATAAATTATAGTATCATATTGACAATTTTATACAGTACTTCTTTTGTATAGCAGTTGAAGAGGTTATAGACAGCAGTAATAAGCTTTGGGAAACTCTCAGAACGGTTTAAACCATTTGAACCCTTTTCATTTCAAGTAAACTTTTGACGTCGCAAATTCTACACGTTAAAGATAGAACATAACCCAAATGAATGGGTCAAAATCTTCACTTTCAAAAAAGTCAAACAATAATTTGCTATGTATGATTACCTTTAGTACAACTGCACCATCAGCACCTGTTTCAGATATCCACCATGCGTCCACCTCCATGTGCTCCACAAAATTCAAGGTAACATGGATTCTATCATTCACGAAGAACAAAAACACCAAATCAACACACAAAGTAATGTAAGCAGTAACAATCATTAAGGATTAATGAAACCTGTTGAGCCTCAACAACAAAAACACATTCATCAGATACACATATATCTTGAACAAGTTAATTGTGTTCTTTTATATTATGATTTCTTCAGCAGTTCATCGTTTTAGCATTTTTGTTTGGGAGTGGTAATTAAGGTCAGAATTGGGCAAATAAATAACATATTTCTTACAGCTTACCACACTATTAAGCCATTATGAATGAATTCTTCGGGGGAACAAAATTGCAGATGGCAATGGATGAATGAGCTTTGGAACTATTGCATATGCCCATTCGCAGTGCCCACAGGTTACACCACAAACACAAAATAACTAGAATTAGATTTGGCAATTTCTTGTATGAACAGGTCAACTTGGGCACTGTTTCACCACAAAATTGATCAAGAGAACAATATGATAAAAAGAAAAAAAAGGGTTTAATGGGTCGAAATTTCCCCAAAGCATGACACGAATGCATACAATTTCCCAGACTGCTATAAGAAACATAGATCATTGGTGTCATTTTTTTATTCATACAACATCTAGTCAGAAAAACTTATCTACTCTTTTGTTTATAATCAAACAGTACATTATTAAAAATAATTCATTAATTATACACATTATGTGATGTCAATGTTTGATTGCATCTTTTAAAAAAAATGTTATTATGGTATTAAATTGCAGCTTCTAGTTAGTTCATGTGATCATAATACTGATTAACAAAACAATATTAACCATATTCATGTCTGAGATACTGAGATGAAATAGTATATTAAATAATAATTTGTTCGGTTGTAAACAAAACCAAAATTTAAATGCAGAAATATAGAAAAAGAAGAGAAATGCACACCTTCATAGTAATTTATAGTCTATGCTGATGCAGGGGATATGGGAGATGAGGGGCCAGTTGTTGTTGTGGCTTCCTCCTATTCTACTTTTACTTTTACTACACCTTTCTTTTAGCTTTGGGCATTTATAGATGTTCAAACTGAGAAGTGAAGGCAACAGCATTTCTGGTAGATCTTTCAGCTTTGGGCACATGTGAATTGATAGATGTTGGAGGGAGGTGAGGTGTTCCAGTCCCATTGATATCGTTTCCAATTCCTTAAAGTCCCACAATCTGAGTGAAGTAAGAGATGATGGAAGAAGACTAGACAACTGACGACCACGACCACTGTTCACGTCATTTTCCGAGGATCCCCCATATAAATCTACGTCAACAAGTGAGGGTGGGAAATTCTGTGGGCCCCACTCTGATATGGGTTTTTTTAACCCACCTACTTTTAAGGTTACCAAATTGGGAGGCCAAAGCCCACGAGGAAATGAACCATCCATTCTTGGACATTTGATGATGGACAGAGTTGTTAAGGAGGGGAGATGAGGCAATTGCTGATCAGGAAATGATTCCAGACTTTCACAATTACTTATATGTAAACTGGTGAGATGAAGAAAACAATTCAATTCAAGGATAATTCTCAGATTTGGCATTAGATCAATTGTTACATGTTGAAGCAATGGCATGCCATTGTTGTTGCGGTTGATAATCTGAATCTCGTCTTCACATTCAAAATAATAAAGCGTCTTGAGCTTCTGCCCTCCACCTTTTTTTGAAAAGGAAATATCTCTTACAGATTTAATAGTCAATGTCTCAATGTTGTTTGGACAACTGCAATGCTCCATATTCTTACAATGACTTATGTCTAAAATCCTAAGAGATGTGAGGAGGAGGAGATTGCCTCCACTCTTATCATCATCACCCTCTCTCTCTCCAAGCCTCACCAACTTATCACAATAACTTACGTTCAACTTCCTTAAACACGCAAAAACTATACTTGCCTTTGCTTCTGATTCCCACAAGTATCTTATCTCATTACAATCTGATATGCTTAATTCTTCAACTGCCCTGAGATGCTTACAAACACCTCTCCACACCTCATCAGTAAGACCTGAAATACTATCTAGTTCTAACTCGGTGACCGATGAAGCTATACGAACCAAACTTGTCAACACATTGTGACCACACGCCCTTATTTCAAGTTGTCTTAGTGAAGGTAGCTCTTTGAGTGAAACTTTGACTAGACAAGGACACCTTATTATAAAAAGCTTCTCAAGGCACGGAAACACATCCCCACAATTGATTGACCATGACTCCCACCCCTTCATGTTTGTGAAACTTAGAATTTTAAGTGATGTGAATGAAACACCAGTAGTAGTACCAATAAACTCCATGCCCACATAATTCACCTCATCCATGCCTCCAATAAATAGCTCCTTGAGTGACACTAGCTGCCCAAGTGGAGGTAAACGTGTACACTTTTTACAGCCATCTATCGATACATGTGACAATCTAACAAAAGAGGGATCCACAACCCAATTTGGAAGCTCTATTCCTCCGTATGACAATATTATTAGCTTTTTTAAAGTATCACTGTGAGGCTTCATCTCTTCTAGGGACTCCTTTTCAAGCTGTTCCTTACGAGAATCATCAAACACATCACTCCATTTCACTTTTAACTCACTAATCCACTTCTTCGAAAAGTTTACCTCTCGTACATCAGCTGCATTTTGCACTTCATGCAACCCTTCTATGGAGAGTTCCTCGCACAGATTATTTAATTTTTTCAGCTCACTAATTCTAAATCCGTTTTCACCTCCAATAATGATTTTCGAGAGTGTTTGCAGGCTTTTTAACTTGCCGATCCCTAAGGGCATCTTATTCAAACAGTCAGTTTCCCTGATGTCAATGTGGTGCAGATTCTTAAGATTTGAGAGGTTGTTGGGCAACTTAGCTAATTCTCTACAGCCAAATAGGATTAGTGTCTGTAGATTATAGAGATTGCAGACATTATCCGGTAGTTGTGTGATAAGAGTACGAGATAAATTAAGATACCTCAAGTGCCTCAAACTACCAATGGTATCTGGTACCTCACTTATCGTAAAGTTACTTAAATTGAGAACCCTTAACAACGATAGCTTCGGAAGTAAGTCAACCAGAATCGTATTAGATAAGAAGAAGAAAGTCCACTTATCTATCACCCCAACAGACGTTGCTAAGAATGTTCTCAAACTTGTAGCTTTCTCGAATGCCTTGAACTTATTATAGGCTTCATATTCCTCACGAACAAATGACATATGACGATACTTTTTCAATGCTTCACTCCCTTTATCCATCTCCATATAATTTTCTAACCTGACAAAAAAGTCACCAGAAATTGACGTCCCCAAGTCATTTATCAAGTCATGCATCACAAACAACGATCTGTTCTCATTTGGTGCATGTTGGAAAAATGACCTTGACAACAACTCTTCGAAACATTCATCACCAAAGTGTTCTTCTGTAGATTTGTGTTGAGTCGAATGGTGCAAAAATCCTTCTGCCATCCACAACAGAACCAACTCCCTCTTATCAAATATATAGTCCTTCGGGAAAAAAGAGCAATATGCAAACAACCGCTTCAAACAAGCAGAAAGATCATGATAGCTTAATCTAAGGGCAGGAACTATTTCACCTCCATCTTTTAGTCTCCATATCTCACTATTCAACACTTGCTTCCAGTAATATTCTTCCTTTTCTTTGGTCCGCAATAACCTCCCAAGTGCTATCAAAGCCAAAGGCAAGGCGCCACATTTTTTCACAAGATCTTCACCGTGTGGTTTTAGCAGTGGATGTAAATCAAAGTTATTTTCACCTAATGCGTGTAAAGCAACCAAAGATAGACCTTCGTCATTTGACAAGTTCTTCATTTGGTCTATATGATCATAGCCTATCTTGTTGAGCAATTGCACCTTCCGTGTTGTCATGATAATTTTACTTCCACGAGCACAAGCATGAAATGGAAGTACGAGGGTTTCCCAATCCTCGTAACTTTCACTCCACACATCATCTAACACTAACATAAAACGTTTTCCTAAAATTTGATTTTTAAGAGCTTCTTGAAGCAGACTAAAATTTGAAAAATCCTTGTTTTCTCCACCCATAGATTGAAGGATAGCCTTGCTTATACCAATGCTATCAAAATCGTCTGAAACACAAACCCACGCTTTGAGTTCGAAGTGATCCTTCACTCGGTTGTCATTATACAAAAGTTTGGCCAGAGTTGTTTTACCAACTCCACCCATACCAACTATTGGAACAACGCTATAGTTTTCATCACATGATTCAACTCTAAGTAACTTCTGGACTAATTCCTCTTTTTCAACTTGCCGTCCAATGATCTTAGATTCATCCACCAAAGAGGTCTGAAGTTTCCTATTCATATTCTTTG